>NC_043756.1:11522362-11855326 GCF_902148845.1 Salarias fasciatus
AATACTTGACCGGCAGCTTGTGGGCCTCCTCGACGTAGAGGACCAGGCTGCTCCACCTGAGAGGAGGCGGGATTATAACCAACGGCATGTACTCCATCCGATGATGTGAGAACAAACTTCTGGACACGTACCTGTCTGAGCCTCTTGTTGAAGTGGGCTGAGTGGTTTTCCTTAGGTTACTACAGAAGGTTTGAAGGCATTTCATCCAGTCCTGCAAAAGCAGAGCAGAATCAGAACACCGGAGAGACACTGGCTCGTGCGCTCTACACTCACACTGGATGACTTTTCGACTTTTCGAATGGTGTGGCTGTGGGACAATAAACCTAATTCAACATGTGTGCTTAGAAGGGTTACCTTCAGCTCGGAGTAAAACCAGATTTTAACTGTCAAATCTTGTTTTCTCTGTTAGTTAAAAATGATTGAGTGCCTAAAGGTAAAAGCTTGAGAGCAACCGACGTCTTAACTCCTCTTCAGAATCAATAAGAATATTTTCATCTGCTCCAGTCCTGCTTTGTGACTAACAGAAACATATTATCCTTGACCTTCAGTCTACTTATGCTGTCATTTGCATGATGCAGCTCAAACGGCAGCTCAGAGGGTTGAGATTAGACTCTAACAGCGAGACAACAGCACCACCATGAGGTCAACGCAGAAGTTACATGATAACCCGATGTGCAGGTCCTATCATGTTTATTGTTGTTTACAGATTAAATTCTGACTGCTGGTGCTGCATCACTTCACACTTCACACTGGTTTCTTTTGTTAGAGTTTCTAGTCTTTAGTATCAGGATCTCCTCATAGGAGGGTTGGAAAAAAGAAGAAAAAAAGCAGGTTCCAAGCTTTCTGAGCTCCGCTCATTCCTCCAGCAGACGGAGTTTTTTTTTTTCTGGACTTGGCATCAGCAGAAAACACACACACACACCTGTTTTTACAAGAAGTTCTGATCTTTTTCATTACCTGCGCCTGTTCTGGAGCGTCTCCCGCAAAGTAGAATATGTACTGCTCCTCACTAAAGTGCTGGACAACAATTTGGAAACAGTTGGCCTGGAGGAATAAAGAAAAAACAAAAGCATTTAAATGACTTTGTGTTCCAGTTTACACAGTCAACTTTCTCTTCAAGCTGCATATTCCCACTCAGGAGCGTTCCCACGTCTCACCTGCCAAACAGACTGTCATGCACACCATACACTGAGCACACGCTGAGGTCGATCAGCCCTTTGGGTTTGGTGGCTCTCTCTTTTCGCTTTCAAAATAGATGAGTTGTGCATCGTTGCCCTCCAGGATGAAGTAGAGGTTCTTCCACCGTTTGCCTTTGCCTGCAGAATAATACAATAAATCAAAGTTCACATCCTGACAGCCCCAAACACAAAAACCAAACCACATTATTTTTATAAAAAAACAGTTCAAGTGTCAATGACATGTACCTTTATTGAACCAGAGGTAGCCTTTCTTGACAATATTTTTGTAGAAAGCGGTCTTTTGTTTTCCGTCTGATAGTGTTATAAATTTCTCTCCCATCCACTGTGTCCGTCAGCACTTGTTCCTGCTGCTGCGATATAAACACACAAAAAATGAAGCCATTGTGGTCATAATCAAGAGTGTTTAACCGGCAAGGAAATCCTGGTGATTTTCTTTATTGTTACTTGTAAATCCCAACAGCTGCTACAAAT
Organism: Salarias fasciatus; assembly: GCF_902148845.1. NCBI lineage: Eukaryota > Metazoa > Chordata > Actinopteri > Blenniiformes > Blenniidae > Salarias > Salarias fasciatus. The sequence continues at coordinate 11,524,033 of NC_043756.1, forward strand.
AAATATATTTTGCAAAAAAAAAAAAAAAAAACTGAAGAGAATCAATCATTTAAGTAAAAAATACCAGTTACTGTGCTCACCTGCACTGAAACGGGCTCTTTCAGGTTGTAGCCCTCAACGATCTGCTCGTTCTTGTAATGGTCAATAATGTCATCACACTGCAGGCAAGAAAGTCAGTTTGAAAAAATCCCACACTGACCGTATAGGTATTTATTTCTCTCTGTGGGAAACACACCTGTTGTAGTACCTCCCCCCCATCATGTACTGATTGTTGGGGGTGGGGGAAGATCTTAAACCTTTGGATGTTTTCATTGGTGCGAAAAAAGAGGAGTAGTCCCCAGGTGTGTTGTCTGACGGCCGGACGAGAAAACTGCACACCCTGGCCAACTGTGGAAGCAGCGGGAGCACAGGAATCGGGGCGGGTTCTGATAAATGGACTTTGATGTTCACAATGCATCGCTGACAAAGAGAATCCACGGCCGTGTCTCCGATGAATAATAACTTTGGCCTAATGAAAGGAGAAGAGAAATGGTACCTGTCATCAGGAGGTTGTAGGCCTCCTGCTTCGTGATCTTCCCGTGATACCAGCTGTAGAAGATACGACAAGAACAACGGCAAAAAAGAGACAAACACCGTTGAATTTACTCAATCAGCTGAACACAGCTCATTCTGCCAGAGCGTCCTCCAAGACCAAAAAAAGTCAGCGGCGGACATTCATCAGTGTCGAAACGGTGTTGGCACAGTGAAACACTACTGTATGCAAATACATCAAAAGACAAATAAAATAAACGCGGCACAGTTTAATTTGTCACAATTGAAAATGTGCCATGGCTGAAGGACATAGAAAACAGTGACTCAGTGCTCCGTCATGCTGCTCAGCCTGTTAAAGCAGAAATGAAAACAGCACCTATATCCTGAGGACAAAAGCAGAAATCGGCTGTGTGCGCCAAACAATAAGCATAAAACCAGCAGGTCGGATATAAACACATGTTGCAACAAAGCAAAGATGAAGAACAGGTTGTAGAATCAGTGCTAATTGTGAACAGTGGAACTTCTCTCCGTACAACTTTTATTTGCTGCGGTGGTTTATTCATTATTGATTCCACATTGTGTCAAAAAGAGGAAAAAACAAAATGTAACATGCAACATAACTTACACTTTTCCCTCATGTGGATCCTCCTCCCGGCCCTGAAAAGCAAACAGAAATCTATCAATACACCAATAACTACAGTCTGGAGGTTTCCATGACCTCTCACGCTCCATCGTTATTGGCTTTGTGGCCATATTGTGGGTTGCGGGCTGTTGATACTGCAGACCTGAGGGCCGCATGTGGCCCTTTGACTGGTAACAAAATGACAAATCAGGAATCCAGTGGACACCAGCGTTTATAAAACAGGAAGTACAATTAATTTTCTTTTATCTACAAGTTGGTAGTGTACATAAAATATGCTTGTTGCTGCCCCTTTATCCACTTTCATTGTTTGAGCCACTTCTGTTATTGAAAAAAAAGCTGATGTGTAAACACAGAGATTGTTCTTAAGGGATGCATTCAGATTGAGTAGAAATTATGGCTCCAGTCATCTTTTTTTATGCGGCCCCCTTGGGAAAATTAATTGCCCACCCCTGCTGTAGAGCTTTCACTCTGCACTTAACTGCGCATTGCTGGTTTCACTGGCGATGAAGGAAAGCACTCATTTAACCAGATTTAAAGCCAAATCACTCTGTAATTGCAAATATTGAACCTGTTTTGAAGTTAAATTATAAATATAATACGTGTTGCTCAAATGAAAGTGAATTTAGAGGCATGAAGTCGAATCTTTACAACACGTGAATAGCATCAATTTCCTTAATCCACAAAAACAAGTTCTACACCTCATTCAATTGAATGCGCAGCTTCCACAGTTTTTTTTTTTTTTTTTGTGTTACTGCATCAGTTTGACGATTCCTCTTGAAATTAGTGGTTCCAGCTGTTCCTCATTGTGCACGACTCACCACTTCCTCCACCAGGTCCTCCACGATGAGCCCCTGCTCCTCCGTTCGGACGTTGGTCACCCACATCCAGCCATCGTCCAGTTCATTGTGAACAATAAACATGTCCCCTTTCAGGAAACTGCAGACACAGTCGGTTCAGTCCAAATTATTGCTGGAAAACAGTCTCGCCAATAACTCTCTATTTCAGGACAATCTCTCAAAAAGTAGCACAAGAACTCAAGTTTGCAGCCAGTTTTTAACCACTACTGTTTCGCTGACATTTTTCAGAATTGCTGCCAACAGTGACTTTTCTACTACTTGGAAATAGAATTATTTAGTCAAGTTTAAAAGCTCTTGATGTTATTTTATGTGTTCAAGTTTGTGCTTGTATTGCTACAGGTTTATATCATCTATTATATGAAATACATTTGACTTTTTCTAAACTTGAACTTCTGTTTTTGTTTGTGCTTTGAGTTGCATCAGTTTTCTCCCATTCAAATTGGTCTTGCTTTTTTTCAAGACACTACTAACCTTGACCATGATAACTCGGGTTCTGTAAAGTGTCCCAACTTGCAGAATCTATCTGCTGTAGAATCTAATTCCAATGCAGCGCCAGCAGGTGTCTCCTGTGGCTCACGGCCTCCGAGGTAGACGTTGCATGACTCTCTGTTCGGCTAAGCCCGTGGCTCGCTGGCAGGCTCAGCATTGAGGTTGACTTGAGACAGATGTTTATCAGATTTAGGAAATCGGGGATAGCTGGGATCATCAGTAAGTGTGCCTACTGCGCTTATGACAGGAACAAGACTGTTTTTCAATAACAAGTCAGAAGATGTGCTTTCCAGGCTGCCGCAGAATCAAAGGGAACCGGGCTGCTCTTTGTGAGCAATTTAGGCAAAACTATTATTTTTCTAAGCCTCTGACATCAACGATGCTCTTGTGCGTCTGCAGGATTACGGCTCTCATTTAGAAAAGTACTTTTCAGAAAGCGCCTCTTTGAATATGAGGGTCTTGTTGCATGAATCCGAGACAAATACATTTAATTTGCTTACCTGATCTCATCAGTATCTGGCACTTTGGTGTATGGAAGTATGGCCCTGACTCTCCTCCTGTCTTCTACAGGCTGTGAAAACACCAAGAATAAAAAAAAACCTTATTCTTAAGACTTGACCTGCCAGACTCACATCCATGTTAAATGCCTCAATTATTTTACAGAATCAAGTATTCTACTACAACTCCCACAGGGAGAGCTCACACCCGGTTAAAAAACATAATTAGCATTAGCCAGAGCTTTAAACAGCTCTGATACTGCCTGAAGGCAAAAGGGGGAAGAAAAAAAAAAAAAAAGAAAAAAGAAAAAGGAAGATCTGAAGATACTCCCGCGTTCAATGAGCAACTGGCTGAAGAGAGGAATCGAGATTGAATTCGAGTTATCTGAAAGGCGTGCACGTTTTCACACACCTTTCAACCCCAGCACATTTTACCAGATCAAAGAACTTCTGTGAGTCCCTTTTTTCAGGAAATGAGGTTTCATTATGCACACATTACTGCTGATTGTCACATTTTGAGTGCTTTTAGCACATATATATATAAAAAAAAAAAAGCTGTGAAGTTTCGACAGATATCTAAGAGAGACTTTTTTTTCTCTCCGCCCTCAAAGGAACATAGACTTTTAACCCACTCGGTATTGGTGATCCATACTGATAGCCAAGCTCTATCAAATATTATTATGAATGCTTCTAATTAGGGCTGGGGAATAAAACTCAATACAATTCTCGGTCAAAGTCACAAACAAACTGGAACACATCCACTTGGTTAACCACCAGCTGCACAAATAAACACGAACTCTCCAGAAAACTAGTGAGAAAGCGGCATGCATTAAAATACTCGGGAGGTTTAAACCAGATGTGTCAAACTCGTTTTAGTTCAGAGGAAACCTAGAGGGGGTCAGACCAGTGAAATGGCCGCATAATGAGGCACAAACATCCACAAATCCAAACGTTTCAGCGCATATTAATAGAACACATGCATGAAAAGTAATATCTTGAAAATAAGTGCAATTTAAACATCATGATGATATGTGAGCTGATGAAGAATCTGTCATTTGTGCGGTGCCGTCGGTAGATCATGCCCATCACCCAAAAGCACTAGACACTTCCTTTACAAATATGTCATTGTTTTTTTTTTTTTTTGGTCTCCATGTTGGTTCTCTCTGCAAACTTGAGATGTGAGAGGGTGCGAGCGTGAAGGGAGGGGCGGGCCGCGAGCACAGCTCGCTTCAGAGTGAGAGAGGCTGCAGGCAGGCGAGAAATGGGGAAACGCAATTCTCAAAACGATTATTTCAATGTAAAAAGCTACATTACTATAAACAATACTGTATTTTTCAGTATCTAATGTTAGGAAAATGTCAAGATTTCTTACATTTCAACATAATTTCAACCCAGTTCTATATGTCACTGTCTAATTTCTGTCTTTCTTATGAATAACAGATTTATTTCATACTGCTCAATTCAAGCTCACATGACATCTTAGGCCAATTCAGAGTTTCCTGAGATCTTTCAATCAGGTATATTTCACATGGTGAAGTGGGTTGTCTGCCATTCTTAAGGGTTTCGGTTTGATCCCCCATCATTCCATATGTTGAAGTGTCCTAGAGCAAGAGACACTGACAAGACACCCAGTGAAAGGACTGAGAGCCTTGCATGGCGGCTGCCTCCACTGGCGTGTGAAGGGCTGCATGTAACTAACACTGTAAAGCACTCTGGGAGCTGTTAAATCTGGGAAAAAGCCGTATATAAGTGAACCCTATTCCCCATTTTACCACAACACCTAACCTGAAGGTATCGGCTAATGATATGTCACATAAGATGAAAAGGGTTCAAAATACACTAGAGGAGAATATAGTTCATAAACAACGATTTACAGTGAATTCAGCCTCCCTGTGCTTGTTATACTGCAGCCTGATATTTGCGTCTCACAGTGAATAAATTTCTTTTTACTGAATGATCTTAATAGAGCACCCCATAATAAGTGAGAATGACATTTTAAAATGTTTGCAATTGCCTTGAGTGAGAAAATCAAGTATTTAGATCCTCTACAAAGACATTGAGCTTACATGGCTCCCACTTTCCTTCATCACTGCTGAGATGTTTTGACACCAATTGCAGACCCCTTGTAGTTAAATAAACTGTATATCATTTGAAACAAGGTTGGCCACACGCAATAAAAAGCCTATTCCAGTTTTTCATATCTTTGCAAACATTTCAGGAGCACTGTGTTCAATTTGTCGTTTCGGTGGATTGATAAATTACTAAGAAGACAAACGTAAATCGATTTCACTTTCTGGCGAAAGATACAGTCTCCACACGTTCTATTTTAACAACACTGGAAGTGTTGTGGTGCCTGCTCGACGCTCAGACTCACCTCGGGAGGCGCCACTGGTGAAAGCAGTTTCTCTCCTTTTAGTAGGCAAGACACATAGCTGTAGTAACCAATCAGGTCTGATAGAGAGGAGAACCGCCGCCCCCCAATGTAGTAGTCCCCACACATGGCGATTATCCTGTTGGAAACAAAACAGGTAATAAACGAGCCGAGCACTTTTTGATAATGAAGTCATCACTGAACAGTGAAGACAAAGAAAAATGTGCCTTTTAATTTAGTCGAAATGTCTGCATGCAAGTATATTTTTCTATCCCTGCAAATGAAAAACAGCTTGTAGAAGACTAAAGATTGATGTCATATTACAATCCTTCAATCTGGGAGAAATGGTTCATGTCTATTGAAAGAGGACGTCAGACAATGACAGAAATAGAAAGAAGACAAACAATGTTTTACAGAGCTACAAATCCAAAATCTATACCTGAAATCGGAATGGATCTGACTGAGGGTTTGAAACAGGCTCACTTCCATCGTGTAAAATCACAAGTTCTCATCCTTTGGAAATGATATCACCTCATTAACCGTTCGGTTGGTACATTCCCATTTAATCCTTCCACTTCATCACTGCTCGTATTAAAATGAGCCTATGTGCTTAAACCCTTTGAAGAACAGGGTGGCACATCCTCTGACCTGGATTTAAAGGAGGCGCTCTTCACCTTCACTGTACGATCTGCACTGTTCATACAACCTCCTGCATAAATCCAAGTATTTATCACTGAAGGGGAGGACAGATTATAATTTGTAATCTGCCTTGTTATATTGACTGCAAAGCTGTAAAATACCACAAAGTGCTGTAGTTACACGAGCGTGTCGTCCTTCTCCTTTTGGCACCAGGTCCACCCCCACACACACACACTCAAAAACAAGTGTGACACACACACATGCACAGACATCTGAACGTATTAAAGGAGAACTACTCTCTCTGCTGAAGCAGTTAGCAAAAGCTAAGCCCCTTAATCTTTAGAAACCCATCATGGGATGCAGCAGAATATGGATAAAGCATCATACCTGAAGTGGTTGACCACATTGGTCATGCTGAGGAAAGACAGGACAAAGGAACCGGGCCGGCGGTCACTCTCCCTGATGAGGTAGCTGCCAGGAGTGCGAGCCTGGCGCAGACGCTCCTCAGCAATGGTTCGGTCTAGCTTGCCATGGTACCACCTGAGAAGAGACAAAACAACTGTTTACAAAGAACACACAACTTCACAACGCAGAGGGATCAAGTGGGAAGAAATGGAGAGTCTTGAAATGGTCAATCAGCAGATGGATGGAGGGATGACAGAGAACTCAAATCCTCTATCATAAATGAATATGAACATTTATTTTACAGTGTACTACTTCTACTTGTTGGGGCACCAAATTGATAAAAATATCAAGCCTTGAGGTCTCAATAGGTGTTTGTGCTGCAAACTTTTTACAGGTGCACAGGAAAGCAGAAATGCGACTTCCTTCTCTTTTCGAGTTTGCACCGCTCTAGTTAAGCTTTGCCGTCTGAATTAAACAGGAGGCTGAGCAACAACACTGGTTAAAATTTCAGCAGGTGAGGCCGTACTTGACAGGGCCTTGCCAGCTGGGCTAAAAAATTAACATGCTCTTCCAAATTTAGGCCACTGGTGCCTTCTGAGAACAGAGGGCAGTGACTGGAAAAACATCCAGTGGTGAGAGGATGAATGAGGCGCTGCATGCAGCAGCTCTTTTCACGGGAGACCTAAATGGCTCCCATCTGGTCCGGGGGAAGTACAGGTCTCTACTTGTAAAGAAAACGTGATCGAGTCTGCTATCAGGCAGTAAGCTGGAGAAAGCCTCCTGAAGAGGAGGGAAAGAGTGTCCCGTGAAGGGCGCTTTGAGGGGATTTCGATGATAAGAGAATTGAAGAGGGCAATTGAGAGCAGTTTGAGAGTTGAGCCAAGCAGGCCTGAAGGAGCTGGGGAAGCTGGGGGGACGTGATACTGAAGCGGGATGAAGCAGTTCAGATGGAAAGTGGAGGACAGAAAGTCTAAACATCATCCTACTGGCTTCAATCTAATGTGCACCATGCAATTTAGGTCACTCACGACCAAGGAAATTACATTAAAAAAGCCAAAAGAAATTAAACAAAAAACTCCTCTTACACTAATATTGGATTGCACAAGATTCTTCAGATGAAACAAACAGGCAAAGAACATTTTCAAAGGCTGCACTGTGTCAAGTTTCACCACAACACAGCACAGAAGAAACACGAGGGTGGCTGTTTCCATCACGCTAACCTTCCTCGCCGCAGCGAGCCAGACCTGAAAGTGTCAGAGAGGACAGGCATGACGCGGCATAGATTAGAACTGACAGGAACATACGAGATGATGATAAGGAGCTCTTTTTCCCCCCTGTGTCTTATTTTTGGACTCTCTAACCAGAATCTGATGCAAGCATGGAGCGGAAAATGAAGTTAAATATTGGTTTGGTCATTTCCACCAGTAACACAGCTGGTTTTTGGTCAAACAAGACTGTGGCTGAGTATACTGAAAGAATTTTTTCAATAATAATTTATATATCTAATTTTATTAAAGTTTTCTTCAATGTTTTATTTCTTTGCTGTTTTTTTTTTTTTTTTTTTAGATGAAACAACAGTGATTTTTTGGCAATCTGGGGTGTGTCAGAAATAATTAGGTTTTATTCATCCAGTTTTTTTTTTTTTTTTTTCTATTATTCAAGCACCTGGTCTAATTTTTTTTGTTTTTGTGGGTATAATGATTATGAACAATAAATAAAAATGTGCATATTTCCAGAGTAGGGCATGCTAACTCAAGGAAATGCTGATCCAAACTGATTAAGTGATTATGCTGTGCATCATGCTGCTCGACAGCCAGCTGCTGATGTTGCTGCAGGACAGACTGCACACGTCCGGACGCTGCATCAGCTCGCCTGTTCTCAGCCATCAAACGGTAAAACACAGCAGAGCAGACGCTTCACTAAAAGACAACAAAAAATATGCCTGAACAACGCTCTCACAAAGGGAAACGTCTCATCTTTATACGAGCAGGTTTAATAAGACTTTTCAAGAGGGAATACATTTCTCATGGCGATTTTTGCAGTAAAAAAGTAAGACGACCTTAATCTTTGCTTTCCAAACCAAACTGTACAGCTAACCACTTTAAAGTTACAGAGCAAGCCTAGAAACTATTATTCATAGGTGTGGCAGTGAATCATGCTGAAATAATATTTTTAATAAAAAAATTTGAATAAAGGTTACATGAGTTGGTGATTTTTTTTTTGGGTTTGTCCACAATTCTCATGATTGGTAGTTCGATCCTGACTCCATCTGTCCTCATGTCCATGGAAACAGGGTTGATCCAGTTTTTCAGCTATAAAGTATGTTTTTCTTATTTTATTGTCTGAGATGCCTCGACTGTATGACTGACAGGTACATAAATACACTTGTTCAGAAAGGTCAAGTTCACAACACTTGACCTAAAATATACAACACGAAATCACTTGTTTGGAAGCTGATTGAAGCAAGAACATGAAAAAAAATAAAAAAATAAAGCACAATGAGTGTAATATGCTATATGTTTAGTCATACCTGCCATTTCATTTACTTCGCTTCACTCTTTAATCTTGTAATGTGCGCTGTAAGGAGTTGCTGTCGTACGCTCAATTAACGTCATGTGCTTGATTTTTATGTCCTTGCTGATGTGATTATCTGTACATCAAACAGAGAGCACTGTATCCTGAAGGCTCGGACAACAAACACGTTCAAGTTGTGACACTTCACAAACCCTCTCTGGATTTAGACAAAACTAAATAATAAAAGGTTTAGTAAGGCTTTGTGGGTGAGCTATATAATCCAGTTGTTACATTTCACAGTGCCACATGCCAGCATGTGATAAGGACGGGGTGAATCAGACAAGAGGGGTGTTAAAGACATTACGAATCGCAGCCGTGACAGCGGTGAGGGTGAGCGGCGCTACTATGAGCTTGAGGAATGTCCGTCGTGTCGGTACACGAACGGCGAGCAGGACTGACGCTCGGCTCGGGATCGTGCATTTACATTCTTGGAAACAGCTCTCTGAAAGTCAGCTACAAGAAGTTAAAGACGCGAATATAGACAAGTTTCCTGAGCATCCTGGAATTGTGACATGCGTGGTAAATGACTGTATTCTCTAAAACACCCACATCACATCTACATGCTACAGTCGAGAAAAGAATGTGCAAGAGGCTGCTGAGGTTAGGACTGTAGATGTCACCCACAGCATCGCCACCCCCGAGGCTGACATTTCTAACCTCAGTTTCACACGCCACACTCCTTTTCGTCGCCTCATCGTCAGCTGTACTTGTGTGTTCTTTGCACGGATGGTTCACCTGATCGTCTGTCGCTGTCGAGAACAATATCACAATATTGGCGCGCAGAGCCGAAATCAAACATGCCTGAGCCGAGCGAGCTGGGCAAGATGACAGAAAACAGGGCTGCAGGCTAGCGGGCCTTGAAAATATTGCATCACAAAAGCTCCGACAGCACAGGAGGGCTACACTGTTCGAATTGTGCCTGCAGTGTTTATCTTCAGTTTACAAGTTTCGATTTTCTGGATCGCAAACAAATTACACAAGAAGTACCGTCACTACTTTTTCTAGCTAAAATTTTATTTGGGAAGCTGCACCCAAATGACTTAATAAGAGTGTTGTTGACAGAATCGCAAGTTTACTTAAAAGAATGAGATTTTAAAATGATTTTGCCATTTATATAGGATATAATTTCTGTCTTACGCTTTGATTCACATATGAAAATTAACACAAAACTCTTAATTGGAGCTGGACCATCCTCGACTGCAGAAAGACAATTTATGAGAGGGCATCCTGCTTGTGTGTAGAGCAGTATGTATGTAATTAAGAGTTTTAATTAAATGGATATCAGCTGTTTAATGGAGACACGCTTTTACACAGCAACATAAACGTAGCAGTATAATAATAATAAACTGAATTCTAAATTGTAAATGACGCTCACATTATTTGGGTCGTTATTGTGCACTCAACTCATAATTTAGGCGCTTTAGAACCTCTCTGGATTACAGCCACATCAGGCGCACTATGCTGCACGCTCTTCACAGGAGGAACCCGCCAATTACTTAAAATTTAATAAAGATAATGAAAACTGAGTTAACCAACAGCCTGAGCGGAGTACATGTGGTGCGAATAGCTGCCACTTGTCAGGGAAAGGAACGTAAACAAAGGTAAAATGGGCAGGACATAAATAAACAGTTCGAAGTATAACAACCAATCTTTTAGATTATACTTTTAAGGATTATTATATAGACAACCTTTGTTACTTCACTGATTTATAGACTTCTCTCTGTGTGTACGTCCACTTTAGCCACAGTTTCATTTGAGCATACGGGAAGAACCTGACAGAACACTTTTACATTATTTTCTGTTGCCTGGAGGGGAAATGAGGCCACGCAGGAGAGACGCAGATTGCCGTGACTTGAGTGAGTTAGACGTCGTCTCTCTGTCGGTCCGTCTCTCATTAAACTCTTTTAGGGGCTCTTTCTGCCCGGCTCGTGTCTCGTTCCTCCGTGTTCTCCTGCCTTGATGGATACATCTGTACTCAAACGTCTCCACAGACGTACCGTCGCTCTTCATCAGTGTCAGGATGCAGTGAAATGTTGCATGAGCAACGCACCTGGAAGGAGCTACAGACTTTATACAGGACTCGCAGCACGCAACATATGCTCTACATGCGAGTTTAACCCGATTAGGGTTCTCAAATGGAGACACTGTACGGTATTAGGCTCTTATCACATTAGATGCTGTTTTGTCGTTGCATGTCTTGACTCGCATGTGTCAGGTTTGAGAACTGCGTGATGAGACGACACTGGGAAAGCTAGAATTAAATGAGAGATGGCAACAAGAAATGATACCTTGAACCATTAAATAAGTAAAATCCAAACATACAAGACAAAATATTTCCGCTTGAGTGTTTTAGGCTGATTGATATCGCTGCCGCCACAATTACAAAGTCTACACAACCGCAAAAGACTGCAACTTCATTACATTAAAGAAACTGAGTCACATGCAGATGTGAACTGAGCAACCTGTGTGCAGAGTGCTTAGTCACCATATTCACAGCAAAGCCACAGCAATCAGTAATGATCACATGACTGTCAAGTACACAGACCATTTGGAAATTGATGCCAACAAGCCAGCTGATGATTATCTGGTGGGTAAACAACTGCAACCTCTGTGGATCTCCACACTGTGAGACTTTTGTTTTCATCAACAATTATTTGCATGCACCGGTGCAACTGACTCCTGAGTTCTGACACTTCCGCTTGCAGAGCTCACTCAGCACACAAAACTTTCAGAAAGGACCGTCTCCTTTCAATTCTGCACATCTGCTGTGAATGTTAATCAAAATGTGCTTCTCAGCAAAGATTTCAGTAGGTCAAACACCTCTGATCAAGTCTGACGAGGGCACATCTTACCAGAAACTCCTACAGAAAATGATGTACTAACGATAATTAAATCAGTATTCACACACTGAAAGAAGAGACAGTACTCTATGAACTGTTTATCATACAAGTAACCAAAATGAATAACTTTAAGTTTTGTACTTAACACATTCACCTGTCTAGAAAATAAATCATAATCATGTTGATGGCTTTGTCTCTATTCTACACTCCTGGTTTTTTTCCAGAATTCCAAAAATTCCTTGTCAAAAGGTGACAAATTTTCAGATATTTGACACCAACATTTTTTGGAGAGTGAACTTAAGAGGGAAACTAAAAGTTATACTTTACTTACAATATTTCAAACAATCAGAAAACTCAATGAAAGATCCGTTATTTTTTGACATCATTGCGTTTTTTCCACAATAATCAAATCGATAACCAAATTCTGCAGCTTATTTTCATTTCCCAAAAATGGTACTCTGACAGAAATGAAATGCAGGAGCCATTTTTGTATCAGCTCAAGGCAAGGTAAGAGCTGCGGGGTGATTTGATGCCCCACTTACGCTGAGTTCACCCTCTGCTGCATCTCCCTCGGTCGTCCCGTGGTCTCACAAGGTGCACCCAGTCCACCAACACTGTGAGCTCCGGTGTGGAAAGCACAGCAAAGACGGCTCCAAATCCGTGCGCGGCATGACGACGTGACCCCCCTGCAGCCCCGATTCAGTCATCTTCCATAGTTAAGGTCAATGAGCAACATCCGTGGATGAAAGACGAGCCGAAGGACACGGAGATCAAGCCTGCCCTGCATACACTTTAGTTGATAAACTAATTTGACGACAATTGAATGATCATGTCTAGTTGTGTTATCCTTGAGAAGCCTTGTGAAGAATTACACGGGTTGATCCTTCAGCTGCTGGGGCAGACTGTAGTCTTGTGTTCTTTGCTCCGACTTAATCCTCCTCTGACGCTCTCTTTCTCTTACTCTCCTCTTCCTCTCTCATAAAGACACGCATCATGAGCATGCTGCCTATTGGTTTTCCATGCAAAAGGGTAGAGATCCTCATAGCTGCACAAACAAAAACAAGTGGAACCGCATATTTACATGGTGCTCATGCAGACTCAAAGCACCGACATGCACACGAGACAACCTCATGACCTTAAAACAGCAGCTTGTTTTCCCATGGATTTAACTGTGATGTCAATCAAAACGTCCAATGATGTGAAGCTTCTTGGTTTTAACCTCATTCAAAAGCATTATTTGCACATATTTACACCAAAACTTTTAATTTAAACATGATTTTAGCACATGCATACACCAGCCAACACAAACAGGCTTCGTCACTTTATCAAGAAAGCAAGAAATATCATTCAAAATCACTTAATTTGAGGATGACTGTGAGCTATAATAAGAAATTATCAAGAAAACAGTAAAATGCAAAACTTATAAATATTTCCTCAACATCACACGGTAAATGATATGTTATTCTAATGCTGTGGCCTGCCAATGTAACACTGCTATTTCACAAATTCATAAACATGCAACAGACCGTCTGGCGACGTTACGAGCCTTGTGTTTTTTATATTGCCATCTGGGACTTCTGTAGCTGCGGCACAGCCTTCCAGTGAGAATTGGAGGAGTTATCATGAAGTGACAGGGTTCATAAATGTCATAAGGCTGATGTAAACTATGTGATGGGATATCTGTAACCCATAAATGTAGTAGAATTTCCATAGTTGTAGCTGTAGAGTTAAATAACTGCATTCACATGTCTGGTAATTGATTTTTAAATCACTATTTGCATTACCAATGCTGTAATAATAATGAAATTAAAACTCTTTAAAATAAAAGGCTGACTCAAGGACAAAAATTCATCTTGCAGATTGAACTTGGATTCAAGGTCAACTGAAATTAAAAGCTCGATTCCATGTAATCTTCAGCCACACATTGTTTCCCAATTCAGGAAAACTGTTGAGGTCAACTTTGGATCCTCACATTTGCTCAGTCTGAATACTAACCAGCCTTTGAAAAGTGCAACCAGACACACAAGGCCCGAAACTGACATCTCAGCTTTTCTGCTGTGAATCAGCCCCCCTGAAATAATAACATTACATCAGTGATAAAAGGCTTCCACTGTCAAATAATATTCCCTCCATCCTGAACTCAATCAGGAAGCACATTCATTTTCTACTCAGAGTCAATTTCTTGCCCAACTCAATGCAGAATGAATGTAATAACAATTAAATATTGACAAGCTGCTGAACAACATCAGAATGTGCACTATACGCTTTCAGTCATGTGGTTATTTTTTCAGAACAAGAAAAAAAGCTGAAAAAAACCCCACCGTTCAAAGAAGCTCTTTTATTATGCTTGTTGTGTCGGAAGTCATGACTGCAGCACTATACTTAAGCCAAACCTACCACTGTTATGCTTTCCATTCAAAGTGAGCAACCTATCATTCAGCAAACAGAGCTGAGGAGAAAAGTTATTCAAATCAGAAATCCTGGGTATTGTCACATACAAGTGAAACGCTTCTGAGGATCCTGTTAAGGCTACAATGAATGGCTCAGAAGTCTTGAAAACAGGATGCTGGAGAGAAAAGGCAGGGCAGCATGGGTATTGGAAGGGCATGACAGGACATTGTGTAACACACTGCAAATGCATGGAAACCATAGGCTGAGCCTCATCAATGCATTGCATTGAGCTCATACTAATAACATTTTAAATTGTGTTTCAATAAGTAGAGTAAGCCTGGACATCCTTTTGTATATAATGGTTAATGAGGTGTGGGGCAAAGTACAAACAAAGTTTAATACTGCTACACTAACAGGTCTATACACTTTCTGTATGAAGCAATCAGAAAATTAAAGACTTAACAGTTGTGAAAAGACTGATAGTCACTTAAATAAAATCTATTATAAGCATTCCATTTTCTTTTTCAGAAAACCATCTATCAGGGAATGAACTGATTCAACGGTGTGACATGATCCTTCGCGATTGCATTGTCACTTCTCTCACAGAGTACTAATGCCAGAGTACAGTAAGAGTTTCCCCGGCCAACTGGTAAATCTGGTAAACGCATTCACAGCGCCACTGATCTTCAAATCCAACTTTTCTTTCCCCTTTTTCCTTCCTCCTTCCACCACCTCCTCAGGGAAACCCTTTATGACTTAAAATCCCCTCTAATCTTCGTGGAAACTCAAAATCAACGACTCATTTCCCAATGTGCTGTTTGTTTAAGCTCAGACGCGGGGCCAGAGGTTTCCAAAGGTAGCAGGAACAGTTAACTGCTGAAGCCACCTGACATCTTCACTCCCGCCTCTTCGTCAAGCCGTCGTCAGCGCTGAATTCTTATCACACTGCAGCAGCAATTGTTTATGAATGACATAGTGTTGTACAGACGTGTGAATGAATGTGACCGCTGTTTGTCTCGCGCGCACTCTTGCAAGCATTTTCACTCCACTGCACTCGCCTTGTGGGCCAAGTTTAGCTTCCACAGTCACTGTGAAACGCACGTTTCAGCAGCATCCCAAAGTGTGAATGATTTCTGCGATCGCTCCTCTGACATGCTCTTCCCAGTTTGCTAAAACAACTCTGAGGAATACGAAAATAGTCTTGGAGCGTGACAGCCGAAAACATACACAGCTAGCTACATAGCCGAGGGGACGGGGAGAGATTCAGAATCATTCAGGGTAGTTAGAGGCAGTCGACTGTGAACATTGTGCCCATAGCTGCCAATAGCAGATTTGCCTCGGGCATATGGTATCATCGGCACGCTGGGGACACAAACACACAAACAAATACACGCCTTATTACATGACAGGGTTTATGTTCGCACACAGATAAATTGATTTTATACCACGAAATGTGGCCATGAGTTTCAGCTGATTGCCTTCAGGTCAGACAGGTCCATGACTGTGATGCATTTAGCCCGAATCCACAATTGGGCATCATCTAGAAGGGAACAGCCCTGAATAAAAACTCAACCTCATATTAACCCTGTCCATTACAGAAGATCAGTGGCACATCCTAAAGGAGTAACAGACTGGATCAACTGTAGAATACCAAATTATGACCTTCTAGCCTTTTCTGTTCATCCAGTGATATGTGCAGCTTATAAGAAGGACAATGCTTGGTCTTGATATTATCACAAGACTGCCAATGTCAACAAAGATTTATCTTGCGTTAAACAATACTGGATACCAATTTAAATCATTGTCAAAGTTAAATGTCCATTAAGACCATGGGATTGGGAAACAGTTTTGACTGACTCTGTAAAACACTTCAACATTTCTATTTGCCTGTTTACACCTGGCATTCAGTGAGCCCTAAAGACAAGTGTGAACTGGTACAAAACAGCTTTCACTCAAACGACTTCTTCAGGAGGTCAGGGAAGCATCTGACCACATAGGCGTTGCAATGTGAACAGTCAGGCGTTGTGAATGTGTAAAATACATCAGACATAATATTTAAATGTCATCAGTGCGCACGTGTTTCAGCTTAAGAGAATGCGTCGGTCTGAGTTATACATTCGCTCGCTACCTTTCCAATTTTCCAAAGAAACTATGGAAAAGAACATTGATGTCCATGCCTGGAGGTCTGCAGAGACATGCTGCCCTAAAGCGACCTGGGCAGCGGACACTGTTGGCTGGATGACTCATATCTCAACCGGGTCATTCAGCGGAAGTGACGCAGAGGTTGTAATACAATCCGAACTCAAGTGATTGGCCCAAAAGGTATGATACGAGCAAGTGTAAACAACCTGCATCAGGTCTCAACACTTGTGATCTGATCACCCAAAATGCATGTTAATGCCAGGTGTAAACGATGCCCAAATGTGGACCGTTGTTCCATTGCACAAAATTATCCTTAATCACCAAAAGCACAAACCTGACATAAAGGAAAAACTTATGTTGTTTGTGTCTTGAGAGTCAAAGACAGAGAAAGCTAGAAAGTAAGTTAACTGTGACTCTCACCAGCACATGATAAAAACGGATGTTAGTAATAATAGGGAATGAATGTGTGACTTCACGTGTCTCATTGTGAACCAAACAAAAGCAAAGAAAATCAATGGTTGTTATTCACAAGTGACAACTGTACCGCCTTTAAACGGGAAAGAAACTTCAAGTCAATGAAGTCTATATTTCTCTGACAAAACTGCTATTTCCGCAAGAGTCGTACATGTAGAACACTGATGTGAGAGCAGCTAATTCAGATTATTCATTGCCACAACAGGCTGGACTAGTGAAAAGCTGGCCTTCCCCTTCCTCTGTAATCTGACAGGGAGATATAGGGTGGCTCCTAAAATAAGAGCTGATTCCACACTCCAAGCCCAGTCACTTCCATATCTCACAGTATGAGGGCCAGAAATGACAAAGCTCAGCAGTTCTCTAATGAGACTGTAACAAATGGGAGGGCTGTATTTAGGTTATTACAACACACGCACGCGCGCACACACACACACACAAGCATACAGAGGTTTGAACAAGCATTTTAATGCATGCCTGTAACTTCATTAAAAATACCTATAATTAGAGATGTGATGCTAAAATACAATGCTTGGGGGTGTCGATGCCTGGTGTCTGTTTCACTCAATCATAATTAAATGAAAAACCAAGAGATTAATATTGTCTTGTTGGACAACCGCACACTGGTTTTAAGTGGAAAACTGCAGCAAAGCAGAGACATTACATTTTTATTATCCTCATTTAAACTCCTCATGTAGGATGATAAAGCGCTTCACCAGTGACTTCAATTAACTGGACACTTGCAGGGACCCCCTAACAAGTGCTTAATGTTACAAAGCACCAGTCAAAAGCCAATTAGACAACAAAGCAACCTGACTCATGACAAATATGAACAGGTCATTTCAGAAAATTCAGATCCCAATAATAATATATAGTGCTAACAACGATAGATGGGGCTTGCACATCTCATATGTATAAAGTGTGTTCAGGCAATTATGCATATTGTCTTGTATCAGGCTGATCTATATGCAGATGTAATCAATAGTCCATTGCAGGCATGATTACACAGGATTTGGATCCAATAGGAGGAGATGTTGATGTTAGTGAACTGGAGGTGCTTACTTCACCTGTATCTGAGTCAAAGCATTACATAGGAAAGTTTTATCAAAAAACACTTCACTTGTTGATCTGCTGACCGGCTGCCTTTTGAAACTGACCCTATTTGAGGGTTAACCACTAAATAAAGGCCACAAAAAAGCAGAAATGCTTCTATTATTAAACAAAAAGCCAAAAAGAATGAAGCAGATACTCCAGATCACTTATGTCACAAAGATGTTAACATTTTTAATGTACTGTGGCTTTGATATCATTTTACTTGTTGGATTCCAAAATATGTAATGTGATCATTTACCGTGAGGGGAAAAAGCATGACTCTATTTTACTATCACTCAAATGACTCATTGTGTTTGTCTACATGTATTACTTTGGAAGAGTGATCGGTATGCTGACCCTTATGTGAACGGCAACAATGGTAGAGAGACAAGAAACAGCTCTGTCTTCCACATAAAGTTTCCTCCAGGGATGTAATAATTCAGTCCAACAGCATTTTGATCACTGCTTAGACAAATATTCCATGTTCCATGTTACTGTCATCTGGAAAGTTGACCCGAGTGAGTCTTGGGACACTTCTAAAGGTATGAAATATGGCAGATGTATGAACTTATGGTTGTCTAGATCACATCTGATGTTTGGGTGGCACAAGTTACAAGTGAAACTCGACCTGAAGAGCAGAGCAGCAGGAAGGAAGTGTACCAAACTCAACATGTTCATACCGAGGTGTCATTTCTCCAGCAGTATACTCACTGGTTGGGGGGAGGTGCAGAGAGGGGGAACACCACCTCTTCTTCCTCGTATTCCGGCCCATCCTGCATGTCGCTTTCATCCATGGTGCCTCCGAGACCCCCGCAGCCCGGAGGTGGAGGAGGAGGTGGCGGCAGTGGGGGGAAGACAGTGGGTCCATCCGGGCCGGTTGATGTGGGTGAGATCCGGCTCCCTGGACCCTCCGAGGAGGGAGAGCAGCACATGCCGCCCACTGTCCCTGAGCTTGAGTGTCCACCTCCTGCTCCGCCACTCCCTGCTGCGGACAGCACTGATCCGGACATGTCTCCGCCAGACATGGGGTAGATCACACTCATGTCGGGAAGTGAGTCCGGAGAGGTGTTTGAATGTTGGCGGAGGGTCGGACCTGGCCCGGGTCCCAGATCAGTGACTCGCACTCTGCTCGGCTTGGGATAGTAGGGGAAAGGGGCCGTCTCCGGGCCTCCTCCGCCTGCCACCCCTGTCCCTGTCGTGACCGAGCCCGTATCCTCACTGCTGACCTCCGCGGCCATCATATTAGAGAGATACGTAGAGGGGGAAAAGTCCAGAAGGGAACCTGCCCTTCCCCTCCGTGCTCACAGTAATCCTTCAGCGTTCGGGCTGTGCGGGAACAACACCAAAAGTTTCTGGAAAACGCGTTTAGCTCGCCAGCTAGCGTTAGCTGCGGCTAACTTAGCTCCCCTGGCTGCACTAGCGGGCGTTAGCTTCACCCACCGAGGCAGCGGCAGCCCAGCTAACGCTAGCGGGACGGCTAGCAGCTTTCCGCACACTTGATGAGTTCTCGCTCGCTATGTCTTCATTGTTTCCTGAGTTTAAAGTTCACGCGCAAAACGCCACATAGAAATAAACACTCACAAGATGTCCAATCGGATCGGTTTGCCAGTATTTCCTGCTCTTTTCTGTGTGTATGTCCAGACTTCTCCCCCTCGCAGCAGGCAGACCACTTGTCGAGGAGTGTTGTTTTATTGTCACTGTTGTGTGTGTAATCCCCGTCTCTCTCCCTCTCTCTCTCGCTCTCGTTTTTCCAGTGTTGTTGTTTTTCTTTTTCCCTCTCGAGAAGAAGTCCACCCGCGAGCCACTTTTGTTTTTAAATCCCCGGAGAGGCGCGCCGTTCCCCGCGAACTACCATGTCGTTCTGCAAAGTAAAGCTTTTCTTGCGTACACAAGCTAAGTTCGCCTTTATTTCTGGGTTTCGGGGCTGGTGGCTGCCCGCTGCTCTCTCTCCCTCCCTCTCCCACTCCTCACCCAGCAGACACGGCTAGGTGAACACAGAGAGCCAGGCTCTGATCCATGACATCTTCAATCACAGGAGCCAAAGTGCCTCAAAAGTGACTTTTTTCAACACAACTACAAAAGTATAACCTTTTTTGAAACCGTGTCGGATTTTTTATTTTTTTTTTGGCTGGGGGCAGTACAAATTAAAAATGAAAAGAGGACACTTTTACATTCAGTCACGTGAATAATTAGCATAAGTTCAATTGATTTTTGCTCAGTAGGAATTATCTTTTAATAGTAGGCATTTTGTTACACGGTTTTTATGAGCTACTGTTGCGATAGGCGTCTTTCCAAGTCTTTGTTTTGAATTGCAATTTAAATTTTTACTAAATTTTAAGTTCACTAAACAAGTAATTAAATTCAGTTTAGTGTAGTTTATTAAATTGAAACTACTTTTTTGACTGTGAACCAACTGTGCAAGGTGATAGCTGTCTGTTCTGCAAGCCAGGGTGTGAAACACCATGCAGCAATCATAATGCATCTGTGGTCTAAAACAGGAAAAAAGAAATTTAAATGTAATAAAGTACAACATGCAGCATGCACACTAACTTGAAATTGATTTGCAATTTTCCAGTGACACCCTGAGGGCCAGTCAAGCACGTGGTGCTGGGTAAGCTCTGTCACACCACGTGACACAGTTCCTGACTGAGTTTGCAACAATGTATCGGTTTTAAATGACATCGTCATCTAATGTGGCCTGGATATGCAAAGAAAAGGCTATGCAAATTAGATGATGACGTCACCGCAAATGTTCCTGAGTGAGGAGTTGGAAACATTGTATCATTTTAAAGCAACACTGGCTTTTTTTTTACAAAACACAACGAAGTACATCCTATTTAATTTAATTATGAAGCATGCAATGCAAATATTATCAGTATTTCACTATATGCTCTTTCATTTAAAACATGACATGTTATGTATGACTTTGTAATAATTATAGCACAACTTATTCAATTCAATTCAATTCAGTTTAGATTTATTTATGTATTGCCACTGCTTTCATATAAAGCAGTGAATCATAGTAACAGAATCACACTTCATATTATTGTCAGTAACGATAACTGTATTTTAACCATGGAAAAGGTAATTAGTCAGATTACTCGTTACTAAAAATAGTAACACCCGTTTTGCAATTACTCCCATCACTGCATCCAAAGGGCCTCTTATGGCCCACAGAGTTTAGCTTAGTTTCTTATAAAATCCACATTTACCCATATTCACATTATATTGATGATCTGCAACAAAATTACATGGAAATTTTTTTTTTTTTTCCAAATCTTGTTGAAATTTATTACACAGCAGAAAAACCTTTCAAAACGACTGTCAGCTCAAGGTGAGAAAGATGTGATCCTTTAAACAAAGAAATGCATTCCACTGATAAAGGCTCAGCTTCCAAACACACCTCAGATGGTCCTCCTAAATAAAACACAAAAAAGAAAATTAGTGAGTTTCATTCATTGAAAGAATCAATCCTGTCAATGTACTGCCAATGAGGCTAGATTTATGTGTGAACCAATAATGATGAATGTCATCAGGTACACAACTTCCGTTTTGATCAATTTTGGATTAAAAGTCTTGCCCGAGTAAAATGGTAAATAGTCTACACTTATATAGCGCTTTTACACTGCATTGACAGAGCCCAAAGCGCTTTACACTGCATTAACACATTCACCCACTCACACACACATTCACACACCAGTGGAGGCGGCTGCCATGCAAGGCGCTCAGTCCATCCACTGGGGGCAGTTCGGGGTTCAGTGTCTTGCCCAAGGACACTTCGACATGCAGACAGGGGGAGACAGGAATCGAACTAACAACCTCCCAATTGCAAGACGACTGCTCTCCCCACTGAACCACAGCCGCCCCATAGTAGACTCCGACATGTGGACAAAATGAGAAATGGGATCAAAACGCTAACCTTGGTATTAAGAGTTAACAACGGCCATGAGTCACAGTCATCAATGAATAAATGATTGAGAAAAACAAGATTTTTAAGAGTTTCATTTAAAATAAAATCAAATAGAAAGAGCTGTGATTAGAACTGATAGAAAGAACGTGGTTCACTGGTGGTCTCTTAACTCTAATTCGTTTCAATTCTCCTTCATGTAAAACAAGAGGCACTAGTGTGAAACTGAAACTGACTGTGTGTGTGTCCATGGTGCATCTTGAAGCCCTGACTGAATAAAATAAATGGATGAATGTTCCCACATGTATCAGTAAATACCTACATGTATTTTCTCTTGACTAGTTTTTAATATTTCTCTTTGATTCTAGGCTTAGATTTAACAAGTTCTTTCTGTGCAGGTTTACTTTTCTGATCTGTCATTAAGCAGTAGATAAATCCAAATGTGGTTCAACTTTCAGAGAAATGTTGAAACATTATTCTGAAGCTCTCTATTAACAGCAGATTACTATTCAGTGGATTTAAGACCTCAGATAAATTGATGGATTAAAATGCACAATTCAGAAACCGTAGCAGTTTATCTAAAAGTCTTAAAAGGCTCAAATTAAGGAAAAAACATGTGACAATACCGACTTGGACCGAACAAAACAACTGGCAATGAGACAAAGGGGGGCAAGGACTATTCATACATGAGGTGGAAAGAGATCAGATGAAACTTATTCGGGGATGATTGGACAATCGCAGTGGGGAGAAAATGTCAATACAAATACAAAAAAAGACTGAACATGAACCTAAGCTAAGGCTGGACATTAGACATGAAGCACTAAATATCATCACACTTGACAAGATCCAATAGGACTCAGGAGAAATAGGACCTTTTCACCAGTGCACTGGTGTCAAAGCACTTTGTGCTTTCAGTGTTTTTCACCCATTCACATATTTATCTGTAAAAAAAATTCCCACAAACCACTGCTGACGGAGTTACTTTTCATCTTGTCCAAGGACCCTTCAGCACACGTCACAAGAACAGACACGGAAGAGGGTCTAACCACTCGACCACCTGAGCCACAGCTGCCCTGGAGCTGCCCTTAAGCGAGCTGACTTCAAGCTCCACGGCCCCCGAGGCAATAAAGCAAACCAAAACCATTCCCGCCATCATGCTCCAGTGCTGGTTGTTCTCCTGACAAGCTGTCATTGGCCGAGTTGGACGACGTCTACTCCAGCCACAGTAAGGACTGAACAGCTCTATCTGTTCACACCACATTGTTCTCTATACGTTCAGCCTTCAGCTGCAGCATGGCTTACCTGGAAAGCTTTTTGGTGCCTTGCAAGTTAAATCCACTTGTTGACACATTATAAGAGCAGCTGTTATATTATATGTTATATATATATATTGAAGGTTTCAGAAACATGAGTTACCTCACTGTTAGATTTATTTGAAATGATCTGGGGTGTGATTTGAATCACTTGTAGAACTCATATTTGTCAAAGGTTTCAGAAAGTGTTTTGGTATGATGGTAGTTCACACCTAAACAGCAAAGAAAACAAAGACTAGAAATGCTGTAGGTTTTAAATCAATCAAGCTTCAACACCTTTTGATTAAGTGTTTCACAGATGTTGCAGAAGACAAAAAATGCAGTGACAATAAAAAGCAATAAATAAAGAATGAAGAATGAAGAATCGAAATGTTATTCCTGTACATGCATTAATTAAAGCACAAAAGCGTGCATTTTAGGCAGATGGCTACTCTCAGTTGCGCCTAGCTGTGAATATGTGTGTGCATGATTGTCCGTCGCTCTTTGTTACCACTGTGATGGACTGGCTCTGCCCATTGTTAGCTGGGATTGATGCCAGCACCACATCATCTGAGCACAAAAGGTGGATAAATAAATGTAGGCGGAATTTGCATGTTCATTTTTTATTTTTTTTTTTTGCATGATTCATAATTCACAATTCCATTGACTCCTTACTTTTTTTTTTTAGTTGCCTCAGCCTCAGTTTAGAGACCTTTTCACCACAGGAGAGATGATATTTACAGGCTGCACCTAACTAAGCTTTATACACTGTGACAAGCCAAATGGTGTTTAGTCACAAATTTATTTTCTCTCATGTGGGCAATGCCGGCGGAGTAAACTGGCAGGAGCTATGCTAGTAACGGATCACAGATTTAGTGATATGTATTAATCATATCAGATTTTTTATTGGTCCATAGTTGTACTGTATCAAAAAAAATAGTGAAATAATAATGAACAATTCTCATTCTTTGTTAGCCGTCTGTGGAGTTTTGCGCTTGTGCACTACGTTTGCTCACATCCTGTGCATCTCCTTTGAGCTAAGCCCCCCCTGAACTTAAAACTTAGTGACGCCCCTGCTTCATAACCCGGTAGTCTGTATTTATTCAGGGTTTATGTGGTTTGTGAAAAAGGCACAATGACGCATTTTATCAGGTCTAAGTTTTAATGAAACGTGGCACTTTAAGTAAAGTACTCTTGATACTCTGAGACAGTCTGTTTTTCAATGGTAGAAATAGTTTTTTATTTAATTGTATCATTTAGACTTATATATTGTGTATTGTGTATTCTAATAAATCAATGCAGACAAAAACTTACAATGCAGTGAAGTATGAAAATGAGTGGGTTTTTTGTTTGTTTTGGTTCTCTACAAGACCACATTGGGAAAACATTGACTGGTCATTCACCTATTTCTGAGTTTTGCAGGACACAGTGGTACAACGATGCTAATCAAATCCTTCTCCTGAAAAAGCAACCAGGGTTTCTTTTTGTAGCAAAACAGTGAAATGCTTGACTGGCCAAGTCATACATCAAACCAGAATACAAGTAAAGTCCCGACTGAACACACACACACACACACACACACACACACACACACACACACACACACACACACACACACACACACACGCAAGCACACAAAAAGCAAACCCTGAAAGCAACAAGGATGGCTGCAATAGAGGCATGACTGAGAATTACCATGGAACCTATGAAAAAAAAAAAGAAAAGAAAAGAAAATGTTCAAAAAAATGTTCTGTTAGGGCCAGCCTGTATGCTTAGCTTCACCAGGCTGGCACATGAACTGCTGAAAACAAACACATAAATTCTATTGCGGAACAACTGCATAGCAACCATAAAGTTTTGTTTGTAGGATTGTTTTTCTCCCTTGGCATGTTTTCATTTTGAGCAATCGAGTAAGAATTCTAGGCTTGAAATATTGAACTCAGAATACAGTAATGAAATCAAATAATCAAATCGAACAGTCGTTAACAGTGATAAGCCACATTAAAACCCCCTGCATATTTTTGGAGGCTCTTCTTAAAGCCACGGGCTCACTGTGTCAGGAGAGCACCAGCAGCAGGCCCCTGTTGTTGTTCTCCACCCACCCTCTCCACTCTTGCCCCCGGGCCAGCTGCCATCGCCGCTCCACCTCCTCACTGATCTGTTTCTGAGCAACTGGCACTGTGAAAAGGATGTCTGGATGTCCCTTTCCTTCTTCCTTTCACTTAAATTTTCAAGCCATTATCTTAATTCATCGACTCTCTGCTTTTTGCTCTTTCTTTTTCCGGGCCACAATTCGACGGCGAAGATGCACCAGCTATCTGGATGGATAGATAGCCTGGAATAGATTGGCTGATTGATGTGCCTGTTTTCTCTTTCGTCCTTCCCCTGTTTCCTGAGTGCTCCTCTCATGATGAATGGCTTGCAACATGCGCTGTGACACAGGTGGACAGGGCTGGGTGTGAAAAACTATACTGTCACTCACCGGGAAGCGCATCCTGCCCCCCGCTGTCAGTCACTCAGGGAGCGGATGCCTGGGTCCTCCTCTAAAGCACTGGGTTCCCTGAAGTCCTGTGACACAGAAGGTCAGTGAACTGTGAAATCTAAAAGCTGACACTGACTTGACATATAGGCATCAGAAGCTATACTCTTGGAAGGCACAAACACTTGGTTGTAAACCCTCAAATAAACACACAGCGAGAGCTGAAGGGGGGCTGATTGAGCATGGCACCGTTGTGTGAGTGATTTCTTTAAACACCATAACAGTGTGATCATGTTTCATCAAGACATCATCGGCCCTGATTTACTGTAAGGGTGTCGTTTAAGCCGCCAGGTCCAGTTGCTGGCAGCTCTAATTTGGCCTTATGTGGCGGTGTCATCTGCAGGGCCGGCCTGGGATCATCCTCTATCTGCAGCAGTGTGACTGTGTCCTGTGGATCCTCCCAGACTCGGCGTAATGAGATTGCAGACAGGATGCAGCTAATCGCCTTTCCTTGGCAAGATAGATGATATGAGAGGACCGGCTTCATACCTGCTGGAAGGTGGATCACCGATTCACTGCCATGTCTGAAGTCAACCACAGCCTCCAACATCAAGCGTGCATGTATGCTGTGATTTTGCCTGTAGGCGATCTGTGTACACCTTCATCTCTTTGTCTGCGTCTCTGCATGTGTGTTACAGGACAGGGGGGGCGGAGAGCCGGCACTGACAGACTGAAGGATGGAAGAAAGGGTGTGTGAAGGAGAATGGCTGTGTAGCGTGGCTGTTCTGCTCTGTTTCACCATAACTGTGTTGTCAGATATGAGGATGGGAGCTGATGTGAGTACCATGGGAGCCTGGCTGTGTGTCGACTGGGGGGCTCTCATCCATATTCACTGTCATATTATCATAACACTTCATTGCCCTCAATGACAGCGCATGTGAAGATCCTAACTGCACCGCGCTTTTAACAGACATTATGTTTGTTTTAGCATGCACTGCCATCCTCGTCATTGGCAGGGTTTGGATTTTTCCCACTCCGCCTTCTTCCTTGTATTCAAAGAATAGATCAATTAAAAATAAAAAAATATATAATGTCATCAAACATCTATTCTATTTACAGACAAAGTTATACAACTTATTGCAGGAAAAAAGATAATTACAAGCTTTGCATTTGTTTTTATTTTGAATGCATCCCATAATCCTAACAGCATTTAACTTTTTTTTCCCGTTTGATGTCAGAATACCTTTAATCATGAGTTTATTGCTCTTATTTATACAGATGGGAGTAACCTTTGAACAAATAAGTGATATGACTGACCATGACAATATCTGAGGTAAACCATCAGTCTAAATACTTCTAAAAATGATTTATTGTATGTTTTCTATGAACTTTAGGATTTAATTGAATGTAGCTTCTTGTATTATTTGGAAAGGTGACAGATATCTTCCATTGATAAATGTGAATAATCTACAAAATGTCACTGCTCTCTAGCTGGGTAGGTTTAAGTTGGTGGGTCTGCTGCAGTAACCACAGTCTGAGTGATGAGATGCACATCTTTCTTCCTGTGTGGTCATGATGAGCAAGATAAAAATTCATACATTAGATTTCGGCTGTAATGCAGCAGCACGCTTAACAATTTATATATGCACTGAAAACTTTCTCTCTCTTGTTTTTTTTTTTTTTTCCCAGACTGTACACAGATACAAGCCCTCCTCACTGTTTTTTAGACAAAATGTGACAAGCAGTTGACTCTTGAAGCCTCATTTAAATGTTAATATGTGAAGAGTCTGTGTGAAGTAGACACATTAACACATATGTTTCAAGTTTGCGGATCAGTGCACAAGCCCACTTGCCTTCCCACTCAGGCCCTCTCAATCAGGGGATACTTGTAGTCACATCAGGACCCGTGTGAATTATTCAATGGATTAACATCAAAGTTTTAGAAAGGGGGTTGAGTGACACATGGACGGGTAGCGTGAGCAGAGGCCTTTTGGAGCTGAGGGCCGGTTCTCCAGCATTACTTTCATGGGATTTATGAAACCCTTCCAGAGCCATGTCCGATGTTAACCAGACACTTAAACTTTAATGTCACATGTGAATTAACAATGTGAACGTGGAGCCGGTGATGGTGGCATGAAACTTTCAGGAGTGATTTGGACTTTTTTTTTTTTTTTGCAAAGTCCGCACTGAATGTATGTCGATCCTGCAGGGATGTGCTGCAGTGTCTGCTATTGAATTATGTGCATTTGCATCAAGCAAGAATTGATTTAACCTATTAATACTACATGGAATTACTTAGACACAAGCAGTCAAGACGCTGCATAGATTGTTGACTGGTTTTCCATAGTTTTAGAAAAAAAATACATTTACATTTTTTTAATAAAGTTAATAAAAACATTACAATTACCACATGACAGCAATGCACATGACTTCACATCCCTCAGTTGCTCCAGTTGTATTATCCAGAGGGCGGCAACAGGTCCTCGTCTCGCTGAATGTTCGGGCGTTTATATATTAGGTGACATTTCACACTATCTGACATATGCAAAGCAGACAGTGTGAAACAGACTGAAGCATGAGGCCTGTTGCATATTTGAGTCACAATGTCAGCGATACAACATTTCATATGCGTCCCTGCCTGCCCACTTGTCTTGTAATATTCTAATCGGTGCAGGATGAGACCCTCTCTGGCATCGCCTGAATGTGTGCCCACATGCGCCTGCTGCGCTCCACCTCCTGTGCTCCCCGCAGAGAGCCGGAGAAGGCAGATGGGAGGGCCACTGCGGTGGTTTATAATGAATAACTAAGGTTTGTGTGTGTGTGCGTGTGTGTGCGGACGCATGTGATTAATGCATCTACTTAATTCTAAAACAGTGTGAAAAGACAAAAAAAAAAAAAAAAAAAAAAAAAAAAAAGGAGCCTGTCCATCTTTACAAATGACAGAGGCCTAACAAATGATAGAATCACTGTGTTCCTGCAACAATAGCTTTCAAAAGCTTTTTTCTCCATCCTTTTCTTCTGGTTTCTTCTCGGCACTCACAGCGGCTGCCAGAAAAAGCTCGCCTACTTTCACTGTAGTGTAGAGGGCTGTTTTTCACTTTCTTTTTTTTTTTTTTTTTTCAGAGGGCAAGCGGGGGAGTTTGCAGCTGCCACTCGAATGCACATACGGGCTGAGTGGTGGTGAGGAGGGGGGCGGGAGGCGGGGGGGCAGAGAGCACATGGCCCACTCACTCACACATTTTTAAAAAGGGACGGCTGTATAAAATGTTGAACTCGGTCCATGGACAACTTTTCCATTGAATAATCTGGGAAAACTTTTACAAAGGAAACTTAGTGGGATTTCGTTGTTTGAAGAAGCACGCAAAAGCTCATCATTAGTTGGTTTCTTGATCGTTAAAAAAACACTGAATGCAAAATCCTGACTATTTTGAAATTGATTGTAAAACAATCTGGGCTATTAACGATTTCACAGCTATACAACAGCGAGAGTTAAAAGTGACATTTGCAGCAGTGAAAATTCCCAAAAGAACTCGAGCAGCAACATTTCATATAGATTCTCTGTATTGATCGTCCTCATAAACAGAACTCAACCAGACATTCAGATAAAACATTTGATCAGGTCATACGAGAGAATAAGTGGTATTTTCAACACAATAAAATGTCATACTCACTATGAACATAATTAACTGAATATACTGCCTTTTATTTCACAATATACATTTTTTTCATTAATGATTGAAACTGTTTTATAAAAAACCAAGCTTTCACAAGGCCAGCCTTTTGTATTGTTTGAAAATATTCATGTCCGGAGGGGCTCTGGAGGGAATTAAGAGCACTCAAGCACAAGCAGAATGACAACTGATACTCCACAGACAGACTACTATTACAACTAATGGACTGCATCAATAAGAAAAGCTACATTCAGGTTGAGGCTTATCATCTTTTTCTTTTTTTTTTCCTCTCTAGTGATTCTAGTTAATAAGCCTAATTTACTTGGCACTAGTACGAACATATATAACACTTACAACTCTCCATTTTATATGACAAGCCAATTTCACTTGTTCTGGCGGATCAATATTTGCAGGGAAAAAAAAAAAAAAACCTCACTGGATATAAAAGGGGAAAGTGAAGGATGAAGACCTTGCACTATATGAAAATGCACTGCGTGGCTCTGCGCCCGCGTTTGAGGTTGATTATCAGATGATATCACCCTGGCACCAGTGGTCTGGGCGGTTCCTTTTCCCGTCTGGGGATGGACAGCTGCTCCCTGGGGGCCAATGAAAAGGGGGCTGTCATTAGAGGCACTTCCTGTAAAAAGTTACTTACAAATATCAGCTCCGTACAATGCATTAGTGTGTGTGTGCATGTGTGTGTGTGTGTGTGTGTGTGTGTGTGTGTGTGTGTGTGTCCTTCGGTCCCACTGAGAAAATAACCATTACAGACACAGAATGTGCATCATGTGTTGATCCTGACACAGATGGGTACATTTCGCATTACTACACACACACATACACAGCATGCATGATCACAACTGTCAGTTGTGTAAACATATGCTGGGAATTCATCCTCCAAATGTGACACTCACAGCCCTGACCTCAGTCCCCTAATTTGAT
Source organism: Salarias fasciatus (assembly GCF_902148845.1). NCBI lineage: Eukaryota > Metazoa > Chordata > Actinopteri > Blenniiformes > Blenniidae > Salarias > Salarias fasciatus. The sequence continues at coordinate 11,554,266 of NC_043756.1, forward strand.
CCCCTCTCGGTAACAGGAAGGAGTGTTTATTGCGCATTGTTTTTGCTGCATCAGGTGATGAGTCACAGCCTAAATGAGGTTACTCCATTATACGGACGTACGCTGGAAGCAGCTCGCTGTCCGGCCTGTTCCAGCGACAGCTGAGACGTCACATGTCCCACTATGTGGATGACATCATCCTATTTTATTCACATCAGCAAGTTAATCATGTTTTTACCTCTAACTTACCGTCGCTCTTCGTCCTGTCTTTTTAAATGAACATTTCCAATAGAGTTCCTGTATGTTCTGTCTATTACAGTCCACTCCTGTCAACATATATTTTTCACTTGTACCTTCGTGCTGCTTTATCTTCTGCTGTCCCTGTGTGTCCCCTCCTGCCTCACCTCCCCTGCAGCCCCTCGGGCTGCACAGCGACATGTGCGTTGCAATCTGCAGCGCCAGTGACTGCGCCTGTGTCCTCAGGCCTCCCCCATCACCCTGTACCCTCCCCATGTGCTTTTAGGCTCCGTCTGTTTAATTCATGAGCTTCCTGTGGCTCCTGTCATGTCTCATCGGGGCCACAGGAAGGCACAGTGTAAATAATGGAGCATCCCCAAAGACATGTTCAATGCTGGCTGTCACAGCAGTGGCCCCATTGAGGGAGGGCTTCAGCGCGGCCTGTGTTCCTGCGCCTCGCTAACACAAGCGCCATGCTCGCAACATTATTTTTTACACGCATTTTAAAAGAGGAAGTGAAGGTACTGGAGTGATTCTTGATTGTGTAAGACACACACTAAGTGATCGACCATTTTTTACTTTGCAGAATTCCCATAAATTATTATACAAGTGAAATTCACTGGTTGGTGATGAATTCTTTTTCATTCTACACTTGTTTTATTTTAATAGGTTGCACAGTTTTGCTATATGACCTCATAAAAACTAGCAGAGGCAAAAAAAAAAAAAAAAAAAATAGCATAACGTTTTCCCACTGTTCAAATCGTTACCATTGATCACCTCTGGGCATTTTATTGGCATTGTTCACAGCGGAGGTGGTATTGAAGAAACAGCACATCAGAGCATTGCTGTGGAATCCTTTCTTAAACCCCCATAATAGGACGGACGGATCAATACTGTTGTTAGCAAAAATGAGAAATCAGAGTGTAAGGAAGGTCTTGGGGCAATTCTCACATGGGAAGTGTTTCGAGGCATGTCTTGAAGGTTCTGCTTGTTAAACTTAAATGAGGAATTCCTCAAACACAAAAGAGATCACACCGTCTCAATTAAATGTCACGTCTTAATATATCTGTGTTGAGTGGATCAATAAAAATAGATTTGTGAGCGGATCTGAGCCGAGTTGAGACAATAAAGCCCTGGCTTTGAAAAAGTGTAATGACACAGAGTCCATATATTTTCAGTCTTTTATCAGTGATATCAACACAAACACTGCAGGATTTTTTCATCAACGAATTTTGGGGCATCTGGGTGACTACTTTAAGCTTACTAGAGAAGTCACATAGATAGATGCCTGCTTTCTGCAGACCACAGTGTGACACAGTCTGAGGTAATCGGCACTGTGACAGCTTTCTTACCGCACGGCCTCCCCACAGAGCTGAGACGTCAAAATGAAATGCCATGCTTGTGTGCACATACATGTTAATGTCTCAGCTGGAGTGAGACGGTGATACGGAGAAACAAATATAACCACAGTTTGATTGCATCAACATGAACTCTCTTGGGGTGGGGGAGAACCTGCTAACGCTGCGTGTGCTTATTGATCTGTGCTATGTTCTGCAAATCCGCTACTGTGTTTTACACCACCTGTGTAACCCCCACCTGTTCAACTGTGAAGTGTGTGTTGTTTAATTCTCTGTGATCTACCTCCCCGTGGCTGATGGTTAGAGCCCATTTGGTGCTTGTGTGATGAAATCTGCTTGTTAGCATGTGGGGGGAAACATAAAGTAAACCCTCTGGTTGTGACACAACACAGGTTATTTGTTTTCATCTCATGATTCTTCTGCTAACGCTGAAGACTGAAAGACTTGGGGGCTATTTCGCAGGACTGATTCTGTGTGGAGTTTGCATGTTCTTGTTCTCCATGTGCATGCTTCCTCCCATGGTCCCATGCTTCCTTCAAGGTCTAGATTAGGCATTTAATTTTTTTTCAAAATGATTGACAATATGTATGAATTATATAACTAAAGCTGTACTTGTTTGGAAGAAATTCAAAAGAAATATATATTAATCTATGACTTAGAGTCAGGACAATTTACCGTTTAAATAATTTAATCAATGGCGACATCCATCCATCTGTCTTCTGTAATGCTTCATCCCACTCATGTCCATCCCCAGGGGCAATTTTTAGAATCATCAGCTTGGACTGTTTGAGGATGCACAGGGAGAACATGCAAATCCCACACAGAAAGACCACAAACTGGACCTGAACGTGATTCACTGGCTGTATTCATGTGAAACATGCATGGCCTGAAAAACCAAAATATTCACTGTGATAATTACTAGAGCAACAGGAAATAGGAGAACGATCAAAGTGTGTCTGGATGCCAAGAGAAGCAGTTTACGCCGCTGTTACTAACAGTGGCCGTGCCTGTTATTAAACTCACACTTGGATTTTCAGTCTGACAACATTAATTTTGTTTGATCTCCTCAGCTGAAGTGACCTGCATCAAAAAGAACATGCTTGCAAGCCAATAAAGTCACTTTTTTCTTTTTTCTTCTTCTTCTTTTTTTTTTTTTACAAGGCTTTGTTTCATTCAGTGGTTCAATAAAAAGCAAATTATCTCTTTGGGAAAAAAAAAGTACTTTCAGGCATGAATAATGCAGAAACAAATTTAGATTATGGAATAAATTGCATTATAAATCAGCAAAGTGCTCAGAGGCAAGAGGTGAATGCTTTCCATCTATATATGCGTAATCCTCTCCCCAGAATGGATGTGGTAAAAGTGTGCTACTTACAATGTGATGAAGTTAAGTCTCAGAAGAGCAGCTCCCATGGGCTGCCTAGAGTAACGCCGTTGGAGGCTTTGTTTTGTGTTAAGTGGAGAAGCGATGAAGGATTAGACGCCACGGTGTAAAATAAGGGCACTGCAGGTGGGGAAATCTAGGACGAGCCATTAGAAGAAGGGAGAGACGAGTTCTCTGCACTTAACCCATGAATTCCAGCAGAGGCAGACGAGAAATGTCATCTTCATTCGATATGAAACGACCATTGTTGAAACATTTGTGACTGTTTTTAACTCACTGAGGCAGACAGCTGAAGCAATGGTTTCTCTGGCAATCATTGTACTGATCCCTGTGCTGATGTTTAGACTGATCCCACTTTCACTGCAAAAGGCCTGCAGCAAGAAGTCTGTATTTTTACTCGAGGCGATCCGTCTGAAAAACAGGAGCAGGCATGGTTTTTTTTTTTTTTTTTTTTTTTGCTTGGGGGCAAAACTTGTTCAGCAATCAATTAAAGACCACTTTATCCCCTTTCTTTTATTAGCTAAAGTTTTTAAGATCCCTCACAAAGTGCACACTATAGTCTCCGCCTTCCAGCTGCACACTTGCTGTTATCAGGACAATACCTTTGAATTGAATCAATGTTTTCTTGGCCTTATGACACATGATGGGATTTAGAAATCATAAAATGCATTAAAAACAAACCACAGTGTGTTTTGTGCATGACTGAATAGGGCTTTTGCATGGGAAGTATGGTTTTATCATTAATGGAGAAACAGGAACTATTTTTAGTTCTCCTTTCCTCCACTGTCTTCCAAAACACTATGAAAAGGCACCAAACTGCTGAGCACAGTGCAGAGCGGCGACTCGAGCATTGCTTAGTGCAGCCTCGCTCACTTTCCACAACAATGCATCTTATGAATTTGTAATCCAAGGATGTAGGAATACTCACAAAGTATATAAAGTGGCAGAGTGCACATCGAGAATATAAGCCCATATTTTTTCACAGGGTTGCAGTTGAGGAAATCCAGGACATTATATTCTTTTTAGTTCAAAATCAAGATTTTTGTGTTGTCAGAAGTGAAAAGAAATCTCGATATATTTCACTATAAGGTTCTTATCTCATATCAAAATTTAATACCTGATGAATGACTTAATTTGGTTCCTGCATTGCAAAGAGATGTGAAAAAAGGCTGAGCCAAAACCACAATGGTTACCTTGTGCATATAGAAGGATGGATGGATGGATGGATGATCCATCTCTCTGTTTTGTGTCTCATGCAACTAAATTCTCTTCTTTTTTTTCTCTTCTTTCTTCCCCGTTCGTGGACATCCCCAACCAGCCACATTCAAAAGCCTCTTTCTGAGCGCCATCATGGCGAGGAAGACTCTGCATTCACTCATTAGGCCTCAGGGGCTTGTTGCATGTGCAAGCTCGGAGTTTCATGTAACGTCCCATTCAGAAGGACTGATGAAAGGGTGTCATGCACAAACAAGTGTTAAGGAAAAGAAAGGGTAAAAATAGATAAATAAATAAATAGCGGGTTATTCTTAGAAGGCTCGGCCACAGCTTTTGGTGTGAAGAGAAAGAGGTACAGAGTCTGTTCCCCATCAGCATTAGTTAAAAGATTAAGGTTAAGATGTTCTCAGCAGACGTTGTAAGTTAAAGTGTTTAGGTTATAAAGAGATGTGCCGCTTACAGCATCTTTATAGGATACATCAACACGAACATCAGCGCTTTTACACATAATACTGCTGATTTGTAACAGTGACTTGTTTGCTTGACATCAGCTTTCTTATTTCAATGCTTTTCATTTGAATCCGGTTAAATGAATTGAGGATAAAGGTGAAGTGACCTGCCAGCCTTCCTGACTTCCTGCCATGGCTGATTCCAGTCAAGAGAAACGTGTGGATGAAGCCCCCTCTTCTGGTCAGCCTTTGAAATACCAAAAACAGAATCAGTTTATCTGAAGACTGAGGGAGGAAAAAAAGGCACTGCATGCTTTTGATCTGCAAAAACGGACAGCATCTTTTAAAGGTGAACATCACTTTGCCTTGTTTTGCTGCATTTCTCACAATAGAAGAAACATGATTGATTTGTAAAAGACAAACCAACAGGAAAGAAGCAACTACAGACATGATATTGTGTGATTCTTGCTCCACAATGCCTGTGCTGATGGGACCGGCGTCCTTCTGGAGTGACAACAATGCCAGCAGTCAGACTTCCAGTGTGAGCGTGCCACATGGCGGGCAGCCAGAGCTCACTGACACACTGCCATGTGTTCTGATGGTTTGACATAGAGATGGGAACAGTTGTCAGAAAGGGCCTCTGTTGTTGTCAAAACAAACAGGCCCAGTACACAGAATCACATGTTTCCATTTATCCTTCTGTATCAGGAACCAGGCGAAGTGGGGGACACGTTTTAGCTGAAGCCAATAGGGGGCACTGTAACATCAAAGCTGAGGCAAGTGTCCTCAGGTTGTCAAAGGAAAAAGGCATGGAGATACATCACCGTTATGGGACGGAGCAGCCTCATGGTGCCTCTAAAGAGAATGAAAGATGTGCATTAAAAGGAGACGACAACAAAACAAAATGCAGAATTTTGGATGAAATCGTTTTGCGGTCACAGGGAGTGTTTTGTTTGAATAGGAATGTACTTGGCTGTCCATGTTCAAACACCATGCATCATAATGTGAAATGGACCAACAAAGCCATCCCAATTACTATTTCAATACAAACAGAGCCGATGCAGGATGCATGTAAATATCCGGTTCCACCAAGCAAAACATGCGGCCTACATACTCACGAGTGTTGTTCTTATATCCTGGGAACAATGAGAGGCAAAGGACATAAAATTACGACCTCTCTGTTTAGCTCACACTGCCATGAGCTCCCCATTGCCTGCTTCATGCAGCTGTAAATAAAGGTAATTGTACAAAAGCTTAATTAAATGACATAAATCCTGTTTACGACAGCCGTGCCTTACTGAGCCACTGAATCACTTGCAGGAGGAGCTTTGCTGTTTTGTGTGTGCACTTTCCTTTTTCTCCACCACTTCCCTCCTTCACACAGCCTCGCATGTGTTTTCTTCCCTTTTACACGCATAAATACTACTCATTGTAACCGGAATTCACAACGCAAGTCACTCTGCTTCCACACACAAAGTATCACTTTATTGTGGCACTCACTAAAGTCACTTTCAGCAAAACTCTGCAAAACTCAGACCCCATAATTCCTCTCTTTCATTAGAGCTGAGTTTGTGTCTGTGTGTGTGTGCGTGAGTGTGTGTGTTCTCTGTTGAGAGTGCCTGACTGGCACTGAGACTGAGCCTCTCTAGTATTCCGTACCACAGACAACTGAGACGGCTCAGCCCAGCGTCCATGACCCTGAGACCTGATGAGAGGATGTTTAATGAGCGCAGGCAGCGGATGGAGCTCGCAGACAAGGACATCCCTCGTTCAAAGAACAAGTAAATATATTTATGGAAGGTCAGACAGAGTGCAAAGCGGCCCGCTCATATTCATTGTAAAAAAATCATCATGCAACGAGGGAACCGTGGTCGGTTCCTTAATCGATCGGCGTTTGTCGCCATGCAGAATATATGGTGGGCCTGGATACAGCTCCAGCGCAACCCGCCTCCGTCTCTCTGTCTCAGCAGTTTCATCCAGCGAGTACAATCTCTTATGATTGATTGATATTAGATTGAACTGGCTGGCTGTTGTTTCAGCACCACTGACTTCTGCAAGAGTTGCAGCTGAAGATTACAACACTGATTGCATTTCAATTTTTAATGGAAAATGCCAGAATATCCAAAGCTCCTTCTGGTGGGTTCACGCAGAGTGTTTTGCACCATTAGCGACCCTCAGAAAGACAAATTGGTTGCATTACCCATTACCTAATGTTCATTCATTATTTGTAATAATAAAGTGGCGTGTGTTTGTGCTCTCCTGAAATGTATTACGTTGTTACGGCGCAGCCCGCTCATGGAAGATGATGCTTTTGCACAGCCTCGTAAGTCATTTGAGCCTTTCTGGCAGTTATTAATTTGTCCGTGAGACGAGGTGCCCCCCGAAATTCGCCGGGAACATGCCCAAAGTCATGTTCGCTGCGGCTGTGCCGGGCTGGCCGGAGATTCGGCGGTTAAATGAGACGGATTTCTCACATCCTGAATGTGTGAGCGTGGCTGGGACGATGATTAGAGATGATGCATCAAGTGCAAACAAGTGAGGAGGAGCTGCAGCATCTCGCAAAAAATGAATAAATCTCGATCGTCCAGGCCCCACAGACTGGCTGGTGGATAAAAAAGTAGAACGTGAGGCAGTGTGAAGATGCCAGAGCCTCAGAGAGAAAATCATTTATTCTGGAGCTGGGAGAGAAAAGAAGGACAAAATTTTGTAGCAGTTTTCAATCTCGTTCCCTGAGAAGGGAACTTGAGAAAAATGCTGAAAGCACCAGAGAGTCAGCTATTTAAAAATCACAGGTGAAAGTCAATCAAGCGATCCAGAGACATATCTGAATCAGTTCTGCAGTAATGTAACAGCTGAATAATTCACCGGCGGAAACGTTACTGCTCTCCTCCAATCCGTCTTCAGCTCGCTCTCTCTCTCTCTCTGGCAGACTACGGCGAAGCAGCCCATAATTGCTCGGGGCATGAAGTAGTACTTAAAGCCCAGAACGATGTAGATCAGAGTGCAGTGCACACTGCAGTGACAGGCACCACTGGTAACTAGTCCATCATGCTAACCTCTTTACTGTGGCAGAAGAACAAGTTAAGCGCCTATAATACTGCAACACAGCGTGCGCCCAGGCAGGCTGTGTCTGACTTGTCGTATAAAGAAGGAAAAGTTGCACATAAGAGCTTTGGAATCACAGGGAGAGGTAAAGTACTGGTTAGATTTTAACGAAGGGATATTAAAAAAAAGTGAAGTTTTAGTAGTGAACTGCTAGTTTAGAGTGAAAATGCAGCCAAAGGCACAACTGGAACAAAGTTTTAAACAGTTGCAGTGTTGCATTGTGGTTGGGTTTTTTTTTTTTTTTTTTTAACTCAACGGGATAAACAGTTTCTCACATATTCACCCCGCAGCTGTAAAGACTGAGAAATCTCGCGCCCTCAAACACGTGTAAGCACAAAACTCCACCGGAGTGCTCGGGCCTCCTCCATCCTCTCACTCTTATCTTTCTCAGCAGTATGTTGGAAGAGCATTTCTCTGTAGCTAAGAATGAAAAACCCCAATATTATGGCCGGCTCAGCTCCCCCACCCCTCAGTGGATTATTACTGTATGTAGCTATTCTCTCAAAGGTCAAGAGAAGTGATTTGTCTCTTCACAGCTCTTCAGTCTCTCACTCTAAATCCCAGCGGTGTCTGGGCGGAGATGATAGAGCAGTGTGTTTCTTTCCCTCCCCCCCCCCCCACCTCCCCCCACCTCCACCCCAATCCCCCCTCTCAGCTGGTCATTCTGCTCCTAAGTCACTCGATTACATGCAAATAGGCGCAGAAATGCACATTTTGTTTTGAATTCCCTCATTCTCGAGACGCGGGCGCGGCCGTTGCTGAGAGCAGCGTGCAGCGCCGTTCCATAAAGTTTATTGCATTTCTCTCATGAAAAACTCAGTGCTGCTCCACTCATGCATGTTTTATAAATCTGCTCAACCTTGTGATGGGTAAGAGGGAGAGAGAGAGGGGGGGGGGGAAGTTAAGCAAATATTAAAATCTTTATTTTGCAAGTCTAATAAGTGTCTGGCGTCCACTGAGGAGCCCGGGTATACTAACATTTAAGCATTATTTTCTCAAGATGTAAAATGCTTGTCTTTTCTTTTTTCTTGTACTCTCTTACTTCTTTCCCTCCCAGGCCTCCGCGTCTCACTTTTCTCCTTTTCCAGCTGGCCGTGCACATTTGATTCAGCATTTCCAGAGTTCCCAAACTCCCCGCCGCACCGTCTCCCGGCGTCACATGCAGATGGCTGCTGAGGAGGCTCCAGGGACGCCGGGCTTGCGAGGACCAATCGGATGGACACTCAGCTGTAACGCCAAAACCAAACGATGCTGGAATGTTTGGCGTTTTCTGCCCTCGTGTTTGCTCCATCCGTCGCACTAAACTTATGAGGCATTTGCTTGAAAAAGTTGTGCATTCATGTATTTGTTGTAAAAACTTGAAGGTGTAAGTTGTGGTGTGATTTGTTAATGATGATAGTGTCTATATGTTTTTACTTGAATTTTTTTTTTAAATTTTTTCAGTTTTGGCCTTTTCACCCTTGTAAAACTTTTACATTGTTTTTTTCTTTTAATATGAAAGAACTTTGAGCTGACATTTATATATGATGGCTACTACATGAATAAATAATAAGTAATTAAATAATTTTATGAGTAAAGAGTGTAAAAAATTATTGCACGCAGAAAAATCTATGAATGCACAAATCTAAGCATAGACTTTAAATCCCATCACGGATATACAAATATCATTATGCACAGATCAAAATACATACACACACACTCAAGTAATTTTCCTCTAATACGAGCCCCCTTAGTAATCAGCGGCATGATTTTAATGTTGCGATCACGCAGCTCAGCCTCATGTACTTATCTAGGTTAAGATCAGGGTCCGTGAAGAAGGTTAAAACACACTTTTACATTAGTGAGCTCATGAATAGCTGGACTATAAATCAAACCTATATGGTAAGTCATTAAATACAGTCAGAGGTTAAATAAAGCAGTGGTGGGCTACATTTAATTGGACCATCTTCTCTTGTTCTTAAAAGCAGGCCATTCACGCTATACCTTTAATAAAGCTTTCTCTGGAATTCTAAAATAATGCAAAATAATGACCTGCTGAAATTCTATGGCGATAAAAGTAGGACTCTTTTGAAATTCAGCACAAAACCAATAAATTGAAAAACAAAGAACAACAAAACTTAAAATTCCACCTAACGTTTCTTTACAAGTATAAAGAACTATGCTATAGCCCAGATTCCACTGAGCTCAAACTTTTAATTTCACCTGGCATTGAGACATTCGACAACAGGGCGTCCTGAGAGTAGAGATTTACACGAGGTGTCAAAAATGCCCATTTTTCTACTGCTGAACAACAGCCGCGCAAAATGCAATTAACTTCCAAGAATAGACACGCAGAACAAAGACACTTCAGAACAAAATCGCATTTAAAGTCAAAGAACTCAGCTTAATTATGTTAGGAGACTTTGAAGGTAGGTGAAATTCAATTTCAAACTCTAAAGGACCATAGCTGCATCTAATCATGCCTACATACTCTGTTCCATTTATTCGGTTGAAAATTACACCAAAGTAATGAAATATTGTGTTATAGCCATAGGGAAAGCTTTTCGAGGATAGATGAAAACATTTATTCAGAATAAGGGCACTTCATAATATGATGACATTGCACCGAGATAACTGCTGAGAATGGTTTCTTTAAGATCTCATAATGATAGTTTATATCTCCACTGGAAGTGATGAAACAGCAGTGAAATTCTGGCAATTTGTGGCTCAAGTTCAGAGGGGGATTTTAAAACAAATTATAACCCCCATTTTTCATAAAGCTCTTAGTACCTGTGCTTTTCAGGGATATCGTCGCTCACATTCATGGAAAAAAAAAAATGTATACATATATATTTTTCTTCACATCCTTTGTTTGGAGTGTTATTTTTCCTCGACTTTTGAAATGCAACGCCGGAGAAAGCTCTTGAGTTTTGGAGCCCCCGGGAGCCGAAGGGCTACATGTTCTATTCACAGTCACTTTTCTCAAAGTTTGAAAAAGGAGTCTGCATGCCGACAGTTTGGATTCAAAAAAACCAAAGCATGAAAGATGTGATGGAGATAGCAGGGTGTAGCGTGAGATATAAAGCATGGAGAAACAAAGACAGCAGAGGGGAAGACTTCTCTGCCTGCTGAGGAAAAATCCATCATCAGCGTCTCTATCTGGATTTAGGAAAAACGTAGATGTGCGTAAGCGTCGTCCACAGCTGCCTGTCAGACCGGAGACCGACTCCAAGTCACAACCAGATGCACATATGTGTTATATTTTGGCATTAGCTATGCCTCTTTTTAGACTGACCTACGGAAGTCTCGTTCTGTCGCGGTGAAACCTGCAGCGGACTCATTTTTGCTGCAGTTCGTTCAGAAGTTCCGAGCTGCTCTTTGTTATAACACACGGCCGTCTCCCCAAGTGGTCCGACGGTTCCCATTACCGATTCAGCAAATGTTTTTGTTCAGTCAGCCTCCTCATTTGCCATGCAAGCCGAGCTGTCAGGGGGCCCAAATCTTTCCCTCAGTCCTTATCGCGCCTCCTCTCATCCATCCCTTCTTTCTCTCGCCTTGCTATTTCCTAAGTGGCCACCCACCCCCGCGATGACTTTGTTCACCAAATTAACTGGGGCACCTACTGTGATTGGACCAGCCAGTGGAGAGTCAACTTTGACCTTGACTGTTAATTGGATATCTCGGCCTTCTCTCACAGAGGAAGCTCGCCGTGGTTTTCTCGCTGGAGAACTGCAGGTACACACAGTAAACAGGTGAGGATTTCGTCAATTCATTTTTTTGTTCTGCATGTCACAGAAAATGGCTGCGGGAAATGTACGACTTGATTTCAGTTACCAGAAGTAGAGTTAACTTTAATCCAACTTGGAGTCACTGGGTAATTGAGATGACTGTTTTTTTGAAGAATCATGAAATAAACAGTCCCAAACTCTGACAGTCACATCCACAGGGCATGCAGAGTCAACAGTTATCCTTGAATGTGTGTTTTTGCTCACTGGAAGATAAAATAGCACCTGCATACACATGGAGAACATGAAAACTCCTCATTAAAACGCCACCAGACACAACCTGAAAAATGCATTTAAGATCACTAAATACATCGCACTTAATGTTACATGCTCATTTTAGTCCTACTTATCTTTCCTGATACTTTAATGTGAACTTATTGTGTCATATTGTGGGTAAAGGTCACACAGAGTCCTACCTCTAAATGCCCCCCGACTTGGTTTCTGGAATGCACGGTGCAACAATGAGACGAAAAACATACAAAGCGATCTTGCTTCATACCTCCAACTTTTAATGGCTGCAGTAAAAGTAAAGTTTTATTCATCACTAAGCAGAACTTTAAATGGCTCATTACTGACAGCAGAACTGAACGCCGTTTTTCATCTGCAAGATCATTTTATGCCGATTGCATCAAAAGGTTTTCAAAGCATGCAGTGCCACGATAGAAATGTTGTTTAATTTGTACAACATTTATGCATTTAAAAAAAAAATCAAAAACTGGAATAAAATATATGCTTGATCCTATTATATTTGCAGTATTGATTTATTCTAAGGAGACTTTGTGGCTGAGGTGCTTTGCGCCATGCGGTTCGCCGAGGCTTTGAAAGGCAGCATTCACAGACCCAGCTGAACTCAGGCCAGCCCCGATTGTTACATCCAAACATCTGCGGTATCCAAAGAACATCCTGGAGGAGACTGGTCTACAAAAAATAAACCATTCTGAGCACCCCGTGCCTCCCTCCGCCCCAGTTCTCCCCACCTCCCCTCCCCTCCCGCCTCTGTCAGACACAAGCCTTTCATTCATATTTGCCCTGCACAGTCAGCCCTGTCTTTGTGACTTGTATTGTGTCCCTGTTGGTGCTCTGTTCCTGTGTTCAAAGGAAACAATTATGGTTGCATCCTGCGCTGAGAACCAACACACTGTCACAAAAAAAAAGTATTCGATGAGATCAAATTGTGTTTGTATGGACTCTTACTGCGCTGCTCCCAGCTTCATGTAATGAGTTTGTCAGAGTCTGACCCCTCTCTGAGTTGTTTAACATTAACATAAATGCGAGACAATTGAAGGACACACTTATGGCAAAGAAAAACTGCTTAAGTGTTGTATACATTATAAGGAGTGTTGATTCCAGCAGGGTAATTTTCTCATCATGCAGCAGCTGTAACCTTGGCACTGACAAGTGTTCAAAGCTGCCTGTAATTCATTGCACGGCCACAGCCTGATAGTTTGTGTTTGTCCAGATGGGGGAGCTGTCAGGCTACCCAGGAGGGCTCAAGCCTGCAGTTTCTCCTCTGCATCCCTGTCCTGAGAGACTTCTGCAGAGATACATAAGAAATCTTGCGAATATGGTAAACAGAGCTGCAAAAACTATAAAAGTGCTGACTCCTGAAGTTGAGAACAATATTTGTTCCCAATGGGGAACAATTGTAAATATATAGTGCGTGTACCTTTGCAGGTTCTTCACCCATTTCTGCGGTGCATATCCATCAGTGTCTCTCCGAACTCCTCAGTCCAGCTGTCTGGAACAATCTCTGTTATAAATTTAGCCTTTCCTCTACATCCACTTTGGAGAGGTAATAAAGCCTGCGGCAGCCAGCGCTGTGGCAGCATTTCAGAGGTAAATGGACTAACTGCACTGATTGCACAACAGCTGCATTTACTTATGCAACTATAAATAATATGAATGAACTCCCAAAAGTTCAGTCTGGTTGTAGGTTTGACAGATATATGAGAGATTTGTGTCTGTGTGTGTGTGTGGATGGGAATTTATTATTGTCGTGAGGACCTAAATCTCCTCTCACTGTCACAATAAGGGTGCTACATCGTGAGGAACAAGAGCAAATCCCCATCAGTGAAATCAATCCATTTTTCATGAGAAGACGTGTTTCCAGGTTGGGGCGGGTTAAGGAAAGGGTAACGGTTGAAGTTATCCAAGTAGTGGTTACGGTTGAGCTCACAGTCAGCATTCAGAAAGCGAACGCCCGTCAATGCGAGGTCCCAGAAGGCGCGAAAGCGCACCGTACATGTGTCACAATCATGGATGCATGTGCGTGTGTGTGTGTATTGAAATACTGTTTACATATTCCAGGAGTGCTCCTGCGGTCGTACTTGAACTATGTTTGTGCATCTGTTTCAGAGCATCTGCATGCACTAATGCGCATGTGAATATGCAGGCTTGTGGCAGATGCTCACAGCGTGCGAAACGCTTCGGGTTGTGTCTTCCCAGAGAGAGCAGCAAGGGAGGGAGACCACTGGAGAGCAACAGACACAGTTTCTGTCTGGGAAAAGATTCCAATATTTTGCTGTCTGCGGGGGAATGAAACCCAAAGAAAAGAAAACAAGAAATGATCAACTGAACCTCCTCTTTATTGTCATTTTTTTGTGTTCTCACATTGTCAGACCATATTCCCACACTACATATACACTGTTCTAGTGCAGCAAGAAAACTCTCGAGGTGCATGAGATGATTCATTTGAGTGAAATATATTCCTTACTGCTTACCAGATTTACTATCTGCAGTGGCTACATAGAAGAAAACCTTGATTGAAGTATTAGTAGGGTATTAGAGGGTTGACAGGCAGACATGAAGCGAGAGTCCATGTGGACGACATTCATGTTAACACAAAACAAACTTTGAAAGGAATCACATTTTTGATTTTGATTGCGATTTAACTCAATCTGTAACACCCTGCCCTTTATGAGGGGCCTTTCAAAAAATCTGAAAGAGCTGGTCTGAAATCTGTTCATTCCAGTTCTGACAACTGTCTTTGGCTCTACTACAAAAAAAAAAAGATGTCACAGAAGTAAAATCCAAAGATGATCTGTCACATAGATTTGGACAATAGACTCCCCCCCCCCCCCCCCCCCCCCCCCCCCCAACCCCCCCAAAAAAAATAAAAAATTCTCAGAACCTGCCAACTGGGATTTTCTATGTGCAGAGAAGTGTTTTATAACTGACAAGCGGCGAGGTGAAAGATAGAAAAAATAAACGCATTTCATTCAGGGAGAACAGTGCTACCTTCAAAATGCGCTGTATATTGCATGAGGTAAGAGAGGGGAAAAAAATCACATCCATCTACAGCCGACCCTTCAGAGCGATTAACATAAGGCTGGAAGTGGGAGAGCGCGCACTGAAGTGGGCATGATTATTTAAAATGAAAACTTTTTCGCCATGAAACTCGCTGCTATTAACTGTGGCAGTGTGTAACGTTACATTATTGAACAGAAGTCTGTTCTGGGATCTAACGAGGGCTGGAGGGGATAGAGAGAGATTATGCCAGTTCCTGATCTTGACAGGGATCTCTGCCAGGTCTCTGCTTGCAATAGTTTCATATCAAACTGAGTGTGCAAAAAAAAAGAAAAAAAAAAAAAAGAAAAAGGATGATTAATCTTTCCTCTTTTGAATTTTGAGCCACGGTAAACACTCTCTCTCTCCTTAAGGCAGTCGTGTTGCATTAAAGTTATATTGCATTGAAGGATAAATTAATATAATGGAAGCAGGCGGCAATTTGTCTTTTTGGGAAATAAAATGTAGCAACACTTTTATATCCGCTCACTCTGGATTTATATTGTCCGTGAAACTGTAAAATCCTCACTGTTTTCTCTGTGACACACTAAAACATGCACATGCGCGTTGATTCTGGATTTTGTAAGCATTCGTCTCCTATGAGCGTCCGTCCCCTGGAGGTTGTAGACTAATTGTGCAGAGCTCCCAGCTGAAGCGGTGGAGCTCCACTCTGAGGAAGTGGGAGGCGCACGTACACTTCATCTTCCTGCTCTGACAGTTCCCTGCTTCTCCACCAGTCAGCATCTTTGAGGTGAAGCGCAGTAAACAGAGGAGGTGGAGGAAATCTCGGGAGCTCGTCCTTGAAACTTTCTTGACTGACGGTGAAGCATCAGAGTGCCATTGAGCAACCTGAGACCGTAGCGTTGACCTCTAGTTTTTTGATACTGATGTGATTGGTGGGTCATACTGAGACAACCTGCAGTTGTCTTTGGAATACTGTGATTGCCAGTCCAGGAAAACCCTGCTGCACAGGATGTTTATGAGAGCTGATTAGAAATCATCTAGCTCAAGCAGAGGGGTAATTTAGTCTGCAGAGTCTTTGTCAGACGCCCACTCTCATTTAAAGTAAACGTTTATATAACTATCAATCACTTTTGAGTCCCCTCACACCGGATAACTGCTCCAAATTGTTTGACTACACGACTGCGGCTGGGTGTGAAATGTAACAGTTAGTGAGGGGATTCAATAGAAGGCTTTTTATTAGATGGTTGTCATGCTGTACACCAAGCAAAGCCCCACTATCGTCTGCTCTGAAGTGCAAATGAGCCTATAATTAGATTCCACACGTGAGATGCAGAAGAGTCTACAGAGGCTGCAATGAATGTCCACAAATACTGCAAATAATATGATTTGCATATCTGCAAGAACACATAAAACTATATTAGTGTGTTGGATAAAAAGCTTTAATGTTGCAGCCGTGTCCTCTCTGTATGTACAGTTAAAGGCTTTCACCTTTGTAGTTATTTCAGTGCAGTAATTGCAGGTAACTGATCCCATTTTATGGGGAGACATCTGCATGATTTCAACAACTGCAACGCTCCGGAATGGACTTAATCTGTAATGGCTATGCTTTGTTTTAATGAATGCATGCATGCTCGGGAGAGAAAGGGATTAAAATGCAACTACACTGAATTTACAACGCATTGCCCATAATGACAGTGTGAACTTAAGCAAACCGTAAAGCATACACATAACTGCACTACCCCTATCTATTATAGTTACATACTAAATGCACCATGACAAACTCCTGCAGGAGACTTGGCACGCTCGCTGCATAATCCCCCCCGTAATGTATTCTTTTTCCGTCTCCCCCTGCTCTCTTCCTGCAGCCACTCAAAGTGCCACACGGCCGAGATATGGCGAGCCCGTCTAAAAACGTGTGATGTCGACAACGGTGGACACAATGGGACCCCTCCCGCAACACGGCCCGTGCCAGCACACCCTGATGCACTTTTCATGTGTCGCCAGGACTGCACTGCAGCTTGGTCCCTGTCCAGATAGGACCATTGTGTCTAATTGGTCCTCATTGTTGGAGGCTGGCATCAGCTAGGATTCTTAAAAGCTCCTGTTTGAGTGCATAATGGCAGAGAATAGATCATTTATAACTACTGTATTTTCAAAAATGTCCCTCTGCTTAGTACATGTTTTTTCACTCTTGGATGGCCAGATAATGTGGCGGTCCACCGAGACCGGAGCGCATTAAGTGTCAGTGCGAGTCTAAATTCGTGCACTCAGTGGGAGCAAATGCACATCTCTCAATGTTTTTTTTTTTTTTTTTTTTTTTCTGCCAAAGGGCCCAAATGTTGGGGACATTCTCGAAGTAGCACTCTTGAGTGCCAGAGCGTACTGTAGCACTGAAGTGAACCATTTGTAAAATTTAAAGTAGCTGCTGGCAGTTCAATTCATTCCGTGCCACACTGTCTGAGTTCAGAGCTTAGAAGCAGCGCTGTCAAGTTTTTACTGCTGTATCACGACGGCATCGAAGACACTCACTGGACAGAATGATTTGCTGTTTTCAGGACAGAAATAAGTGTGAAAAAGTTGCGGCAGTCACTTCGCAGCCTTGCTGGATGCGAGGAGAATTGATGCTAACCCCACCTTTCGGGTTGTTTATATAGTCAAAAAAAAGACTTCGCATGGAGCATCACTTCACCGAGGCTTGTTCATCTCGAAATGGCACTCGGGTGCTTGAAATCTCTGTGAGCAGAGCGAATTCATCTTTGAGGTGCACTTTCTGAGTCGATCTGAAGCACGGCTGGGGTGAGGAGCTGAAGGACATCAATTAGCAGGATCAGGCAATTATACTTGAAGCAACTTCTCAAGAACCATCCTGAGAACAAATCATTATTTAAAGGTGATTAGGGTGGAGTGCTTGAACTGGCAGATGGCAGAGCGACTGAAATACTATCAACAAGAACAAAAATGTCGTAAGGACTTCCTCCTTTCATCCATTTTCTGTACGGCTCTCTCGGTACTGGAGGCAGAGAGTGCGTAACCTGAGTAAACCCACGCACACACAGGAAGAACAACCAAATCTAAAAGGTATTCAATCAAACTTGAGCACTACAAGGCCAAACTACTATCAGTCGTGGTGTTTTGACAGGAGTTGGAGCTGATCTAGTTGTGTAATAATGGGACGTACCATATTAATTCACTGGGAGAGACGGGGGGTGGTGGGGGCTCTGTCCTTGAGCTACCAAACAAAGGTCAAAGAGCGAAAAAATGCAATACACGCATGAAACATCAGTTCCCACTTGTTGACCCCATTAAATCTCTGATAACTTTATCACCACCTAGCGAGAACGACGAGACCTGAATGCTATTCCAGGCGAGAAAGCCCAGAGGCTCAGACAGTATAACGTCATTACAAATGCAAGAGACCACAAAAGCGCCTGACAGGTTTACAATTTGCTTTGAGTCGTGTGTGAAAATCAGGGAGACAGGGGTACAAAGGCTACGCAGCCGCTTGTTTCTTATGCTTACAGCTCGTCCCTGCATGTCTCCCTTCATATCATTAGGGCCGCTCTTTGCTACACAGTACGTGCAAACGAAAAACTAACCTTCGCCTGGTTCTGAAAATGACTTCGGGCAAGAGGCAGACCTGAAGGAAGGTGCATGGAAACCCTCTTTAACTTTTACATTATCCCTTTTCACCCACTGAGCAGCAACGCCACCTTTTTTAATACTTTGTCCTTGGATAATTATAGCCTCGAGCACAGGGTTAATTGAACTGAAAAGGTTATTCAATATAGTCCAATTGCAGCGATAGAGAGGAAGAACAATACCCATCAGAAGAGTTCTAAGAGGAGGGGATTATTCACTGCAAGCCCTCTCGTTCTGATTCTCAATCGCCCACTTCCAGCTAATTCCTCATGATTCTGACAGCAGAGCTTTCATTTACAGTAACTTCCACATACAACATTCTCTTAACACCAACAGGTCAACCATACGTCTATGACTATTCGTGGAAAGTAACACGTGTCACATTTACAGTGTTTCGAAAATGATGCTCTTTTTCAGATTTTATATTTGAAACTGTAAATGACAAAATTCTCAAGAATTTTTTTTAAGAAGTTCATTGTATAATTGAAAGCCGGCTTTCTAAAAAAAAAAAAGTAAAACCAATAAGTGATAAAATAAATGATAGGAGGCATCTTTGTACTTAAGGAGGCTTTATTTACAAAGAAAATTAAGTGATTCCCATTCTTCTGCACAGATAAATATGTTCCAGCTGACAGCCTGTGGAAAGAACAAGAGAGAGCAAAAAGTGATGGGATGACTTGCAAACATCTGATGTATGAAAAGCAATTTATAAAGAAACACCAGCAAAGATAAATGTGACAACAACACTGACCGGCTCCCATCTAGATACACATCAAAGTCGGCAATAAACTGTCACATTAACTTGGTAAAGTGTTACCTTATCTACACAACAGAGTAGGAACGTGAACCCACATGACATTTGTTACTGTCACTCACAGACATGCCGGTAATTTATTTAAAACAAGTCACAAAGAAAAAAGGCTCAAGAGGTGCTGCGAAGGCCTCTGATTGGCCGAGACCACGACACAAATCAAGGCTGATGTAAATGCCACATCGCACTGACATTTTAATGAAAGCAGATATGCTAGATAAAAATGGCAGATGTAATTACCTTGAAGGAATCGCTGGAGCATTTTACTTCTTCAGAATCTGATGTCTGACGACAATGAAGGGGAATGCAAAGCCACTTCCGAAGAACAAGACCATCATGCCCAGCAGACGCCACTTGTTATCCACAGAGAATGGCAGGTTCTGTTGAAAGACAAGGATGATGATGCAGTGAACTTCATTCAGACAACAAAATTCCAACCCAAGACTGCAAAAACTTACAACAACAATAGATAATCTACCATTAACTGTCTGTTGTCAAGACTGGGACCTTCCCCTGACAGCATGATTTTTCCAAACAGATATGTCTACAATTTTTGTATGGTAAATACAAAATCACTGTAACCCGATTTAATTCAAGTTGCTTTTTTTTTAGATTGCTTCATAGCTATCACAATTTTACCTAAAAAAGTGTAGTGACGATGTAGAGAATATGGTGTGACAGGGGATGTGTAATAATCGAGCCAGTAAGAGGTGTAGATTTGATTTTTTTCCCTTCAATTTTCAAATGAAGGATTTAAAATTTTCATCATTTACACTACAATATGTAATTCAATGTTTACACTTACAGGACTGTAACAGCCCTTGCAGAAAGAGGAGTCCAGATGTCAAGCAGTCAATACATTTAACGTAAACTATTGCATTATTCAATCTTTAAAGTGTAGCTTGTTGTTTGAAAGCGATTAATCCAATCCCAAATTTGAATTATAACAAACTAAATTTGCACTTTTAGAAAGGCCATATGTTGAATGTCAAGATAAGATTACGCTGAGGATAAACTTGTATTTTGTCTTAAGTCTAGAGTTAATGAAGCATCAATAAACACCCTTTGCAGACAAGTAACATCAGAATGACCCTGGAAAATATCCCTGTGTTCGCATCAATATAAATATATTAGGATGTACGTATATTACAAGTGATCTTGTGTTAGATCCTCTGATGTTTGACCCCTCTCTCGGATGTCATAAAAAACAACTCTGACCTTAAACCACCGCAGCTAGCCTACATTACTGCAACATAAACACATAACTCGTATCCAAATCGCCGTGAATGTTCAAGTATATGCTACTATACCAACATTGGAATCATTTGAACCCGTTTATCTAGTTTTTCTTATTAGTTAGATCAACTTAAGTTTGAGTTTGAGTCTGGCAGCTCTGCTTCCGGGCTACCTCTCCCGGCTAATGATTAGCTAACCTGGCTAACACTGACACGCAGGACTTACTGAAGCTGTCGGTTGAAAAACATTAAGTGAAGACTCAAGTCTGCCGTGCAGCGTCATTAAACAATAAAATATAAAAGTGTCTCTGAGTTCAGCTGCGGTACAATCAGATAGCTGTCAAGGGACGGACGTGACCTCCAAGTGCAGCTAGCGTCGGCTGCACAGACCAGGCCCCGTCATGGAAAACTCATTCTAAAATAACCTCGATAAGAAAAGATGTCCGCTCACCTTGCCTGGTCCTTCAGCATAGTGTGAGGAACGGATAGCAGACGTCGTGAAGCGCCTCACAGCTTGTCCCAGCATGATTGCGGTCTAATTTCTCTCCCGCTTGAGTTTACTGCTGCTAACTGCGACCTTCTTGTTTCCGTGAGCGGCAGGACAGCGCAAAGGATTGTGGGAGAGTGAGAATGACGCTTTGCCTTCTGGGAAATGTCGTTTCAATTATAGGCTTATGTCATTGTATGCAGCACTGCCAGAGGCAGAGCGTGGGTCTCAGTACAGAGGGGGCGGAGCATTCTCGACAGGCCCTTATGATAGTAATTTTACCATTCAAACAATACCTCATCCTACCATCAAACAACACACTAATGCCCACTTTTATTGAGCCAAGCAAACCTATATGCCTCAGAAAGCAGAATAAAGTCACAAATCAGTTCACAAACTCCTTCTGAAGAACAAATACACATACGCACGAACACACACACACACCCACACACCCACAAATGCAGCCTGACAGGTGTCAGAGCGTCCGCTGTCCATGGTGCTGAAAAATCAAATTAAAAGCTCAATGGCTAAATCTGTTCCATCTTTGATACAGCTTAATATAAAATGAACACAGCTGGTTTAAAATTACACAATCTATTCAGATAGATATGGACACAGCTATCTATATCTTTTGGAATTCACGTATATTAGAAAAAATAGACTCGGCGGTCTCTTATAGTTGAGAGCAACACAAGGCACATTCAAATAGGCAGGTGTTTAAGACCACAGCATTCTGATAAAGATAATACTTTTGAAGGTTTCACTGACTCACCAATGGCTCCGATGTTAGGTTTTGGGTAGTACCGCTAGCGGCTAGCATAGTCTTTAGCATACTGTTTAATTTCCCTCCAAAGAGTTCAGATCAAGTGCAAAAGAGAAAACTTGTTCATGCCGCACAGCCAATCAGCGCTGGCTTACAGCTCTGATGCATTCATGGACAGTCGTAATGTAAGAATTGGGAAACTGGAGCCCACAATCATATGTGTATACCTTCTCGCACACACTGCACATTTTACTATAATAATTTATTTACGAGTAAATGTGAACATATCACATGAAACGGGGCCCTATGACCTTGTGGGCCCTGGGGCGACCGCCCCCTTGCTTCCACTCTGGCTCTGCCACACAACGTAATTGCAAAGTGGAGTTTCTTTCAGTGTAAAAAAATTAATACAATACGAGAAATAAATAAACGAAATAAAAGCCAGATAACGAGCCTCATTGCAATCAGCTGTGTTGAAGCAGGGAGACATGGAAAACATGTAGGTTTGCGGCCCTCCAGGACCAGGGTTCCCCACCCCTGCCTTACAGACTGTAAACATGAGGTTTGAAGTCACAGTGAAACATTCCTTCTATTCTTTTGCGTTATATGATTAAGTATGTCAAGTGACTACAAGTTGAGTTTTACAGGAAATTTAACAGATTTCTCTCATCTTGCCACTCACATTGGGTTAATTCTTTAAAATCATAACAATAATAATAATGATAATAATCATAGCAAATCATTATAAAAGGACATGTTTCAGTGTTTCACATTCTTTGTTTAACTTTCAAAGCACTTTAACATTTATATGAAAATTAACTGAATTGAATGAAGACAGATGCAAATTAAAAAAGCATATACTGTGTATAGACCAGTTTCCTAAAGGATACAATACAAGTTTGATGCAGTTGTTCAGGTAACTGACATGAACTGACCAGATATACTTATTTCAAACATTCTTTTCTATTCTGTTGTATTGTATCCTATCCCATTCTATTCTCCATACAACCATCTTCCATCTTCACGGCTGCAGACCACTGGAGAAAATCCCAGCTAACTAAGGGTGAGGGCAGGATACACCTGGACAGGTCACACCAGTTCGTCACAGGACAAACAGAGACACAGACATGCTTCTGAACACACCTGGAGAAAACACACACACACACACACACACACACACACACACACACACACACACACACACACACACACACAATTTGAACACAGACCCATTTACTATAGGCTGCACCGAGCAACCCCTATTCCATTCTATTCTATTCTATTCTATTCTATTCTATTCTATTCTATTCTATTCTATGACTTTTGCGCCCCCAAAATATTTAGCATTCATCCTAATCCCAAAATCCATTTATTTAAGGGTGAATTATTGAAAAGAAGTCTGAAAACCACTTCATCATCAGAAGGAGCAAACTGCTTCGCACTGAATGCTGAATCATCGTTTCTCAGACAAGAGTCAATTTGCTGCTTTTCACTTTCGACAGACTTCAACTATGACGGAACTTAAGACTCCAGTTTCTTTCAGATCAGCATATATTAACAAGTAATACTTCTGAAGTGCAGATAGATAACGCTTTATCGATGAGACCTGCTGCTTTTTGACAAAGGGGGTGGTGGGATTGACTCATGTATTTAATAAATAGTGATATTTTAGATTAATCGGGGATTTAGCAGGATATATGTGAGTTGGATATACAGTGGAATCAAAACTAGATATAGAAATACTTTACACATAGCTGTTTATTGAAGACAAGACAGTCTTGTTGCGTGTCATATCTCCTCTGAGAAGTCAGAAATGGTCCGAGAGGAAAGTGCTCAGTGAAAGTGTTGCTGAGGGGCAGATGTCGGTCTATTTGTCAGCCGCTCGGCTTTGAAAGAAATGTGGTAAAACTTAAAAGAAAATTCCGTGACAATGTGAAGGGGCAAACCATGCTCTCCCTGTCTGTGTTTGCTTTGACAGAGACTTTTACTCTCTTGAGATGTTGTCAACAGAGAAGAATATCTCTTGTATTCTCCTGGTTCAGGGTGGAATATAATCAAACTGCCTGGTAGTAGAAATGTCTCTCGTCAAACCTCAAGCAAAGGCGCTGCTCTGACATTTAGTGTTATCATATTCCTTTTGCCTAATGTTTCTAGAAATTAGTTCACTGATGTCAAGTCAAGCGACACATTAGCTCAGCGCTATCACAATCGATTTTCCCCTCTAACTCTTGGCAAGAGCAAGAGCAAGAACGAATGTGGTTTGAATGCTAAATGTGGAATTATTTATATTTGCTTTCATCCTCTGTCATTAGAAGGAGAACCACCATGCTATAGCTGCATCTCGCTACTTTGTAACAAAATAGCATTAGCTTTAAATTCAGTTCACTTCCTCCCCTCCTTTTTCTATTTAGCACCAATTACAACAGAGTTGTCTCATAGAGCTAAACATATATTTAGATCAAAACAAATGGAAAAAACACCCACAAAAAAAAAAAATTGATGAATGCAAGTGAGAAAAAAAAAGAAGTTATTTATTGCCAGGAGGAAACCTTGAGAAGGTCCAGACTCAGGGGTTGGAGGGTTCCTTCCCCTTCGGGGTATGTTAAGAGAAAAAATAAAGCGAGTATTTTGAGCAGTCATCTGAATGTCAAAATGCTTTCCTTACAGAGCGTGAACAGATCAGAGGTGGTGCTGTGCTCTGCGTGGGAGTCAGGACATATCATAACAAGTGGTCATCAGGGCAAATCAGCCTGTTTCTTTATGCACTGATTGTGCGTGGATGTAAATGTTGGTGATCTTTGTCTTCTCTGACTTCATTCAGACTCTTGAATTCAGACACAGTTGTCTGAGGTCTTGCTGTGGCTCCTGATGTGCAACTGGAACTGTCTGTACAGTATACATTACATTTTTTTGTCAATGTTTGGTCAATCAATCAAACAAGAACAACAGTAGGCTGAGGTGAAACGATAGGACTTATTTTTAGTAGCAGACTCAAAGATGAGTCACTGACAAGACTAAGGACAGCAAGTGTATTCGATAGTTTTTGATTTAAAGAAAGGACATTACAGTTCTTGACATGATAATTACAGATTAAGTACATTTTCTAATGTACATTGTAACTGTTTCCTATGACATGTTATAATATCATATGAAACATTACGTACTTATGGCATCTCTATAAATATCTCACACATTTTGGGAATTTTGAGATAATGGCTTGTAAAGCAGAAATTATATTACGAGAAATCACTTCTTCTAATTAAAAACTATCTGTGTGGTTGAAAAAAAAAAAAAACCCAAAATTATTTTCACATGCTGAAAAACAGACTATATTAATTTTATGTATGAATCAGTTTATTATCGTCTACATCAGATAGCCTGAAAACATTTTCTGAACGCAGACAGAAATTTATTGCGGAGAGAGGAGAAAAATGTCATTTGTTATGAATGAGCTGAAAAATACATGATTCCTCGCTGAGGAACTTACATTAGTTGTTGATAAAAAGCGGAGTCTTTTGAATTCGTACACATCCTTGTGCACATCCACCTTGGGAATACTTTTGAAAATTCTGTATTTCTGTGAAAAGAGCAAAGTGGGTCTCAGATATTTTAGTTTTTACATGAAACCACTTAGATTTTTTTTTGTGTGAATGAAAAGAAAAGAAAATCCTTGTCCTTAATTCAAGCATCCTCCCATAATGCTTTGAGTTATAAAGATCTTACTTCAAAACTCAGCACTGATGTGTGGAGTCTCATCATTTATATGAGAAATTGTGTTTAATTGTGTTACACTGATCATATCTCAGTCCAAAGAGACTGATTTCTTTTAGTGCAGTCAGTTAATGACAGTCTGTTGTCCTGCACCGTCACGAGGAATCTCCAGCTCTGTCTGCTGTAAAACAGTCGCCCACTGCAAGCTGGTTACCAATCCCCCGCAGCTGCCGCATCCATCAGTCCAGGGTCGTCACCTGGCCCGCCGCCTCGCGTCTGCCCCCTCATTGTCAGCACAATCTGTTAAAAAGCAATGAGGCAGTGGGAATCGTCCCGGGGACCGGTGCCCGCGCACTGCAAACAACGCCAGCAGATCCCACTATAAATATTGATGTTCTTCCATACTTGTCGAAGAAAGTTGGTGTTACATTTCTCGAAATCCACTCTGCGTTCATATCCTCTGATTCATTTGTCCTGGCAGTCCCGTGTTTGTTCTGCTTGTTGACCGTCTTAATTTCTTGCTATTGATTTTTGCCAGGCTTATGAGCAAGGCTGCTTTTTGCCAAAGTGTTCTGTCAATAGCCATGTGCGATCCTTACGCTGAAACAGAGCAGCGCAAACATTCTGTGTGCACAAATACTCACGGCTGCCATCTTAAATAATAACTCACATTGTCTGTTAAGTCTGCCCATTAGCATTCAGCGAGACGCCGGCTCAGTCATATCTGTAAACAAACCTTTAATCAAGCATGTACATGACTGTGCATAATAATATAGTCGACTATGTGCATAATTACAGTGCACAGCTACATTATCACAGCTCAACCACGAAGCCATTGCAGCCAGGCTAAACGTATATCAGAATGTCAGATGACCTGGAGTTTTCTGTAGGTAAATGCTGTTTGTAGGTATTACACACTCTGCTATGGTGTGATGATGAATCGTGAGCGCCACTGCCAAAGTAAACAACATCCCTCTCCTTGTCTATACGTGCAGTAATGCTCCAAAAGGGAGCTGGGAAGTAATAGATTGCGTTAATTTATAAGGACGGTTCATTTTGGCAGAATTAATTTCTGAGTTTAAGGCACTTTGCATCACTAATGTCCACAAAAGCCAATTTGCAAGGTTGTGCGATGAGCCGACGAGTGACTGCTGAGGGGGTCTTTTTTAGATTCAGAAATGTATCTCTGCTCTCACGAGCAGTGACAAAACAGCCCTTCGCCAGGTGTTGCATTGAGCTCCATCTATTCTTGAAGCCTGATTGTGCACCCATGTGCAGCTTCCACTCGCGTCTTGTCGTCTTCTGTGTGCTTCTGAGGGAGCGTGCTTTTCACTCTCCGCCGTTCCACCTGAGCATGTCCTGGGATTTCACTCCATCAGAGGGAATCCTATATGCCTACTGTAAATGCAGAGGCTCACTTAAGCATGCAGACAGTAAAACCCACCTCCATACAGACTCACAGCCTGCAGCTGGGTCAGTGCGGGAGTTCAGAGCACGGTTTGACATTAATCTTCAAAGTGGATTAAGGGGAAATTGCGCAGTCTTGGAGCTGACCTAGCCCCCTTGAGAATGCCAACCTATGGCCCTGAACATTCAGGGTAAGGCCTCTCCAGCAGCAAGCATCCTTATTTTGATTTGTGTTCACATGACATCTCTGTTTCTCGGCAGCAGGCCATTATTTTAATGCACTTCATTATCACAAACAAGGCTTACATTCCCTCCTCCACTCTGTTTGCCATTGCTCCTCTTATGAAAGAAAATGAACAGCCATGATTGGATTCTACATTAAACCTGCCGGCCTGGAAAAAGAATTAGATGGAGAATTACTCTGGAGACTCGAGGTAAACATGACAAATTTTGTCTTTTTTTTTTTTTTTTTTTTTTTGGTCTGTCCCCCCAGCATGCAGCAGTCCAGTTAGAGCAAGCTCTTTATGAGGTCCATTCTTGAAGGCTATGTGAGGTGTGAAGCCGCCTCAAGCAATATTGCATATTCTGTTTTCCACATGTCAGCAATTTATTTACAGCTACACTAAAAGATGCACCACGCTCGATCTTCTCATATAAAACCTGTAGGTTGATGGAGGCTTTTCCTCATCAAGAGAGCGTAAAAATACGTTCCTTGGTTTGATTTCAGCTGAATTATTCCATTATTATTGAGTTGGTTGATACATGTGGTCCATCATCTTCAAACTTCAACTTTGGAAAAAAGAAAATCAAACTACAATCTTCTATTCGAAAGCATTATAGAGTGTTTCCTGTAACAAACAGGTTGAAGTTAACCCTTTAAGGGAACTCATTGAAGTGAAAAGAGCTTAAAGTGACCACATGTACTTGCCTCTTGAAGCATTGAGGACAGATTTCTCTTACCTCACTTCTTTCTGCTGAGCTGACTAGACCTTTTTAATAAGCACAGTTATGCAAAAAGATGACTCTGTTACCTGGAAAGTGAAGAAGAAGAAAA
Organism: Salarias fasciatus; assembly: GCF_902148845.1. Lineage (NCBI taxonomy): Eukaryota > Metazoa > Chordata > Actinopteri > Blenniiformes > Blenniidae > Salarias > Salarias fasciatus. Next base: position 11,582,113 of record NC_043756.1, read on the forward strand.
AAACTTTTCTAGCAAGGTCACTCTTCCTCACAGTTTAGCTATTTTTCAATGGGTCTTCCTCCATTTTTTTAAAACTATTTGCCTGTACAGGATTATCACCGACTATATTACTTGTAAGCTCCACTCTCTTTTACCCCCGAGGCGCCGCAGGAACTTCAAAAGGTGTGTTGGGCGAAAAAAAATCATTCAACTTTCATTCAGTTTAACAGAACTTTTGTGCCTCTGGCATAGATTTTTTTTTCTTCTTCTTCTTTTTTTTTTTTTCGCGAGTGAGCGGTGAAAGTGAGAACTGAACCTTTGAGCTTTGTGCTGTAACAAATGACAACAGTTACAGTAAAACATGAAGATTTGACTCGGAAGGAAACTGCTGGGCAGGAGGACTGTCACTTTGTGTGAGTGCGTGTGTGTGTGTGTGTGTGTGTGTGTGTGTGTGTGTTTGTGAATAATTGGTGTTGTACAGACCTGAATATGACCCAACTTGTTCATATTGTTGAGACTTCTTGGCTGTGTGTATACAGAAATGTATTAACATAGTGTCAGTGTAGTCAGTGATTCATTTAAACAGGCCTGAAATGAATGAAAACAAATCATGAATGGCCATGTGTGTCAGGGTGAAGTTGTGAGAATTAATGAGGTTGAGCCTCAGCAAGTACACATATATTAATGTTTACTCCGACAGTCTGTCATAATAATAGAACAAGCAAAAATAAATTCTCTTGAATTTGCAGATATTGCAGCTAATTATGATGATAAATTGTACAAGTGTATTTCTCCTTTTATTTCCTCCACTTGCATCGTTTCATCAAATAAATAAACACATACATGTGCATGAAAAGCCCTTCATCATTCACACAGTTCACGTCACTATCATCCGCCAGTATCCATGTCTGTCAAGTCTCTCCCATCCTTGGTGATCCCAGCAGTCCACAGAAGATGAGCTCCTGCGTCGCCACCCTGTCAGCCATGAGACGGACCGCCACAAAGCCACCTGTCAGTGGTCCGTTCAGCAAGGCTCCAGGCTGACCAAGGACTGACCGGGAGCATCTGTGCCACTGTTTGTGTCTAATACGCTAATGAGAGCTGTCAAGCTGTCGAATGCACTCCCGATGCCCTCTGGCTCTAACAATGGCACCTTCAATTTGGCTGTCTTGAGTGACATTAACAAACGGAGCCACAAAGGGAACAGACGTGTGTCGGCGGCGACATGTTCGCAAACAAATGTAAATGGCAGGCGCGCACAAACACAAGCTCATGCACACATACAGCGGGATGAAAAGACGGAGAGACACGGGGGGATTTGTTATTTTTAATAATGTAGTTTTCACTTGGGTTCTCTTCTTCGCGCTGCCGATAGAGGCCAGTGTTGCGCAGTGACTGTGGTGGAAGTTCCCCACCGTTTCAATAAGCCCAGGACGATGCAGCACATTTATTCCAGTGTAACACCATTAAGAGAAATTAAGCCATCCCCTGTGGTCTCACTAATTTCACATGAACGCTCTTGATTGATGCCATACAGCAGGCCTTCCAACCCTGGGCCACCTCCTGAAAAAAAAGCAGTGCACGCCAGTCAAAGAGGCATTGTGCAGTGTGTGTGTGTGTGTGTGTCTGTGTGTGAGAGGAGGTCTTAAGGAGCTCCACTCTAAACCTGCCAAACATCCATCAAGCTCACTCTGGCTCTTCTCAGCTCACTTAACATGTTTCCCTAGGGGCTCTGACCTTGTTCCACAACAACAAAATCTTCCTGACAAAAAAAAATATAAAAACTAAAAAAGAAAAAAAAAAAAAAAGAGAGAGCGAGAGAAATATATAAAGCAAAAATAACGCACAACAAAAGAATAAACAGGGAAGCAGGTTCCACTTCAGGGTGCCAGCTGAAATGCTTCTTGCACTTTCTCAGTCCAAACAAACTGAGCTGATCATCAATCACTGTGTGATCTATCAGGCCTCGCTGAGGCTTTTTGTTCCGTGTCTTATATCCAGGAGTTCAGCACTCAAATGTCCTTAAACTTTAAGATCGTCACAATATTAAAAATGCGGGGTCTGTCAACTGAGTTTTTGTGAAATTTAGTTTCTAAACAACTAAAATATTAATAGAGAACATAAAGAAAATGTTTTAAAATATTACTTGAACTTATTGCCACAATAACTTTTAATTTTGATGCAATTTACACTCTCATCTCGTTAGCCAGTGGAACAATGCCTATTTCGATTAATTTTCTTAAATAGCTTCCAGGCAAGACTTCCAGGCAGAGAATACTGTAAGGATTATACGACTGTAGGATTTGACAGAGTGACTCATGCTGGTTTTGCAACATACATGCAACCACATGTCAGGAAGTGACCTGACATCTCATGCATAATGTGCATAATGTGTGTGCTAATATGAAATGATATAATCCATGCATATTTAAATGCCGCCAAATGTTCCATGGACTGGTCTTATGCTGTAATCTTACAGTCAGCATGTATTTTTGATTTGTATACCTAAAAATCTGTATACTGTATACTGTAAATCTATTTCATTTTCCTACTAACAAAAAAAAAATGTCTTCTTCATTGTGCTTGATGAGATTCTCCAGGGCCTTGTAGCTTCATGTAGAAGCACATTTTTAAAATACAAACTGCATTTGGTGAAGAATGCAGACAGAAGCAAATCCAAAACTGCACATGTGTAAGATGAAATATTTAAGGACAATTTATTTTCATCTTGAGCAACAGCTGACGGCAGCTACTTTCATTTAAATGAGACAAATTACTGAGTAACCTATAAAAAGCACATCTTGGTGTTAGAGTTTAGATTCCTCGGGCAATGAAATAAAAAATTTGAAATTCCAAAATAAAAGAGAAAAAAAATGCCAAAACCACCATTATCAACCAACCGTGTCGGATCTGCTCCCTTATCTGGATTACCTGGAGAGAACAGGTGGATGCTGTGGGAGTCTGATTCTTTAGAGAGTCTCATCCTGCCAGGAACTGACGGATCGTTTTTAGTCTGCCAGAGATCAGACTCTTTATCTAAGTGAGAGAACGAGAAACGAATGTGGGGTGAAACACAGGTGGAACTGTCACACACCTGCTTTGGCACTGATTTTGATGGATTCGCCTTGTTTGGGTCGGTCTGCAGTGGTTGGCGCTCTTGACATACGGCGGGGACAGGTGCATCATGGGCAACATGGGTGAGAAGCATCTGCGGTCTGTGCTTCTTCGCCTCTCCAGTGATGCTTGGTTGACGTTCAAAATTCATTCATGAAATACATTAGCATCACCTGTGCCTGCGACTCAGGGACTGCTAATCGCGTAATGTTTCTCACGGAGCTAGTTAAGCTCCCTGTTCTCCTTCAATTTCGCTAACATACAATGAAAGTCAAAGTGAAGTCAAAATTTTCTCAGTAATACGCAGCAAAAGCCGGCAATTAGGCTCCTTTTCCCTGCAATTTGTTAATGCCGATGCTGACAAATATGAGAAAATAAATTATAAAGCCTTCAGAACATGCACATTGAATATTTGATTCATGTTTATCTGTACGTTGTAAAGCATTTAGACACAAGGCAAATGATTTCCAGCTGCAACGTACTTCAAAGAGTGCAGGACTGTTGTAATTAAAGCAGGCATAGGATTCATTATTATGCTCATAAATCTCCCCTTGATTTCCCCTTGCTCAACATAAACGGACACAGTTGTTGCTCCGTTCCTCCGCTGGCAGGCACAATGGCTTCACAGCTGAAAATCCAAACACGTTTTAACTATTACTGTAACTCTGTAAATACATAAAAACTATGCATGTGTGTATACACAAATAAGCCAAAAAAAAAAAAAAAAAAAAAAATTAAACGTGAATGTTTTGCAGAAATACACTTCTGTTTTCTCTTCTGTTTCTTTTCAGGTATCCCGGCACGTTTTCTATTGACTTGCTCTGCAAGGTTAGTCGAATTTGGGGTGATTCAATTTTGCTCGGCTGTGTTGTGGCTTATTTCATCTGTTATATGTGGGCAGACAATATTGACGTTACAAAAGAAAACATTTGGTCAGCAGTTTCCCAGGATTTATGTTCATCTGCCACATACATTCATCATTTTAAATGTTCATTCAGTGACCCCAGCCATTTTCTTTTTCTTTTTTTTTTTTTTTCTCTTTTCCTCCCCCCAGCCTGATGGATTGTTGACCTTCATCACTGACTTTCTGTCACCGCAGACGTCTGCAGCATCCATTCAGCGCGGGGACAACTTTCTGAGCGGGGGACGCGGGGGACACTGAGTCATTCGGTCGGTGTAAGCACAGCGTTGCTGGACGAGGAGAGACACAAATATTTGATGAGTCCCCCCGCTAGCACTGTATTAAAGATGCAGCACAGTGTCCGACACAAAGTCCGAGGCGGCTTCAGGACCGGTTTACTCTGAGCCCACTGTGATCACTGATTGCAAAAACCAAAAGGGACAAAGATGAAAAAAAAACAAAACAAAAAAACAATGTCCAAACAATTCCAACTCAAAAACCAGGAAAGTTTGACAATGCGGCCGTCTAGCTGCTTCGGATGTTGAAACTAAACATGAGAAAGTAGCTTTAAAAGTGGGAATTTACCTCACACTGCCAAATAAAATCCAACTATTGTATTTAATGACACTGTTTTTGAGGTGGTGTGAACTGCTCAGGAAAACTAAAGTTGGAAATAAAAATCCCGATATCTTTGACTCGTACAGTAAAGGTTGACTTGTGAGGCTTTAAACTGCTGCAGTCATGCAGTAAATCCTGCTGTTTTTGCTGCCTTCCTGATAGATGTTTTATTCCCGGTCTTTAAAATCACACTATTTCTCCTCTTGCCGTCATCAGTAGCAGATGGAATCGGGATAAAAGTCTGCTCAACAGTACTGGATACACAACTGTGTGTCCAATAAAAATGAAAAGGGCAACATAAGGATTAAAAATACACCTGATTTGATGCTTAACCACACCGAGCTGTGACTAATTGATGTATATTGTATTTATTAGTGTTTAAGGGTTAAATCAGGCAACTGCATGGTGGTCTTATCCTTGCCCGCTGAGTCAAAGCTGATATAATAAAGTGTGAAAGAGTTTAGGCTCATCATGCCAAAAGCAGTTTCAAAATGCTTTCAAAAGAAAAAAAAAGCAACAGATCAAGACCAGAACATTAGGATGAGGCAAAGTCCTTATCAGGGAACTGGGTGGAGAGAGGAAAAAAAAAAAAAAGAATAAAAGAATGTAATCCACACCCATTAACCAAACCTATGCTGTATTTCATTTCACACAATTATACCTGACCATTTGCCTGCAGTTACATTCATTGAAAATCCATCCCTGCGTTAATGGAATTATAATGATGTAGTGCATGCTGTGGCACCTAGTCAAATGGAATTGATTTAAGTTGCTTTCTGGCCCGGGGCCCTTCAGCTCAAGGGCTCAGCGTGAGTCTTCTGTTTTCCTCTGATGGTCCCTTTTGCTTTGGGGAGCAGACGTGACAGAGTGAGGAACACGTGTACACCTGCGTGTGAGAACTGAAGAGCTTCAGAGGATCGGTTGGCTTTTCCAGACCAGGCTGCGCTATCGAGCACACACTGTGGATATGAGTGTAAAAAAAAAAAAAAAAAAAGAGAGAGAGAAAATGAAAGCAGTATTGATCAATGGTTGAACAAATCATCCTTTAGATATGCTCTGACCTTTCTCTGTGCATTAGTCTTATAGTTGTGCTATAGATCTTCACAAAGCTCTCTCAATATGACGACAAGGCAAACGTGTGTATTCATCGAGGGTTCAAACACTGATGGGGCTTTTCCATGTGGAGTTTGCATGTTCTCTCCATGTGTGTGTTTCGTCCGGTTTCAACAGCTGCTAAGTTGGTGGTGAGACAGAAAACCCAGGAAAGTGAACTTGCTGCGCAGTCTCATTTCTGCCAACATGCCTTACGTTCTGACATTTTTCAAAGAAACATTGAAAAATGAAAAGCATGGTAATCAGGTTGTTTTTTTTTTCTAATGCAAAATACAGATTGAATGTTGCAAAACGCTTACAAAAAAAATTTACCAATGTGGCACCGATCTGATTTGCTTGTGGACAGTTTAAGCAGGAAAAAGATGCGTGATTTCCAACATTTTGAGATCAGATAAAGCCCTGTATCATATGAGGAGATAACTCAAACATGTATCGGAGATGTGCCAGTGTGGCCGCCGTGTAACCAGGCTGATCAGATTTTCTTAAAACTGAGTCTCCAAATAGTGAAAAGGCAGAAGGTGCAATGGAAGCAGTGGAAGTTCTCTGACTACAGGAACATCCAGCACAGTGATCTCCCTCCGCTCTTTGTTGCATAATGCATTTGAATTCATGTTAATGAAGCTTTAGTTCAAAGTTTCAATACCAGATCTCAGTGATCTATTCATAGCACTAATGCTAATGTGCATAAGAGGCCATTATGGAGCTTTTATGTTTCTATACCTAAAGATCTTGGGAATGTTTGGTGAAATTCTCAAGCACCTCGACATTAGAGTCAAACATACGTCATCATCTTTTTTTTTTGGCTTAGTAGTTTGCGCTTTGCTTAGATCTAGCCTGAAGTTTGTGAACACTAAAGGTACGCACGCGCAGTGTCTCTGATGTTTCTGGCAAGTGTAATCGTGAGAATCAGTTTGATAGAATATTGAACATCAAGATTTGCAGTGCAAATGCAGCCAAAGTATCAATAACAGTGAGAGTCAACTGCTTTGATCTTGATTTTATAGTGAATTGGAATCACCCTTCAGTGGTTTTCAAGGTTTTTTTTTTTCAGGATCCAAGAAGTGAAAAGTACATAAATCTGTGTCGACTGGAAGTAAAAAGTTATCAGAAAAATAAATACAAAAGTGCCTGAAAAATCTTTTCAAATACAGCAAAAACTACACTTCACTTCTGCTCTCCAGACAGATTTGATGTGGAACTCTCCCTCAATGCTTCACCGCACTAACTAGCTTTTTGTGAACCTGCTGCAAGGCTGATGACTTTATTTTATTTTATTTTTTTTTAACATGGACTCGTCAGAGGAAGCGCTGTCAATTACAGATGTCCTTGCAAAAAAAGAAAAAAAAAAAGTGAATGCATTCCTCGATCCACATCTCATTCAACATGTACACAAGAGAGGTGCAGAAGTGTTACGTGAAGGTACTGAATCAGCAACGCGTGCAGGGAGGTGAATCGGACGGTGTGAATAAGTTGATGGCGAAGGTGCAGCTGAGCAGACAGACTGTGGCTCCAGAAAAGCAGTTTGCACTTTCACAAAACTTCATTCCAGTAATTGTACAATCTTAGTTTTTTTTTTTTTTTTTTCTTTTTGGCGATGAGCTGGGGATCAGATAAAGCACAGACCTTACATGAAAACACAACCTTTTTTTTCCCCGCCGCTCTCTGAAAGCACACGGCGAAATGTGTGTGACAAATTGAGAGCATTTTACAATGCCCTTTGCCGAGCTTGTGAAAAATTAGTTTCCCTGCCTCTTTCTCCTGTCTTTCTCGCGTGGACACAAAAGTCTTCCTATTTCCTGCATGCCTTGCAAACACAAAAGGAAAGTAGTGACATTTATTGGTCCCAGGTTTATTTGTATTCCGTCTCCTCCTTCGCTACGTGTCGGCTTTTATGAGCTCACTCAGGCGAAACATTAAAGAAGCTCATTCTTTATTAATCCTCACAATGACAATTCAAAGCTTCCAACATACTGACTATACTGTGTGCGCTTGCACTTTTTACATTCACAAATCAGGTTACTGTTATTATTTTTTCATCGCGGACTGGTTGTTGATGCGTGTGGAGTTTTACCATCATTTGGGTTTTTTCATCTTGCCAGACGGCTCAGATAAGAAGAATTTATGTGTTTCAGTCCAGGTATTCTTTTCTTTCTTCATTATTAGTTCTTCTAAACTAACAATGATGGCTTTTTATTGTGCTGAACATTGAAATTTGTGAAATTTGTTACGCATATTTGGAGCTGAATTTTAAAGAAACACGGCAGCTTGAGCTCGGTTTCGTTTCTTCGCGTTGCCTTGCACAGCGGCCCGATGCTTCATTTTACAGTTCAGCATCTGCGCTAACCCCGAGGAGCAATAACCAGATATGTCAGATATCATGACACCCCAGTGCCAGGGGGTAAATCTGACAGTGTGCTGACGAGCCCATGATGAGACATAAGGGCCGTATTCTGATATACAGAGCAGTAAAACAGAACTGATCAACCTGAATCAATCGATGCTCGGACAGTTTATGATGCAGAGAAAAATGCTCTGCATGGTTTGTTTGTATTATTCTTATGAACAGAAAAGAAACCGGATCACTGATTTGGGACTCTCTCTGCTTTTTTAAATCAGAAAGCTATAAAGTTACAGGTTTTTTAGGTATCAGTGCACATTTGCATTGTTCTTTTACATCTTTTAAATGATGGGAAGGTTTAAGAAGATCGTGCATTTTCTTTGTGGACTGAAGCACAGAAACTGTGTGTAAAAGCAGAGTTACATCTCTGATCTTAAGCTTCTCTCTGGAGCTCCACCAAAAACATATTTTTGTGTCTGTGCCTTCAAGGCAAATGGATGTCAATGATTTTTTTCTCCCGATGGTCTGACTGTTTTCTCGCTGGCCGAAGACAGCCACAGCTTTGATTTTTTTTTTTTTTTTGTTGCTTTTTTTGTTTTTATTTTTCCATCATGTCGCTCACTTGCTCTTGAATGTTTTTTTTTTTCTGCTTGGATGGATGAACAATGGCCTGTGCTCACACCAGTGTATCTCTGCGACATCAGAAAGGTTAGAAAAGCTGAACATTAGTCAAAGGAGGCTCTCTGTGGGCTGAGCTATTTGCTATTGTCATGTTGTACATGCATCACATAAACCTACTTAATAAACACAGCGTTTCTGCGCCTGGCGTGGGACCTTTAAAGCTGCAGCTGGATTTAAATAAATGATAATGTATTCAGGACACTTTTTGGTATGCTGTGTGTGGAGAGGTGAGCAGGGTCACACAAAGGACAAACAGTGTAAACATCATGTACCACAGGATAACCAGAGGAAGAAAGGAAAGCTTTTTAAATCCAGGAAATCAAAATGGCAGACGCTGAATATTTCTCTTTTTTAAGACAAGTAATTACTTCTAAGTTACAGTCATCTATCCAATTAGGTTGACAAGAAATGAAACAAACAATCATGCTTCACTTGCAAAATTCTCATGAGTGCAGCTGTTCAAATGAAGACGAGCGAGTTTTCCTGGTAGACTAATAGCCCGGGAAAAGATTTATGAGAGTTTACTGAGACACGGCTGAAATTCTTCACCTTTTCAATGTGCGCTTGTAGGATGATCCATAATATGATCTCTGAGGAGTTTATCTCTATTTCCTGTTGACGGTTCAACAGGCGCTTCATCATTATGTCTTCATTCTTTCTGTGTTTTATGGCATGGGGAATCAAAAACTCTTAAGGCCAGTTTAATGTTAAAGTTGGAATACTGTGTGTGTGTTGGCTAATGACGGAGAAACTTTGGAAAATTAGAACTTTGAATTTCGTCGCCAAATTGTGGTGTGAGAATATTACAGGGAGCAGAAACAGAGGTGTTGTTGTCATAGGGGAAATCAGTGGTGCTTTTTAATCTTAACTGAATTGGAGGGAGCTGGAGTCTCTCTAAACAGATAATCCTTTGTTTAAATGTGTTTTTTCTTTTCATCTCCAACCCATCCGATCTGATGCTTGACTGTGAAATTACTGACAGCTTCTGATGTGCAAATGTTATTTTACTTGTGTTGATTCGGATCCCAGCACTTATCAATTATGTTTGATTTGTTGAAAAACTGCAAATAAGACGTGTGGCTTTCATCCCGGTGCGACACACACATCGTTTGGGGATTAGTCAGAGTCCGTGTTCAAAGGTTGTCCGTGGACTTCAGCGACAGGTAAAAGTTTGACATCAGAGTAGTGAGGGGAAAAAAAAAGAGGTGCAACGGAAGAGATGTGAGGAATTTAGCAGAATAACTTAAAAAAAGAAAAGAAAGATACATATTTTTCTCCCGAGACTAAAGAAAAGCAGCAAGTCGTCTGTTGATAACATGAATAATACCAGTGGCTTTTACACTGATAAGAGTTCACACACAGCTGTGGTCAAACTCAGTCAGAGATGAGAAAAGTGATAAAAAAAAAACGTTGATGTATGAGCAACATTTTAAGCCCTTTCTTAAAAAAAAAAAAAGAAAACGGATAAAAACTGATAAGTTCAAGCCATAATTACACTACGGCTTTTAACGTTTTAATAAAGTTCAGTGATAATTCAATACTGCATGAACGGGGTGGAGGCAGCGCTGGGCGAGGGCTCGGAGCGAGCGGCCGCACATCAAGACATAATGATGGATTATGACCAAATCAGACTTCACGTTGAAGTGCACAATCAGCTAAATGTAAGCCAGAGGCTGAGCTTTTCATAAATATGTATGGCATCTTACATATTGTTAAGGGTCTGTTGTCTGCGAAGAACACATCAGCGTTATCAGTTGAGGAATACATAAATCTGTAGAGGTACGTTTTCAAAAAAACAGCTTACTTCACCGGATGCAAATAAGAGCAAATATTCCCAAAGAGCAGGAGCACCTTAAGTGGCTCGCTTGACTTTCCGCTGCATGCAGAATGAGTTCAAGTGACATTTTGTCCCCGCCGTTTCCACCTATCAAAGTACAATTTAAAGAAATCTTCCCCCAAGGAGACTTTATTACACACGACGGGGGGAAAGTCGAGGAGGAAAGTTTGCAAAAGTCCAAACATGACGTGGGGCTGCTGGGGCAGGGAGTGCAGAGCAATATCAGCGGCAGTCCCCCCTCTTTACAATCTCCTTTTCGGTTTGTGAAGCAATCACGGGCCAGCAGAGCACAACTGCACCGCAATTAAGCTGTCTGTGATTTTTAATTAAAACTAAGACGCGTGATCCGCCTGAAACTTTGTTTGCCTTTCAGGCAACACAAGTTATCATCTTCACAATGGATAAGATTATAATGTCGTATGAAAAATGATCACATTAACTATTCGCATTTTCAAATAACGCAGGCCGGGCGGAGAGAGAGACAAAATAAGTTATTTTTCTCCTTCTTTCCAGTTTGCCATCCAAACATTGTTACAATTAGGACAATAATTGTAATAGAGACATGAATTATTCAGAGGTGTAAAGCAGTCTCAGCTGTACCCAGTGGGCACAATCAATACGCCGTCTGACGCCTTCACCAAAGCAAAGTCCATTACAAGTTCTAATGCATCTGAGTAGCTTCTGAACCAAAAACCAATTTAATGCTGATATCTCCGGGGACTGCACTTGGAGAACTTGAGAGAGACCAATAAACAAAGCTGGCACGGCGGCTAGCGCGCGTAACCCCGAGGGATACACGCCGTAACTGTACAAAACACTTTGACTTTGCGTGGACGGCGTGAGTGTCGGAGCCGCGGCAGCTTTTTGAGGTCCACACAGAAGACGTACAAGACAAGAGAACAGATGAACGACAAGGCATTAGCAGCTGCCCGCTGTTTTGTCTTAGACACCATCAGTAGTATTTCACATGACAAATGACGATCTGAATGGCAGGGGGCAATGCAAAAAAGTAAAAAAATAACAGACTTACCTCATTTTTCATATAAACACTTAACCAGAGCCTGTATCAATCACTGTGTTTTCCTTCCTTGCTTTACTCGCTCACCGGCTCGCTGACTAACACACTTAAAAAGCAGCTCTGCTCAGCTGGTAGACTGACTTTGTTTTTCCATCCCATGGTTGCTGGTTTATTCCCCATCTCGCCGGGCAAAAGTGTTGAAGTGTGCAAGAACATGAACCCCGAGTTCTTCCCGGTGGCGCGCGGCGGCCGTCGGTAATGGTGTGGGACTGTCGGAACAAAAAGCCACTGGAGTGGCGCGGTGTTCCTGACAAGTTACTTCGCTTGTTTTGACAGATATTGTGGGAAATGTAAGGTTTACAGCCAATACCAGCTGATCGGAGGCAAAAAAGAGGTTAAGATACAGCGAGATTTAGACAGCAAATACATCAGAACAATTAATAAAAGAAACTTTAAACGGGAACTTTCTTCCTTTGCGGTAACTTGTCTTTTATCCCTTTTGGGTCTGTTCAGCTGAAACTAAAATCTTTGGCGAACCAGAGACAAACACAACATTCTCTATAATCTTGTTCCTCCAGAAGGAAACTGATAGTTTGAGGGGCCGGTGTTAATGGGATCCCTCTGGTTGACTGGCGAAGAGAGGTGCAGCGCGGCGGGCTGACCACGGCGGCGGACGGTCACCATTTCCAAAGAGATATGCGGCGCCAGACACGCCATGTTTGTATTTACTGTACAACTTTATGAAATATTGTCAACAGATATGGATATAATTTACCATGAAGGGCCGCTGTGAGTTTTTTCTATTCAGTGTGTGATGACCGAAGTAGTTATCTGGGAAAATGCCCCATGGTTTATGTTGCTATTTACGCTGAGGTTTCATCATGAATGATTTGGCACTACAGTCACAAATCAGCAGCATATTCAATGCAGTTTGCATTGCCTTATGTCAGCAAATGACTTCCATTTGCTGCAAAAGACCCGAGATCGATTTACTCCACAGAGAGAAATAACCCTGTTTGAAATATTCAAATTATAAATAAGTTCTGCCCTGAAGTTATCACAGTCCAACCAGTGCCGCTCACCCGTTCCCTCGCTTTCTTTTTCTCTTTTTGCTTTTCTCTCTGGAACTTTGGGTCTGTTTTGGACCTTGGGTATCTGTCAGCCGTGGGCATTAGTAACGCGTTAACAGAGAGATGAGATGTAATTCATCAGGACTGACACCAAATCTTCAAAATGACAAGGTGTCGGCCGGATCTCAGACTTTATTGGCTGGGAGATGAATGAACCAGAGGAGTAATTCAAAGTGAAAAATCTCTCCCTTGAGAAATAGATCCTCTTATTCAAGGCACTGAGAAGAATTCCTATTAGAAAATAGAGCAATTTTTCTTCGCCGCCCTAATTTACAGTTGGCAGTTAAACGACACACTATACCTTAACTGTGCAATCCAATTGCGTGGAACCAGATTGATTTTGAAGGTAGAAAATAACAATGATAATTCCCACACTGTTGGGTCTCTTACACGCCACTTGATGCTCAAACTAAGATAATTGTCGGATTTCATTTTAGTTCTAAGTTGTAAAATCTGTCAGTGGAAAAAGATAATATAGTCCTGTAAAGTTTAATAATTAATTGAAAGGAGTTATAATGTTTATTATGATTGAATAACTACTTTAGTGAATAAAATGTCAACGCCACTTCTTTTAAAGTTAACCAAAAAGAGTTTTATCTTGTTTTTTTCAGATGAATGGACATTTCTCACTTTATACTTTCCAGTTTCAATTCGTAGTGACTTTGGACCTTTACTGATATAGTGTGTTTTACCTTCTCTGCAGTCTTAATTAACTTTACATATCAGTCACGCACATTCACACACCGCCGGAAAAGGCTGACACACGAGGAAGTCACACACCAAGGACGCTTTCACATGGCCGGGGAATCACACTACACTCAGGAAATACAGTATGAGCAGCACAACCAACCACAGGAAGTGCTCGCTCTCACATTTTCAAAAGATCTCACAGTAATACAGACTAATTGAAAATGTATATTTGCTGCATTTAAATAGAAAAGAATGTTGGTTTTCAAAAACTTAAAAACTGGAACTCAAAAACATATCACAACAATAAGAAGAACATCAAGATTCCTTAATAATTTGACAGAAATTAAATCAGTATTTTCTCATCTGCATGACAAAAGCATTTAAGCAGGGAAAAAAAAGCCACTGCCTCTGTTTTTGACTTGGCATTTTAATTATGTGTTTGCTGCCTTTTTTTTCCCCCTCAAAATGAATTAAAGGAAGGGATGATCATCATCAGTTTTTATTGCTCTGTGGCATTTAAGACACAGACGCAGATAATCTTCATATGCGGTGTTCTCCTTGTAATCACCTTCCCGCCAAGATTAATGGCAGGAAATGGGTCTTTAGCCGAGGATGAGTCACCCTGGCCGACCAGCCAAGTGGGAAACCATGAAAATGGCGTTTTTAAACAGTGGAAATCATGGGTACTGTCAACGTGTTTCTATTTTCAAAGAGCCATTAAGCATCCAGGGGCAGGAGGGTGAGATTTTAAACACCCTGTGTCCTCTAATATGGCCGTGTAATAGCAGATATGTTGCCTGCTGAGGGGATACAGTGGAGCCTGCAGTAGATTCGCAGCGCTCTTGCTGACGTGACCTGCTTGTTGTGTTGGATGTTTCCACTTTCGCGATGGTTTTTGGCTCTTTTTGTCAGTATGCCAGAGCTAATATTCATCCAGAAATGAAAGCCAGTGTTTAAATTGTTTCTGTAATTACAGAGTGAAAACCTGCTGTAATCAGAATGACTCCATATATTACATATTTCTTCATTAGTGTAAAGGTTTACGAGGAATTTACTTGCGTAAAACAAGGTTAATCTCAGATTTCTTGTTGTTTCTGTTGCCACATAAGCACAGAGGCTGGGGACATATGGAGCAGAGGGAGGACTTAAACCCCTCAAACCAAATCTTCTTCCTTTTAGAAATCTGAAAAACACAAAGCTGGAGATGCACATAAAGGAGACCAGATGTGGAAAATCATGTTTCTTTTCTTTCTCGCATTTGATTTGTCACGAATAGCGTCGTCAAAATGTAAAGACGCTGTCATCCCCGACAGCCAAACAAACTCGGAGCGATGAAGAGCAGCCGACGGGGAGATAAAATGCGATGGGCCGCTTCATGTTTTCAGACCAATGAGACCAAACTGTGACAGACAGTCTTCTTGCATTTTGTTCTGTCTTTGTCAAGCACAATGCATTAAAAAAAAAAAAAAAAAAAAAAAACTTCACTTGAGTGCTGTCACCATCAGCGCCGTCTCCTTCACGCCACACATGCCCCGGGTAAAAATTCTCCCGTCACCTGTCGCTCATCAGGAGTCTCTCCTGCAGCCTCGGCAGTGAGGTGGAATCTGCCCAGTTCAAGAAGAGGCTCGGTTTGTTTTTCGGATTAACATTAACCGGCCTCACTTTTCCATCGATAACTCATTAGAGAACCTCCATATAACCTTTGTGTCTTCAGCTGTAATCACCGCCGTTACATAAACCGCTTCGCCCTGCAGACATGGCGACAGGAGAAGCAATCGAGATCGCCCAAGAGGCCCGAGGTCAGAGCGACTCTGCCCTCCATTTTACTCTAGATTTCTGTACTTTCCTTTCACATTACAAGGTTGATTTACTTTGGTCTCGAAGGGGCTTAAAACTATTATCCAAGCACTCTGTGAGATCTCGAAGAACAACTCAAAGCCAAAGATTGCCGAGTGCTTACAGAGGCTGGCTAATGCTCTTTCAGCCACACGTCTCTCCTGGTCTGCTGTGTAACAGACGAAGAGCAAATGCTTTACATGTGAAATCAAGTTATGTTAAAATAGTTTGATTGAAATATTAATTAGCTCAGTGTGATGGAACTTCAATAAACATTAAAGTGATAGAGGTTTACCAAAAATAATAACAGAAGACACATCTGAATTGATTAAAAAAAAAGGAATATGGGAGAAAATTTGTCATAAGTTTCAGAATAGATTGAAATAATTAAGAAGACGTACCGCACATGAGAGATATCGTAACGAAGCAATAAGACAGAGGAGGAAATTCTTCGACGCGATCCTCAGTGCATGTTGGTGGATTACATTCTACACGCGTGCACGAGTTTACACCCATTTTTCTACACACCAGATCAATGATTGAAGCCTGTAGCGTGACCGGAGGCCTGTGGGTTAGACTGCAGGTCACAGACAGCAGTCACTCCCACTGTGCACTGGGGCGTTTTGCGGCGCTTAATCCCGAGACGCTGAAGTGCTTCCAGTGAAATGGTCTGTGGCTCATATGGCGGCTCACCGCGTGTGACCACCAGCTACATTCACCAATTACACTAAGTACGGGAATCAAACGCTAACATAATTATTGTGCTTAGTGAAGCCACGGCTGTGAGATGAGTTCTTATGAAAGGATCGACACAACTGAAACTTTCATTCTTTTAAAGATCGGATGTCAAAGTGAGCGTCTTTCCCTCATAACCTACATTGTTGTCTGTTTTATAAGACGCACTCTCTTTCCCTTTCAGCAGTGAAGCGATGAGAGTTTGGTGTAGACGCTCCGTAGGGCGACTCCCTCACTCTGCAAACAAAGCTCTGCAATCACAATTGACCTACTTTAGTGTCAGGCCATCAAGCTCTGCTGCTCAGAGCACCGTCTAATAGGAACGAACACCTTCAGTGCACATACTGTACTTGAGCTTGCTTCCCGAGTATCCGTGGCGAGAAAGGTTTCTCGTGTGAACAATAGGTCTACTTTAACTGCATTTACTCACGGGCGCATTCACATATTCTCCTGCATTCAGCTTAAAATAAGAGCTTCTGTTGTGCCATTTGCATCAGGGCTACTTTCATAATGGGCTCGTCACACATTTATTTATTTGATTTCTGACATAAAAGAATCATCAAAGTCATCAAGTTCCGGTGTGGAGGAGGAGCAGCGTCACTTCTAACAATGCCTTTCTGTCAGAGCTTTTCTGAATAGTCAATCAGCACCACGCTGTGTGTGTGTGCGCGTGTGTGTGCTCGTGTTCCTCTTTTTGTGGGGACATTCTGTTTACATGGTTACTGTGAGCGGGTGGATAAAAAGAAACTTCTAAAAAGGAGCTTTAAATTCTAAGATGTAAAATCAGGGTTAATCTTAGATTTAGTTTTTGGGTAATTTACATTGTCTCAATCAGCAGATTTCATCTGAGTGTCTTCTGCGATTCATCACCTTCCCTAATGCCTTTAAAGGACTGGAGGACAGTGCTGGGAGATTATAATGTAAAATCAAATCTAGTTTAATGTGAAGGATTGGGACAGCTGACTGCGATGAAGGTTACGTCAAGCCATGCAGGCAATTACATCATGTAGCAATGATACACCGTCATAAAAATACACATTCTGTTGTTTTCTTACTTTTGTGTTGTTTGGATTGGTTGGTTTCTACCAAAACGTGTGTGTGTGTGTGTGTGTCTAAGTGCCATAACTGTTGATTACAGCAGCATTCAGACATTACTGTGCACTAACATAAACAGGATGATAGTAATCCAATAAAGTATGCAGCAATTTCCCTGATGAATGTATACCAATCAAAAAGAGGCTGAAACTAAACTCTTAATAAGATCTGCTTTAACATTTAACTGTGTCTTCCGCACTTTCAAAATTAAAGTTCATCTGACTAGTCAGTTTTTTTCTTTGAGCAGGAAAACAAGCCGACGAACCTCCGGCCGCTTGTCCTCTTTCTGTTTCAGACCAAGTTTAAAGTGTCCCGTCAGACAGAGGGTGAGTCCCAGCAGGACAGTGTTTCTAAGAACAGCATGTCAAACAGATCGAGCACACACACACAGGTACACATCCAACAAAAGTCATCCAAGCAGTGCTCCGGCGCCATCTTCACTGCAGGCAACATGCAGGCGACGCCGATTATTGACGATGTTCTTAGAGTGCAGTAAAATTATGTCTGAGCATTATGCACTGGCTCACAAAGTAGGAAGTACCCTTCATTTGATTTGGCTTCCTCCTCACTCCATAAAGAAAGAATGGTGACAAAGTCGGGACGATTTTATTGAAATTCTCTTCTGACCTGTGGGAAGATGAGCAGGAATGGTCGTAAATTCAAGCTTATATTGTTGCTGTTATATATCGTGTGTGATGTGGCGCTGATGTGAGCTGCATATAAAAGCGTTGAGGCTTTATGGACTCTCCGGCCGAGCAGTACACACAACACACAATGGAAGAAAATGGATTTCGCCACGTGACTCTCTTAACATGTTGCCCACATAATTTACTTTCACACCGATTGATGTTTTTATGCTAAACAGATTCAACATACCACCTTTAAACTCCTTTGGGTGTTTTGCTGTCAAACGCTATTCCCAATAAAAACAACACGAATAGAGAAAACAGTGCTGTGAATGCTGTTTCGGGATCATTTTTGCATAATTGTCTTCAAGCAGAGTGGCAATATGGTGGTAATGAGAGGCAAACAGTTGCGCTTTCTGGTTTATTTTTTATATTTAATCACTGCATTAAATGCATGAGAAAAGATTTTGAATACATCTCCTGAATGTTGTGCTTCTCCTGGATGCAACATGGGACGAGCACAATAACCTGGATGTAGGATTTCACTGATATCTTCCACTGATTTCCACATCTCCCAAAGAGCTTCACATTGTCACTTGCATTCACTCACATCAGTGGAGGCAGCTGTCATGCAAGGCACTCAATCCATCCGCTGGGAGCAGTTTGGGGTTCAGTGTCTTGCTCAAGGACATTTTGACAGATGGGGGATCGGGCCCACAAACTTCAGCTTGAGCGAATACTCGCTCCACTAAATGAACTATTGCTACAACAACGATACTTCTATTGTTTATGTGCACCGAAAGGGCTCAAATTGCACATGGATGCATTTTGTACTATTAATTTAAACTGTATATTTAGCTTTATAATATAATAATGGTGAACATTATTTTTTTTTTCCGTTTTGAAGGCATTCTGTGATATGTGAGTTTTTTTCCTTTTGTCTGTTTGATGGCTCAGACCATATTGTTCAGTCATGTAAGCAAATGAAATTGCATATCAAAGTGAAATATCGTCGAACAGCAGATGTTTTCACCCCGCAAAAACCACACTGTGACAGGAGTTTTCGGAAATTTGCCATTTTTCAAGCAGGTTATGATTTTTGTCCACAAGGTCAAACCACACATCAGCCTGATACTGTCTGAATGCTAAACATTAAAATGAAGAGGAGACAAGAAAGAGACAGCAAATCAAAACCATAACACAAATATCACCCCAAATTTCAATATTACTCCTATTTTCTGTTTCACGAATCCCCCTAAAGTAAGTCGGGACTTTTTACAAAATGCTTCATTTCATATTGAAGTCTTTACATTATAAATGTTCAAATGAAAATCACATTTTACAGCCCAGACTCGTTTCTGAGAGGAGAGAATATTCGCGTCAGCCTTTCCCATTAAACAGGTTGTACATTCTGCTTCTGCTTCTCTATAACATCATTTAATCAGCAGATCCATCTGCACGGGCATTAATTACATTCCTAATGAAAAAGGAGAGAAAAGTGGCCTCCAACCTCTCTCCGTCTTCCTTTTCTTAGATTACCATATTCAGCTGGAGCCCCATTAGTGCTGTGAATTTCTGGGAAATCTATTGCAAGCCGTGATGAATTTAAATAATTTATCTTTCGGTGCGGTTCAGTATACTGTGATCCGTGCAAGCAGAGGTCCGCGTTGACGGAAATTCAAATGTTTAGATCTTCTATAGCAATCTCATGTGTTATTTTTCAAATGTTTAAATGTGGGGATGCATCTGGAGTTTATAGACAGATTCAACACCACCGCCACACGCTAAAATATGATCACAGTTTAAACCTGAGCTTCTGGCTTTTTGCAATCAGGTATGAAGTAACTTTGAATGAATGAAGTGGAATACGGTCCGTTTTGTTCGGGAGAGGACTGGATTGGCGCCGGCACTTCTCGTATGGCTTGATCTCCACTGTGCAAATCGACACGGCTTTCATCAAGTCGCGCAGCTGCTTCTGGTGGAAGCAGGAGCCTCGTGCACAATGGCTTATCACATTGAGTGCAGCAGTGTAAATTACAGTTTAAATGCACGTTTGGCACAACTTTTGTTGGCACCATTAGGCCCATTCCCAGTGTATATTTAGCAGAGACTGTTGCCATTTTCCTAAAACTGTCTCCACAGAGCTCGGCTTCTTCACTGGTCAGCTGCGCTCAGAGCTGCTGTTTGTTAATGAGGTGTTTTAGACGCCGCGCTCAGGATTTTGGCATCAGCCAAACCCTGCATAATTACACACTAAACTATTAAACCAGAAATGAAAACGATAAATCAGACGTGTGACACAAGTTAACTGTATTTGGCAGCAGAAATACTAAATATACTAAATACTAAATTCTAAACATTGGGGTTTTATGTTGAGACTCAGTTCAAGTCAGGTTTCTTATTAGGGCTCCAGTTTCATCCCACAGTTCAGAAACATGCGTTTGAAGCTGATAAGCAACCAGAAATTGTCCTTAGGTGTGACTATGAATGTGTGTGACTGTTGGCGTCTCTGTGTGTGTCCTGTGATGGACTGACTGCCTGTCCAGATGGATGGATGGACGGATGGATAGACAACTGCAGTATACAGATAATGATGAAGTCAAAAACGTCTTTTTTTCTGCTTATATTTTCCACTTTTGCAGAGTTTAAACATGACTTTCATTGTTTTTTTTGTCTTTAAGGTGTTTTAAAATCTACCAACAGTGTTAAATGTAAGCGAAACTCAGAAACAGCCAGTTTCCTAAACGTGCTTCAGAACTGTGATATAATATGAAATCCGACTGAGCCAATGCGTTCAGCAGGAAGTTGGAGGCTGAGAGAGTAACTCTGTCCTGTCAGTCACAGGGTGGCAATTACTCAGAGAGCTACAGACGAGCAAGAGGAGGCGTCATCCTGTGTGTCGGTCTCTCATGATTTGAGCTCCATCCTTCTGAATGTATCTACAGCTGATAGTTAGGAGGTAGGAAACAGACGAGTACTTCAGCAGAGGGTTAGAGATTATTGATTCCAACATTGATTTCTATCTACAGGGTGGAAGTCGACTTGGGTATAAATTATTTGTGTCCATACACTGAGGGTTCTGCTTAGTTCTCCAAACAAGTAACTTTCTTCTGTATATGTCACGGAGTATCGACAGCGGGACGTGTGCTTAGATCTGATATTTGCAGAGTAAATGTGTGACATCTGGACACAGCTCTCTACCGTTCAAATCTTTCATGTGGGGATGTGGCTCAAGCTTTTTTTTTCCTTTAATGCTTGTTGTCTACAAAACCAGCAAGATCCCAAATCCAGGACTTTCCCTGCTTCCATTTAAGGCTGGTCAAGCTGACGGCAGGTCAAGAAAACACCGAACTGACAAAAAGAAAACTCTGACAGAGGAAAACATGCCTCTTTGCCTGCATAAAAGTCCTGACCTCAAACTATGATCAATCTGAAGGCCTTAATCCACGTGACTGCACAACACTGAGAGAACATCTAGAAAACTTTTTCGATCCTCTCAGAAAGAGTTCTTGGACGTGAGGCTGCTTGTTAGTGACGGTCAGTGATTCAGGTTTGGGTGCCTGCAAGTTTCCTTGTAGAAAAACAAAATACTGAAAACGCTGATATAAAAGAAGAAAAATAGCTGTATGCTAACAAAACAGAGACAAAAAAAAAAAGTATGTTATTTCAGTCTATCGAGTTCATCTTGCCACTTGCCTCTTATTTCTTGTTTTCTTCTTCTCACATTGGTAAAGTTTTAATTTGACAGATTTTTTTTCTCTCCACCATTTGAAAATGCATACACTACAAAAATGAGCAACATATCCACCAGTTTTCACAGTCCGCTGTCCTGTGTTTTGAGATACGATGCATTAAGCCGACGCGTCAGTGGGCGTTAAATAATGTAGGGGGGATACGGCCGTAAAGTAGGACCGATGTTGGCATTCATACCAGCTTCAGCCTGCTGGATTGACACTGAGAGGCTCTCCAGTGATGTGCTTCTCACTTCAAAATGGAAAGAGTAAGGGAGCCTTATAGAAATCAATACATTTAATAAATATTGTGGATCTGACTTTTCTGAAACAACATATTCAGACATCTGCTGAATAACATGGAACTTTAAATAATACTTTTTTGTGTGATGACTGTGGGGCAATATGTGAAGGGCTTTAAGCCAGCAGATGTCGAGAACAAAGGTCAACACTCTGATGAGCAACTTGGGATTATTTTTGATTGGTATACTTAGAGAAGATGACATGAGCTTATTTTATTTCCAGTATTTATCTTCTATACGTCTTGGTCAAACTGAGGGTCACAGGAGGCAGGAAATGATCCCAGTTTCCATGGAAAGAAAGGCTGCACAGAGATACAAATGGACAGACGCACTCTCATTCACACCTGCTGTCAGTTTAGGCCATTTTTTGCATCTTTGTTTGAGAGATGTTTCACGTTTATGCAATGTCAGCTGAAAATGATGCAGTTAGCATGCCAGGCCATGAGATGGCGCTGTGAACTGTGTTTGTATAGAAACCACATGCACAAATGCACAGTGAAGAACACGCTGTACAGATGACAAAGTTCAACCTCCGTTACGGTGACTCTCAACCATAAAGCTACCAGGTCCCTGGAGAATATGGACAGGAAGTCATGACACTCTTGAGGTCATTAAAGTTGTCATCAAGTAGTTTTCATTTCCACCCTGTCACTGGTATACCTGATCCAGATGGAGCAACCTGCAAGAGATAATAACCAGACAACATGGTGATCAGTGCTAAAAAAAAAAAAAACAGAACCAACCCTTCCAGTGGTTTTTTGCAGCTTCCAGCAGTTTCCAACATCATCTCAGGAAATGCTTTTCAAAAGATGCCTGAAGTCATATTTAACATTTCTTCAAGATTCTCCATTCATTTAATATTTTTCTTCACGACAGTGATGAGGAGATGAACTCAAGGACACCGTGACATAACTGTGTTTCTGTTGCTTGATCCAAGATATGATTCAGACGAGCAATCAAACACAAAATAAAAAGGCGGTTTCAAATTTTCGACTTGAAAGGACATTAAAGTCATCATTTTAACCTGTTGTTAAATGACTCTTTTACAGTAGCTGATTGCTGACTTGCTTCTCCGTTCATACTGTAACTTATGAACACTTTGCACTATCATAAATCGCTGCTAGTATTCATTGGGCCCGATGTGAGGACATTCTGGAGAACAACACTAAACAGTGTATCAATTAAATCTCGCAAATAAAAAGGTAGAAAACGATTAGCGAATTATGCTGATGCGTGTCGAGCAGAGAGCTTGTTCCTTTCCTCCTGTCTATGCATGATTCATCCGCCACCTGGCCGCTCACTGTGCAGTCTAGACAGATGTATGTGAATGCAGGAGGGGGCTCTGCACTTTTAACAGTGGGGGTAGATTCTTTTAGACCACATTTTAATAACAAAATACCAAAGTCTGATTTTTGGGAACCTGCACTGTAAAAAAAATTCCGCAGAATTTACGGTAAAATACTGGCAGCTGTGGTTGCCAGAAATTCCCCGTAAAAATTACGGTAACCATGTAGATGACTTTACGGTATAGTGACTGTAAATTTTGCAGTATAAAACTGTTATTTGTTTACAATAATCTCCTGTCAAAATTACAGTCTATCTCAGTAATAAACACAACATTTCAAAAATTAATTGAATTAATATTTGTTCATTTCCCAAGCCACTTTGTCCTTTTCAGGGTCACAGAGGGCTGGAGCCAATCCCAGCTACTTCAGGCAAGGACAGGGTCACTGGACAGTTCACCAGTTTGTCACAGGGCTGACACACATTCACTGGGGGCAATTAACCTGGCATGCATGATTTTGGACTGCGGGAGGAAGCCAGAATACCCAGAAGGACCCCACACACAGGGAGAACATGCAAACTCCACAGAGGCCTCAAGCTCCTACCGGTATTTGAACCTGTGACATTCTGGCTGTGAGGCAAGAGCGCCAACCACTGCGCCACCGTACAGCCCATAACTGTTTTAGGATGATTCATGAATTGTATGCGCTCAACTTGTGCTCCAAACAGTCCATCGATAACATTAAATAACAACAGCTGATATTATGTCATTGTGAAATATTGTTTTTCTTTAAATCAGCAATATATGGACCACATTTTGAACATGTTTCTTCTGTAGAAATGACAGTTTACATCAGTGGTCGTCAATGAGATTTGGCTTCGGGGGGGGGGGGGTGGGGTGGGGGGGGGGGGGGGGGTGTGGGGGGGGGGGGGGGGTGCATGCGCGCGGACTGGACTGGGTGCGGGGTGCGTGTACGGTCGCGAGCCTGGGGGGTGTGTGTGTGCGTGCGTGCTTGCTTGCGTGCACCCGCTGCAATCCAGTCGTGGGCCGGATTGGGCGGTTTGGCCCGCAGGCTGCCATTTGACTGTCACTGGTGCATAACATGCTGAATGATCAACGGTTTTCTCCTGTAAATTTAAATGTACACATCTGTGGAATCCGTGATTTATCCTGAATAATACTGCAGATTATAGACTTATTATCCACTTTTGTCTTCATGATATTTCCTCATAAATTTTACAATTCTTTGAAAAGATCACAGTAAAATTGTCTGTCTTTTATATACTGGAAAATTACGGTTATGCACTGTATCTTGATTTACAGAAATTCAGTGCATTTACTACGGTGATACACAATTTTGGAATTGACGGTGCTTTGCTGTTGCTGTTTGACAGTTTTTTACTGTATTTTTTACAAACTTTTTTTACAGTGTGGGGTAAAGAACTAAACATCAAGCCAGCAGGTACAAGCAAATGATTAGTTCAAATCAGCATTTAACTTACTTTTTCACTCGTGAAAACCCCTAGACTAGCTTTCAGATTGTTTTAAAAAAGATAAAATGGATTGATGTCTTTTTTTTTTTTGTATATGATATTAGTCTGATAAGGTTGAGGAACTGTATCATGGGTAAGGAAAGGGACCTGTCTGTTATCTCACAACTGCCTCTTTAGTTATTGGTTGTGAGCGAACTTCCTCCCGTCCTAAAGAGCCAGAAGCTGAGAGTAAAGAGGAGTGAAAGAGATGGAGATAGCAGGTTTATTAATTTTGGTTCCCAGAGCCTGACTAGCTTATCTCCTGAAACAAATTGAGGCAATGAGAGAGGATAAAATCTGTGCAAACCTGTGTGTAGCTTCTTCTGTCTGCTTTTCGAGAGGATTCCTCTCGGGTCAGTCTTGACGTGGTTTTCAGCGCTGGCCTGATGCCAGTGGATAGGTTATCACTTCCCGGGTCCTGTTCCAAGCGACAGGACTCCAGGGTTGTCATTTTCCAGAACGTGAGGATGACACATGCTGGTCTCGGGTCGGCAGCTGTGAAGACGCAGATGTGGATTTCCATGGAGCAGTCCCGGAACTCCACAAAACGTGACAAGTGTGTGCCATCAAAAAATAAGTACAACAGTACAACAGCCATGTGTGTGACGGGAGCTTCCCTCTCAGTTCAGACAGCAACACTGATCACGCTATGTCCTGGACAACACTCTGTTTCCATTTATTACGCTTATATAACTGGGAGATTCAATCTGTCATCCTTGTGGGACTTTCCTTGAAACTACATTCTTACAGAGTGGCAAGACACACACAGTACAAAACACACACACATGTCTTGTAGTTGTGAATAGCTGGGGCCACAGAGTGTGGAGTGGTTCGCCGTCTTGAGGCCTCTCATCCTGGGAGTTGCATCCTGGTAGTTTGTGACTTTGAATGGAATTTAAGTATAAATCTGCATTTGAATGTGCTGGAGCTGTGATGGACCGGAGACCTGTCCAGAGTGGTCAGACCTGCCAAAATTCAGCTGATATTGACTGTAGCTGATCATAAACTGGATAAAACAATGAATGGGTGAATGGTTCGATGGATGGATGGATGGATGGATGGGTCAACAATGGCTTCAACCTTGCTGAGGCAGTTCTGTCATCCTTGTACTTTGCACAAAAGATGATATTTTCAGCAGAACGCTCACATTTTTTTTTTCAGTTTCACCTTCATTAATGCATTTCTGCTGTGTAATTAGTAACTTTCTCACATATTTTCCTGAAAAATATCTGAAGATGCATTTCTTGTCTTTTACATAAACTCTTTAGGCAATTACCCATCAAAACAAATCTCCTCTTCAGGGAAAAATGCATGGAATAAATCGAGAAATACATGACATACAGTCATCTATTATTGTTTGGTGCTGCAGCTGGCTCTTGGTTAATCACGTAATCAGCCCCATTATGTCAACATCTGCAATCAACTTCACAGCTGGGAATCTCTGTGACCTTCTTTCACAGCAACTCCAGACAAACGTGTAATAATGTTTCCTTTTCCACATTTATGGCTGATTGTGACTCCAGTGTGTCTCAGTCTTGATTGGATGTGATTGCTCCTACAACTGTATTTTTTTTTAATTCACACTCAGCCATATGGCCACAAGTTACTATAATGGTATAACAATGTAGCATTTCTGCAGCATCAGCAGGATATCCCACAGGAATATAAAGGAGAAGGGACATGGGCTCATGCTGTGCAAGCATTCAGTAATGATTTTCCAAACAACTTACATTTTGCAGTTTTCGGTTGACGTTCACAACTGGTACTGGAAGAACAAGCAATAGACAAGACTTCAAACGTCACTGAGCGGAGACATGTAGGACACGCTGAGCCAGTGGTCTCTAAGGAGCAGCAATGTCAAATCTGTGGAATGTTTTTGTAAGATAAACAGCTGAGACATGAGTGAAGCTGACCGATCTTTATGCAGTGGGCTTCTGCAGTGATTCGATCATATATTAATGATTGGAAAGATGAACAGCACATGAAGTCTTTCTCTTTAGCGGTGCTGAGGAAAGAGGGTGTTAAGTGGCTCTAAGTGGCGGTGAAGCCCTAATTTACGCCTCGACCGAACGGGACACCCGGTGTGATAAGTGACCAATTCTACACAATCCCCATGCTGAAGCGGCTCGCTACTCTATTTTTGATGGAAGATGTGTCTAGTTGAGCTCAACAAGGCACACCGAATCTGATATTCGTTCAAATAAAATCTCATGTTTCTAGTCATGCATATATGTCTTTATCATAGCTACAACAGTGGGACAGGTTGATCATGGTTCAGTCAATTGTATTTTGATTTTAATTGCATTAGTAGATAGTCTATATCCATCCAGTTTGGTCTTGACTTTGAATGATCCTGTTTGAATCTAGTTGCAGAAGGAAGAGTGCCAAAAATAAATTTACAGGTGTGATTGGATAACTTGTGGAAACCCCAATAAAAAAAGAAACTTTGAACAGAGAGATATTGGCAAAGACTCAAATGCAAGTAGCCATACTTGATCTGTTCAAACATTAAAATGCTATCGGTGCGTCGCTACCTGAAAGAGAAATGATCGATTTTTGACAAGACGAGCCTCGGATTAAGACCAAGTTGGACTGGAAACAGAACTGACAGAACGGCGCAGGCCAATCGTTATTTCCTGACAACTACAATACACAGAAACTCTTCTGTCCTCATTTCGGTTTTAACCCACCATCACAACAAAACACTCTGCTGTGCATAATACTGTAAACTCGCCGGTATTCAAGTGCTCTATTATCTTCTATGCACTGCAAGTCCACACAGTGGCGAGGTAGGACATAGAAGATGGCACTGTCCTATTTTCACCTGTTTTCCCTCCGCACGCAACTTCTGTGATTGTCATATTCAGGCTGCTGCATGTTTACTTCTTCTTGTGTAAGCAAATTGTAATCTTTAGTGTTGCACTTCAACTACAGTGGTTCTAATCTATGGAAAGAACCCAGGAAACAGCAGGCGGGAACTGCAGCGGAGCCTAATGGAGCACAGCCCTGCCTGCAAATACAGGCTTTAAAAGCTCTGATTTCATGGTATTTTGTAATGTAAATGTTTTGTGTCTTCTCGAGCTTTTAGCACGTTTAGAAACCGCACAGGGCCGTAAAACCGCTCATCGTTATGCTGCACCTGGTGGAACAGCTGTCCTCTCGCTGGGTCTACCACCTGCCGCCCCCAGACCTCCGCTGCCCACGCCGCCATTTGTCATTCATCACAGAAACACACCGACGTCCTGTGATTAAAAATGTTCAGTTTGGTCCAACTGCTG
Source organism: Salarias fasciatus (assembly GCF_902148845.1). NCBI lineage: Eukaryota > Metazoa > Chordata > Actinopteri > Blenniiformes > Blenniidae > Salarias > Salarias fasciatus. The sequence continues at coordinate 11,609,952 of NC_043756.1, forward strand.
TGAACTCGGCCGCATATAGAATACAGAAATACAAATACAATTTGGCCCTGCAGAAGATTAAATTGGATATGAACAACTTTGGCCCAATGAAGTTGAGATTTGCATCCAACACGGAGCTGGAATTGGTTATTGACAGAGCCAGTGGCCGACTGGAGTGAAATATTTCCCCAAATAGAACTGGCATTTTGAAGGTGTTCCTCAGAGGAACACCAAATGTGACATTAAAAAAAAAAAAACTGGTTTCTGAACATATTTCAAATATATTTAGATGCAGTCATCAACTTGTTGTATTTATTTTCTATCATGAATGTGAGATTTATGATCTGAGAAAAAACATGATATTGTTTAAATAAATACTCCATGAATGTGAATGCAAAAAAGCAATTAAAAAAAGCAAGTTATACACATTAATAGTTACATCTTTTATGAATTTTAAATAATAGAACAGGAGGAAAGCAGACAAATCATATGAACTGAGATAAAAGATATATACAGTATGCGTGGTCAATATAAAATAAATAATAAAAAAGTACTTCACAGACTTTATTTTCCAGCAAAGCTGAGTATAATGAGAGAAGCACTGAAAAGTGGTATTTTGCAGTGCTTTAACATGTTAATATACACTCTGAACATCTTCAGAAATGGATTAAAAAAAGGATAAATAAAGCAATATTATTTGTAGTCTGAACCCTAAACAGTCCCTTTGGTGATTCCTTGCTTGAATGTCCGTGTTGGAATAATGTGGTCGACTTATTTAATGAGGGTCCAAATGTGGGGGCAACGTGAGGACACCTCCCCTCTTCTTCATGCATGATTTAATGCACAAATGTGGAGGCCTATATTCTCCACTTTATAGTCTGAAATGAACAGCAACACTCCTTAGAGCTCAGTTATGATTGGCTAAGAAAGCCTTTGTGATCTTTAAACCCTTTTCATGAATTGACCTACATGAGGACTGGGGACCTCCGAAACGAGTTCCCCTCTCTCCATGACTTCAAAGGCTTTGTTACAAGGTGCTGGGAGAGAGAACTGGTGGGAATTGCTATTACTTTGAATAAGTTAGTTCCTACTTTTTTGTGCTCCACTGGAGCAGCCGAGCCCACACCCACAGCCTCCGCTCGTCTGTACGTCTCTGCTGCAGCATTTTTTTCCCCCCAGCAGCTGGATTTTAGGACAGCGAAAAAAAAAATAAAAAAAAACTTCTCATAAATGTTACACCTCCAGGGGTTAACGTGGCATTTTTATAATTTAGTTTGGTTTTCATGGATTTTGGTTCTGCACAGTGTGATTTTTAGATACAGAGGGAGGAAGTGAGGGCCAGTTACCCGCCAGGGCCGGACAGCATATATAGTTTTCATAGTAGTGCCAGCTGTACTGATGCATTTCATATTCCAAAACTTTTAAAACTGCATACAAAAGACAACAATTAGACATTTTGATGGCATATCCTGAGACTCAAGTGTCTCCATATTACTGTGGCCTATATGATATATAGGACACAGTAATAAGACTATATCTGTGAGAAGAAGGGGTCAAGGTCAGGAGCAGTGGTTGAAATCCCCGGAGAGCTCCCTTGCTGCGAAATGGACGCTGTAGTATGTCAACGTTTAACCAGCAGTTCCTTCACCCAAAATGTAAAAGAAATAAATAGTGACAAGGAGCAGTGGTTGAAAAGCCCTGGAGCAGTTTTCTGGTCTTTTATAATATTTCTACCAATAAGGCCAAATAGTTACCTTTCCAAATAAAATTCCAATCATGTCTTTGAAAAGTCCCACAAGCCCAATTACATGTTTATTCCATACATTATTAATTTTTTTTGTCTCACTTTGCTTTATTCACAAGAAAATAAAAAACATGGAAAACTCATATTATTTTCAACATTTTAGTTCTTTCTGCACAAACGGAAACTTCTATTTCACTGCTGTGACATGGCAATGAGCCGGCAATGGAGCAGCACTCCCTGCTCAATACCTGTTTGTAGCTGAGTGTTGAGGGTTAGTGAGTAGATTTTCTATACAGCCACTTCAAAAACAATATGAATGCCAGAGAACACACTGCTTATCTAACAAAACATCGAAACAACTCTTTCTATTATTAAGAAAATCTAGAATTTACAAGACTATCTCAGTCTATTATTCCTTTGTAAATCGGATCTTGAGCTCCTTCGGTGATCTGAGTCACTGGGTAATACATCTCATGGATTTGTCTTTATTCAGGTGGTGCAGTGAACACTGTCCACTCAGGATTCTTGTTTCCAAGAAACTAAACAATTGATTATTAACTTTTGGATGAATCTGCAAGTTACAAAAACTGTTGAAAAATACACAATGGTCAAAAATGTGGATGCATCTCCTCATCCAGTGTTTTTTCTTTATCTTCAGGACTCTTAACACTGTGTGTATTCTAATTGGTCTCCAGTTAGCATGGGAACCAGATGATCTGAAACACCAATAGGTGCAGAAATGTATGTCCTCCCCCGGCCCTCTGCCCGCCGCATTGCTCAGATGATGCAAACGGCAGCCTGCTGCGGCCGGACTGTGTATGTACTTCTTCAAGTGGTTAAATTGCTCGTAATTTTTGCATGAAAGTGGTTCTTCCGCTATATCGGTACTGCATGCTGTTCACACACTGACACTCAGCAACATGGACAGAGCCTGCTGGCCTGGTAACAAATTTAAAATCCCTCACATTTCACTTGCTGTTTAATAGTTGTTCCCTGCTTGGCAAACGCTTTTAAGCTGCACTGAGATCGAGTGGCTGCTTGCTGGAAGTGGTACATATTTTCTTTTTCCCTTGAGCTGCCTCCTAATTAGCATTAACAAATAATTTGTCGAGTCGAGAATATGACTTTTGGTTGCATTACCAACTTTGTGATATGGAATGAATGTGTTTATATGGATTACTATACGTACAATTCTAAGTTCAGCTTACAAATATGTGTGATTTCTTCTGGTAAAGATGGAATTATATCATAAACTCATTAAAATTACCGCGAGGCACTTGCACAGGTATAAAGGAATTAGTACAGTCAGCAGCACAAATGCTTCCATGTATGGAGAATGAAGGTGTTATTGGCGTATGTTGTGAAATCCCCTGAGCCCCTGCTGCACGCATGTCTATAACTGAAACTATAATGAATGTACAAGTGATAATTGAACACTTACATTAGCACCAACGTCCCTCTGTGCTCGATCCTAAAAGGCGCGACGTTCACACATGGTCAGAGCTCGGTACACGTGCGCATCGGGGAATTGCCCCAATTTCTCAGCCTCCATTGCTTCTCTTAAAGACACGAGCAAACACACGAAGGATGACCCCTGAGGATTTTATGCCCGTGCAGCTGGAGCGGTTTGGTGATTGTGGGATTGTTCGGGGTCCCGAAGCGTGATTGCCCTGAAACATGTTGCAATTCTGCATGTGACAACTCAATTCCAGTTCAGCACTTAAAAGAAAAAAAAAGTGCGTTTCTTCACCCTGAGGAGACCGAATCATTAAAGTGGTAATCAATTTAAGTAATTAAAAGGAAACTCTATATATTGTCACCACTGCACTTGAGGAGAGTGTGTTCTATGTAATGTAGACTTCACGCAGTATGGATATATTCTCTGTAGACAACAGCGCTGATCTAATTAAATAGATTAATGTAATGAAATACAGTGACCTGGAACCTGTGATATGCTTCTCTCTGCTGTGGATGTCCACCAGGTGGAAAACACACACGTGGCATTTGAAAACCATTTCAGGGAAAGAACCTGCTGTGAATGTGCCAATCACGAAAAAAAAAAAAAAAAAGGTTGGATTGGAAAATTCATTGCTCTCAAATCTGACATCCATTACTTGTGACCTTTTAAATCTCTGCTCATCTATTTCAGCCTGACTGATTTGTCAGGTGAAGCAACATGATTTCAGCATGACTGTATACCTGTCAAAGAGAACAGCAGGAGTTTTTTTTCCTTCTTCTTTTTTTTAAGCCAACATACAGTAGCTTCATGCGACATAGACATGGGTCTTCATATATCACGTTGACCACGGTTTGACCTTTCAGTGATCATTCACCAGAGAGGACAAGGAAATTATTCTAATTCGTGGGTTGGGGGAGTCTCGTCTGGGTGAGGGAATTATCCCAGGAGGCTTTTCTCTGAGCTCATCAGAGTTCCTCAGTTTCCTGCTCTCTAATTGGGAAATACTCAGATGGATTACTAAAATAAGGCAAAATGCACAGGTTCTTAATGGAGTAATAGCAGGGAAAGAATCTAACCATTTCCAACGCGTGTTCCAGGAAATGATAGCTCAGCAGGTAATAGATCTCGGCATTGTGAAGCTTTATTGTGAGAGTAATGCTCTGCTCAGCCTTTGGGGTTGTGCTGCCAACTGTATCTGATATTCAGGAAAATATTAAGTGTGGTAATTACCCACTCTGGTTGAGATAGGCCTTTACACCTATTTTTTTTTTTTTTTTGCCTCGGTTTAATTGCTTCCTTTGGGATAATTAGTAATCATTAAGAGATAGTCAATTGGGCATTTATGCACTGTCACGATGCACTGTACCAAATGTCCAAACATTAAGTGGTGCATCATTAGCCGAGAGGTCAGCTGAGTGGTACTGTTCAGACTGGAGCCCTTTAAAGGAGGCCCACTAGTAAACCGTAGCTCTGTTAATGTTCCTGTAAAAAAAAGAAAAAAAAAAGAAGAAGAAGTGAAGAATTCTGCAGTGAGCATTGTTACCTTTCCATCCATGTAAATTCCAATTTGCAGACTGTAAGTGAAGACGGCCCGGCGTCAGCGTCTGCAGACACTAACGGTTTTTAACCAAAGTTAAGACCAACTCCGTGAGCATTAGAGACGGTGTGTGGGTGGATATCAGTGTGGAAACTGAAGGACACACTCATTCATTCATGAATAAATGAATGAATGTTTGCATGTGTTTTGTCTGCATTGTCAAGCTGTCGTATTGCCATTGCTCACCACATGATTCATGTTTCTGTCATTTCATCATTCAGATCAGACCAGGTCAGTATTGTTAGTCCTGCATCGGGGTCCATTTAGCCAGGTCCGTGTTGATTACTTCCAGAAAAGAGCTTCTGGCACTGGGAAATAAGCTCCTGCACATGGCTGTAAGACCATTTAACTGTGGTAGTTACACCATTAGAAATGGTACAGAGTGTAATGATGTCTGTACATTGTGGCATACTCACAGAAAGGTCACTGGACTGCAGCCGAAAGCTCACTAAAGTTTGGGGGAAGAACAAGTGTTTTCACATTCTTACAAGACCGTATGCACAATGCCTTTAACCTAATGACAGGTCATTCAGTCATTTAATATGTTGGTTATTCTAAACTGACAGTACATCTTAGGCATGCTTCTGTGATGCTATACTGTAAGTTATGTGTGCCTTTACTTTATCCCTCCATTAACATTTTGAGGTAATGACTAAAGTGGGGGTTAATATGAAATGACTGCATCATTTTCTGCCAGGAGAAAATACCTCTTCGCACCTCCTTTGTGCACTGGTCTCATTATGTGATGATTTAGTCAAGAACCTGGAGAGGAGGAAGCGTTATCAAGCCCACTGAAAAATTTAAAGGACCCACTCATTCGGTCATTAGGGACCTTAATTGTTCCTTTAAGTCCAGCAATTGTTCGCCACTCTGAGCAACACTTTCCTAATCAAATAGCTGCTTTGACTGTCTGTTTTTTCCCGCCTGCACACACAGCTCTTGAATGTCATTTTAAACTGACAGGGATGTTTTTCATAGAGCAGCGGTCAACCTGAACTTCTGAAACTCTTTGCATGTGATTTTAATGCAAATGGCGGGCAATTGCTCCGTGGAGATTGCGCTGGACCTCAGGGAGAACGCCCCGGGATCTATGAAGCTGCAGCGATGCTATGATCTAAGCTAATGCCTGCAGCTATCTCATATCGTCCCGCCAACCCGTCTCATCCTCCTGTTGTCAGTCAGAGGACCACAGCGTCTGTGGAAAATTGTGTTTGTGCGCTCCTTGCGGGCGTGTATTTTTAAATGCAATGCAATGTGAGAGTGAAGAGGGGTCTGCATGTCATCGCCGCCGCTGTAAGGGATCTTACATGTTCATTCAGTCAGCATAAAAAAGCCCACTAACACAAGCAAGTGGGCGTGCCCCTGGCGCTCGGGGGGGATGAAGGAACCTGAATCCATTCAATAAAAATGAAACAGATAAGACGGCCGAGCCACAGCAGCTAAAATGCAAGCGAAGCAGGAGCCGTCTGATCCTGCCAGCTCTCCTGAGGTCATGGAGACCTTGGTGGTTGAAGCTTTAATCTGGAATAAAGGAAGATGGGAAGGTATTCAAGTGCCTCGGGGGGCTGAAGGTGGCAACACTGGGAGAGGAGGTCTGCAAAGAAAAAATGAGCGCTAAATGCCCCCACTCATGCAATGTCAGGAAAACCGCAGATGGAATCAAAAGAGTTTATCTTTGTCTTTCTATCCCTCAATGTTTTTTTTTTTAATTACATCTCCTCCTTACTATAAATTCAATTAAGTTAGTTGTTTAGATAAATCAGATAATAAACCTTTCATCCTGTAGAGTCCGGTGTTTCTGTGTGGAATCAATCAATATGGAAGCTGTTTGTAGAAGCTCTGTATATGCAGGCAAATTCCAATGGACCACTTAAAGTTATCAGATCCTCTTCTGCACGTATAAAGTCCATGTGTTTTTCCATTTTGTCTCTTCTTGTTTTAAATTGACACTCACTTGTCTCTTCTTCATCAATGCGCCTTTTCCCTTCCTGTCTGTCCTCCACCTGTGTGTCTCATTGCTGTCAGTGCACTCCCCCATGTCTTCTTTTGTCGATATGAACCCCTTTCCCTGTCGTCTCAGTGCCAGATCGTCATTGTGTTACAGCAGTTCCTGTTTGTCACTAATGAAATTAAAACCAGGGCTCATTGAAATTATGCCTTAGTTAGATGCTGATTTCCATAACTCGAACAGAACTCGTATGTATTCTTACTTTTTTATTATGCACTTTACTACATATACATTACAAGATTACAGTCAAATCTCTTTATAAAACCACCAGTAATTATCAGTGTTGGATTAGGATTGAAGTATATCCTTCTTTCTACCCTAGAATAGGTCTGTATTGTGAAAGTTTGTCAAGTTAACCATCAAATTAAAGGACATACTCATAATCAGATTTTTCATTTGTTCACTTGTTTACACTGGAAGAAAAATCAACCATCAAAATTAAATAAGCAAGGATCCAAACAACTTCCTTAATTATGCACATCGATTGACATGAACATTGACTTGTCATTATGAGATTTTCTGTTGTATAGCTCAGCTCAGAATTAGATTCTAAACCTGAAAGAAAATCTAGCTTCAGAGTGGGTGAGCTTTCCATAATGGCATCATTATGATGCTGAGACTGCTTGTTTTTCAGCATCCAGATGATGGAAATAATAGTTATTTTCTTTGCTGGCACCTTAGAGTGCCATGAAAAAAAAAAAAAAAAAAATCAGAAAAATATGTCTTTTCAATGCCCCTGGGAGTTTGGGGTCGTGTGGAACATAATGCGAATCATTTTCTATCCCAATATAATGAAATTAAGTTCATGAGGTCAGAAAAAGGGGGGAAAAAACCCAATTATGTGACATATGAGAAAACTCCATGTAGCTGGCTGTTTCATCTTAGATGAAACAAGTCGCATGCAGATGCACAGAAAAAAAATATGACTGCCAAGTATTTATAACATAATCTGAAAGGAAACAAACTCGTGTCTTGAGCAGTTTGCAGATGGAAAGTTCTGCATCTTCACCTCTCCGGACTATATTTAGATCTTCAGGTGAACTTCAGGCCTTCAAATCTTACCAATTTTACCCACAGTTAGCACTGTGGAGGCTGGATCCTCTCCTGGCCAACAGGCAGGCCAGTCCTGGACACAGAGAAAACAGACAATCTCCCAGGGATGAAATCACCCCTGCAGGCAATTTATGCAGCTTTCCAGGGGACCCGCAGCTCTGAATTCATAACTTAAAGTGACTTCACTTTCTTGGTAAAGACAGGGCTGCAACATTCCAGTAATCACTATATTGGAAGTTGGAAAACACTTCAGATACATCCTGTGCTGGCTCTTTCTGAGTATAAACGAAACCATCTTACAGCATTTCGTGCAGAACAGCAGCATACACTTAAGTGTGCAAGTAACAAGAGACCAAAATGGTTGAGAAACTTCTACTAGTAAAAAAAAAAAACAAAACACAAACAATTAGATTACAAATGGAATGTCACCCTCCTCTATAATATGAAGATAAAAATTACAAAGGAGAATGACATGCAGCTTTATAAATCACCAACCATTTTAAATTAAGTGGTTTATTATTCATGACTTTTAACACATGCTGGAAATATCTGCAAGTCATTATAGTTTTCGCAATCCATCCGTCTTTTTTTGTGTGCCTCTTTAGCCAGGTTTGGGTCGTGGTGGCTGGAGCTGATCCCAGCTGGACCAGCTGGACGGAGGCAGTGTACACCCTGGACAGGTCACCAGCCCACCGCCGGAAAAACGCACGCGCACACACACACACACACACACACACACACACACACACACACACACACACACACACAGATAATCACATACACTCAATGCCGATGGGCAATTCACAGTTTTCCGCTACATTAAATCTACTTGAAACCATAATTTACAGACTATTTATGGCTGCAACTGTAAATTCGTGACTGCCTGTAAGATCAGAGCAGCGGATCTTTGATCATATAATGATACTGTGGCAGTCTTCCTCTTGTGTGTGTCATGAATTACGCCTCATCTACCATCGCGCATATGCACGGACACACGGATGCATAAATTCCAGGCCATTATAGATATGAGGAGAGAATGTGACATAGTCATTGCTGGGATCTGATTTTGTCAGGTTCAAGGCGTACCTGCTCCTTACATAGGTGATAACAGCCATCACAGAGGCTGCGGTTAATTGCACCAAGCGGAAAAGGGAGGCGAGTCGAAGGGTACGGAAAAAAGAAATGGCAAAAAATAGGATAGGAGTGGGAGTTTGTGACAGGATGTGAAAGGAATAAGAGGTGGATTTATCCATGTCAAGGTTTACTGTGAAGAACTGAGTGAAAAACACCTGGGAGAATAAAACGATAACCAGCTATGATATTTCTTTTGCCCGCGTTTAATTTCTCCTGTGACATACCATTCTCTGAAAACTTTCCGTTGAGTTCCTCTCACTTGTCATATGGTGAGATGAACATTGAATTAGTCCCATGCCTCGGAAGTAGGGCAAGACCTGCAGTGCACCCGTCCTTTTGATTGACTCCGAAATGTACAGTGATCCATGAATAAATGCATGCACCTGCATGCGCACGCAGGCAAACACAACGCCGATGCAGGATATAATGGATTTGCAGCCGTGGCATAAATACACTTGCCCTTTGATACCATTGTAGCTGTCAGGAGCTAAAGGGGGGGGGGGGGACGTTGATGCAACGGAGAGAAATCTCGGCAGTCTGATGTTTGTTTGGTGCAGAGTTGATGACGGCACAAACAGAGGAAATTAATTCATTTCATTTGAGAATGGGTCCGATCCAATGCACCAGTGGTTACTGTTTTCCATCATGGCCCTGTGAACAGGACATCACTTCAAAGAACACAATCCCCTTAATTGAAACACTTGTAAACTGAACAGTAAAGAAAATAGGACTCTCCTCCTAAATGTCATTTCATCGGCTGAAATCCAGTAGTATGAGTTTGTCAAAGTAAGAAAATCGATTTGGACTCTCTCTCCCTCCCTCGTTGCTCTCTCTCATCCCATTTCCGCACAGAAGGGTAGCCCACTTGCTCTCAGGCCGGCGCTCATGACCGACAGCGTGGGCGTTCTGGAAAAAGGGTAATCCGCCATTAAATCATCATTGACAAAGCAAGGGAGAGTCTCATACGTTCGAAAGGTTACAGGACACTGAGGGCACATTTTAGTTTGTGTCACACACCTCGGAGCTCTGCAGGTCATTTGTAAAATCCATGACTGGATTTGAAGCTATTTAAGCGATAAATGTTTGTTTATACTGCTACTGTAAATCAGATTTTTCCTTATGACAAAAATTACATTTTGAGAAAGCTAAAAAAAAAAATTCCAAGATAAAAAAATGTATTCCAGATTAGTTTGATGCGATCATAGAATTTCTTCAATGCACATCAATAATATGAACGAGTGAATACTCATCTTCGAGAAAACTCAGAAAATAGCCTATTTTCTCGGCCCAAAGCGTGCCTGGGAGATAGGCTGACCTGCAACTTAACCCACTTATGCGAAGCAGTGTAGACAAACGCTTTCATAGTGTTTACATTAAATTGTTACCCTGCCTTCTGAATGTGGCCCTGGACAATAATGCCATGAATCATCTCAGCAATGTGTTTCTGCACTGTGAGTGAATGCAAATCATAGCTTGATGTTTTAGCTTAACAGAACAAGTTTAAGCTATAAATAGTAGCTCTCTGGTGAAAAAAATAACAAAACAAAACACCACTGTAGGAGACGACTCTGGCGGTTTCTCAGGAGAGAACTCACCAGAAACTCTTGAATGCGATTCGTATTGTGAGCGCAGTCTCACCTGTTTGTGGGTATTTACCTAAATTGAAATTCTAACATTAGGAAATTAGGGTTCTAATCCTGTGTTGGTTTCATTTAGTGACTTCATGGATGATAAACCGGTTCTTAATCACAATTACTGGACCCAGTAAATGAACAGATGAAGGAACTCTTCTGGTTTTGTTTTGTGAAAACGAGATAGATATGTGTGGTTGTCACCAGTTTTCATAATATACATTCTTTAATTCAGCTGAGTTTTGAATCTATATTGAACTGTTACAAGCGAGCACATGTTCAGAATCTCCCGTTCTTCCATCATTTGTTTACATCTGCTACCCGTGTGTGTGCGTCAGCGCCCCCGCTCATGCATCCCGGTGAGGGGGGCCCACGCAGCCCATGATGGAACAGCCTAAATGCAGGTGGTGGACAGTATGACAGGAAGGGGAAGAGAGACCAGAGAGGGGGGTTGTAAGGATGGGAGAGGTTTATAAGGGTGGTCGGATCAGTGACAGGCGGGGGCTCTTTCCCCAGAGAGAGGCCATTACAGGGGGAATGGAGGAGGGACATGTTGGCGGGGGCCTGCCAGCAAGCTTATTGGCAATCTGTTAGTAAGTCCACCAGTGGGAGGGGGAATAACAGGTCTGGGGACAGGAGAGTGCCTGGGAGAAAAGAAAAATCTACTCTCCTCAGGATTTCTGGCAATGAGAGAGATATGTGGAGTGGGTGGTGGTGAGGGGTCAACAGTTGACAGGCCAGGGGAGGACAGGGTGGAAGAGAGTGGGCTGGAATATATAGTGGCATTTTGTTACAGTGCGGGCTGGCTGGTAACGTCCCAACACCAGGATTAGCATTTGAATTTAGTACAATACGAGTGAGGTGCGAGAGGTGATTTGGTGTCAAGAGAGGGATTGTGAGCAGCGAGCATGAAGATGAATTACAAAGAGAGGTATTAAAACGGAGGGGAAATAAATCAAAAGCTGTGACTCCAGTGTCCGGTGTGACGTAAATTACCCTCCTCGACAGAACAACAAAACAGATCCCTTTTTTACTGGGTATTACACACAGTTACAAACCTGTTGCTGCCCACAGGGGTCGGCGTTTTGGGACAAATGTGAAGCAACACTTTTAACATCAACACAAAAGAATAGATCCTCATGTATGTATATATATATATATATATATATATATATATATATATATATATATATATATATATATATATATATATATATATATATATATATATATATATTTGTGTGCTTTGTGTGTGAGAGAGAGAGGTGCTGGGAAATGAACAACAGTAAGATGATTGTGTTTCTAAATGTGCTGAAATATTGACAGAGAGGGGAAATTGGAGAAAATAGCCAGGAGTTACAAGAATGATAACGTCTCTCATAACCATTCAAAACAGGCACGTTATTGTCGCCCATTCCCCCCCGCCCCCCCAGTTCGATATGCAGTCAGACACTGCACCGCTTTGTGCAGCCTTTCATGTCATTGTTTCCAGCAACTGGAGCAATTTCACTTTTCTCAACAAAATTAATGATGTCCAAAGGGAAGACGGGAGGCATCAATCAACGGCTGTCATCGCGGACGGCCTTACGGGTGATTTACCCTCGCCCTCTGTGGGTGATGTCATATTAACTGTGGTCCTCTTTTGCTGAACCTCCTCCTTTCACCCACCAACAGGAGGTCTGGTCTCACAAGCCATCCGTGAAACCAAGGTTTTCTAGAGAATTATTGATTCTGTCACATAACCCAATTTTTCAAAGACCTTGCTCCACGGGGAAGAGAAAAAAAGAGAGAGAGAGAGGGAGAGAGAGAGGAAACACAGCCCTATACCGCCATCAAGGAGCTATTCCTCTCTCTAACAGATGAGGAAGGACCATATTTCCATTCTGAATGGGGCCTGGACTTATTAGTCTGGTCGGTGGGTATTTTGTCATTGTCACACGCACAGTAAGAATTAATTGTGGGAAAGGCGCCCCACGTGCCACTTTGTGGGGTGCAGATGACATTTTCTTAACCTGAGGACCTTAATCAAAGGCAACGAGGTGGAGCTCACCTACCAAGTCTGCTTAAGCAGCACCAACAGGTGCAGGCTGACACCAATTTGGGAAGTCAGCAGGGCTGGCTGCTGGAATCGGATTAACGTGAGTCTGAACTCCTCGTGATTTACCGCTGGTGTCCTCCAGGCAGACATCCAAAGTCTAAGCTTTGAATCAGTAAAAGCACTGAAAATAGAGCTATAATCACATTTATTTCACAGCTCACTTCAAAAACTTGGTTTTTAATACTGTTCCCAAAATATTGTACTACTTCTCGTAGCGTAGTTTACAATCGTCGGTTTTTCAGGGGATGAAAATACAGCTGACTTGTGTTGGAGGTGCATTTTGCAAGATCTGGAAGTATCTGTTCACGAGGTTGTTGGTAGCAAACATCTAAATATCACTGGAACTGTTCATAGATTTCTATATTGATCAGGATAAACGAATTTGTGAAGTTCAAATAATTCTCATGGACATTTCCTATAATTTGTCTTGCTGTTTGTTCAAGCGTTCCAAAAAACTGTCTCTGATTTCAATATTAAAATGGAGGTGGAAAAATTATTGAAACTAAGGGGCCGTTTAATGACAATTCAAGTGAAAACGGATCGCTTTACACAGAGGCGGAGCGTGGGTCTCAGTACAGAGCGGGCGGAGCATTCTTGACGAGTCCTTCTGATAGTAATTTTACCATTCAAACAATACCTCATGCCTCATGCTACCATCAAACATCACACTAATGCTCATTTTTATTGAGCCAAGCAAACCTAGGTATATGCCTCAGAAAGCAGAATAAAGTCACAAACCAGTTCACAAACTTGTTCTGAAGAACAAATACACAAACGTACACACACACACACACACACACACACACACACACACACACACACACACACACACACACACACACACACACACACACACACACAAATTCAGCCTGACAGGTATCAATCTCGGAGCGTCCGCTGTCCATGGTGCTGAAAACTCAGATAAAAATTCACTGGCTAAATCTGTACCATCTTTGATACAGCTTAAATATAAAATGAACACAGCTGGTCTAAAATTACACATTCTATTCAGATAGATATAGACGACACAGCTATCTATGTCTTTTGGAATTCACGTATATTAGAAAAAAAAAGACTCGGCGGCAGACCCATCACCAGACATTTGTCTCAGGGGGGGTATATCAAGTGTATGGGGGAGCACAAATGTGCATTCAGTGGGGGGGGGGGTCCGCATGCAGCGTTGGAGCGAGGATGGTGCGGTGCGTGCTTGTGCTAATATATTTTGGGGGATTTAGTTTGAAGGGGCACAACATTTATTTGAGGGGGCCAGTCCCCCTCTTGCCCCTGCATAGACCTGGCCCTGGGTCACTGTATCCTTAAAAATCGAAGGCGCTGTCCATGCTGTTGAAATAGCAAATCCACCGTTGTGGTGCAGAATATCAGTAGTTCACTCTTTCAAAATGTTTTCAAGGCGCTGTCCATGGTGCTGAAATAGCCAAACCACAGATTTGGTAAAGATTAATTGCCAGTCTCGATTCATTGATGAATTCCAATTTGCTGTCCATGGTGCTGATATAGCCAATTGACTGTTGTGGTGCAGAGTATCAGTTGGTCATAGTATCATTAAAAATCCTCGGCACTGTCCATGGTGCTGAAATACCCAAACCCTCTGTTTTGGTTAAGATTAACAGATCAACCGTGGGTCTTTATTCATTGATGAATTCCAGTTGGTGTCCATGCTGCTGATATAGCCAATTGACTGTTGTGGTGAAGTTTAACAGTGGGTTGCTGTTTACCAATAAATCCAAGACGCTGTCTATGGTGCTGAAATAGCTAATTGACGTGTAGAGTAGCAGTTGGTCACTGTATCATTAAAAATCGAAGGCGCTGTCCATGCTGTTGAAATAGCTAATCCACCACTATGGTGCAGAATATCAGTAGTTCACTCTTTCGAAATGTTTTCAAGGCGCTGTCCATGGTGCTGAAATAGCTTAACCATGGATTTGGTAAAGATTAATTGTCAGTCTCGAATCATTGTTGGATTCCAATTTGCTGTCCGTGGTGCTGATATATCCAATTGACTGTTGTGGTAAAAATTGATATTAAGTCACTGTTTACAGATAAATCCAAGGCACTGTCCATGGTGCTGACATAGCTAATCCACTGTTGTGGTGCAGAATGTTAGTGGGTCACTCTTTCATGATGACTCCAAGGCACTGTCCAAGTTGCTGAAACAGCCAATCTACCATTTTGGTTAGGATCAAAAGTGGGTCTCTATTCATTGAGGAATTCCAATTCGCTGTCCATGGTCCTGATATAGCCATTTGAGTGTTGTGGTAAAGATTAATATTAAGTCTCTGTTTACAGATAAATCCAAGGCACTGCCCATGGTGATGAAACAGCCAATCCACTATTGTGATGCAGAAAATCAGTAGTTCGCTCTTACATGATGATTCCAAGGCGCTGTCCATGGTGCTGAAATAGCCAATCCACCATTGACGTGCAGATTAGCAGTTGGTCGGTGTATCATTCAAAATCCAAGGTGGACAAATCAAAGTCCATGGTGCTGAAACAACCAATCCACCATTGTGATGCAGAATATCAGTAGTTCGCTCTTACATGATGATTCCAATTCGCTGTCTATGGTGCGGGAATAGCCAATCCAACATTGTGGTGCAGAGTATCAGTTGGTCACTTGATTGGTCAAAATCCAAGATGCTGTTCATGGTGCTGAAATAGCTAATCCACCATTGTGGTGCAGAAACTCAGTGGGCCGCTCTTTCATGATGATTCCAAGGCACTGTCCATGGTACTAAAATACCGAAACCCAGCATTTTGGTAAAAAATTAACAGTGGGTCTCTATTCATTAATGAATTCTAATCGTTGTCCATGCTGCTGATATAGCCAATTGACTGTTGTGGTGAAGTTTAACAATGGGTTGCTATTTACCAATTAATCCAAGATGCTGTCCTTGGTGCTAAAATAGCCAATCCACCATTGACGTGCAGAGTAGCAGTTGGTCACTGCAGACCCGTCGCCAGACATTTGTCTCATGGGGGGCGTGTATGGGGGGGCATAAATGTGCATTCAATAGGGGGCGGGGGGGGGGGGGGGGGGGGGGCGGGGGTTCCGCATGTAGCGTCGGAGCGAGGATGGTGCGGTGCGTGCTCGTGCTAATATATTTTAGGGGATTTAGTTTGAGGGGGCACAACATTTATTTGAGGGGGCCAGGCCTCCTCTTGCCCCTGCGTAGACCCGGCCCTGCTTGGTGGTCTCTTATAGTTGAGAGCAACACAAGGCACATTCAAATAGGCAGGTGTTTAAGACCACAGCATTCTGATAAAGATAATATTTTTGAAAGTTTCACTGACTCACCAATGGCTCCGATGTTAGGTTTTGGGTAGTACCGCTAGCGGCTAGCATAGCATTCAGCATACTGTTTAACTTCCCTCCAAAGAGTTCAGATCAAGTGCAAAGAAAACTCATGCCGCACAGCCAATTAGCGCTGGCTTACAGCTCTGATGCATTCATGGACAGTTGTAATGTAAGAATTGGGAAATTGGAGCCCACACTCATATGTGTATACCTTCTCGCACACACTGCACATTTTATTATAATAATTTATTTATGAGTAAATGTGAACACATCACATAAAATGGGGCCCTATGACCTTGTTGGCCCTGGGGCGACAGCCCCCTTGCCCCCGCTCTGGCTCCGCTACAGGCTTTACAGGATCTCATTAAATCAGGCCCACTGGTTAAAATTAAAGCTCTTTTAGTCCTATCTTTTAGAACTCAAAACTACTGTCCAACTTATGATTTGTTATGTTTTCAGCTTTATGTTTGTGTTCCTATAACAAGGTAAATCCCACAGACCTTTGGAGAATGACAGGTGCTGACTAAAGAGTGTGGGCGGAACATTTTGTATTCCTTTCCAATTACAACAAGTCACTTGAAATTTAATCATGTGTTTAATTAACAATTGTAAACACTTAATTGCCAATATTAGTTCAGAGCCCATGCCTGAATGACTTTCAGTCTTGATAAAGAGTTGTGTGAAATATGATAACTTGGATGAAATGGAAAATGAAAGAAAATAATTTAATGCTTGTGAATACCATCCAATTAACCTCCTAGAGGCTTTTTCTACTTACAGCAGGGGAGAAACAACATGTTTCAAGAAGTACATAAATACATTATTAATAAATGGCACTGACTAAAAGCATATTGGGAGATTGGAGGAAATCAGCAACCGCTGCAGAAGGCTGTAATTTGCTGTTCAAGAAGAAAATTAGTGTAAAGCAATGCTGATTGAATATGGTTATTTACAGGCATTAAGCAGTTTGATCTTTACAAACAAATCCTGATTGAAATGTATTTAAATCGTGATGTCTCACTGTGGTGACATCTTACTTCCATCATACCTTTAATTTATTCTTCTCTTTTGTGTTCAACTTTCTTGAATTTGTTGCTAATTGACTTTGTCTAATAATTCAGAAAAGCCTCTGTCCATCTACCTTCCCTTCCTCCCTCCCTCCTCTCCATCACTGGCCTTGTCTGGAGGAGCAAATAATTGACCTTGATCTTCTCATGTGAGAAATTTATGAAAAGACAGAGCAGGAGGTGGGGGGAGTTGTATTTTTCTCTCCAACTTCTCAGTACCATTTCTCGGACTTGTCTGTGTATCCCCACCAAGGTCAATATAAGTGTGTATTTTATAAAGATGGATCGCCATTGCAAAAAGTCTGATATGCCGGACTGGCCAGCACTCTTCATGCCAAGGAGCTCGCTGGCCTCACCCGGCCCCAGAACACCCATTTCTCACTGGACGTATTTATATGTGTGTGTGTGCAGACCTGTCTTCTGCTGCAAAAATATGGAGCATCAACACCTGATTTATGCTGCGAGCATACAACTCCAACTCTTAAGGCCAAGTTTTCAAGAAGGCATATGGGTATAAATACAACTCTTAAGTAAAAAAAATATATATATATTTGATCAGTAGCGTTGAGCTCCCTAATCCTCTTGAAAGCCACCATGGTAATCAGTCCCAGTCTTTGAAAGAGTGCACACTTTTGTGTCTGCAGAGTATACTTGTGAGCAGCTTACAGTTGTATCCAATTATCGAGAGGAGCAGTGAAGAAAGGCGCAGAAATAAGTTCTCACGGTATCTTCCAAAATATGCTTTTAAAGAAGGCCTCCATGAACTGCGCTTCGGCACGGTCTTCAATCACACTTAGCGACAGACAGGGAATTATAGATATCCCCTCCTGCTATCTGCTAACATCTGTCAGCTCATGGGTGTATTTTGGGCGAGCTGCACAAAGTCAAGTCAGCTTCGGCGCCGGGAAAAAAGTCGCCTGGTAAAAATCTCCCCAATAAGGCTGAAAATAGAGAGAGCGGGAGCCATTTTAAATCCCAATGCTTCACGGATTATTCCTGTTGTTCACAAATTGAAGTATGAAACTAGTTTTCTAGCTCCTGAATCGTGCGTGTTTAGGGGGACTTTTCGGCGGAAAGAGTGACGAGCTTTCCTCCAGGTGAATGCGAGGTTACTTTTAATCAGCTGCTTTCACTGGGTTGCATAATTCCAGGTTGGTATTACAGGCTTAAAAAAGTTTCAAGTCACCGGCAACACGCACACACCACACTGACGTTTCGGAGAAAAGACAATGCTGGATTTAATGGAGTTGACTGGGTGTAAATAGGGGTTAAAACGACAGGAGTTCAGGCTGGACGGCATTCGACAGAATGAATCAAGTTCTCAGAAGCGTGTAACTCTGTTAGAAAAAGCTGAAGGGGTCAGTTTTGAGCCCTGTTGGCCACAACTGAGTGCAAAGGGAATTGATATTTTCTCCAGCATCCATAGCGAGAGGCTCAGCTCACTCCACTGTATCAACTGTGAAGAATAAGACCAGGATTTTCACTCAACTGAAATTTCAGGGTTAGTTCTTACTTATGTGTACACTTCATCTGGTAAGTTAGAATATTAGAAACAAACAATGTACCAGTCTTCTCAACACCATTTTGATTTTTTTTAACTAGACATTTTGAAAAATGTGTGACTTTGATAAAGTTCTAACAGATTTAATTGTCTTACTGCCATATCATGGTGTATTTATTTATTCTGACTAAGTGTGGAAATCCCTGTCAACATAGTTTGCGCTTGTAATTTACACATATTCCAGTGATTACCTTCACTAAAGATACGTTGATGCAAACAGTTTCTTTTTATTCAAAAAGCACTAAATTTGGTGAATAACACCGTCTATTTTTCATGGAAGTTGTTACTTTGTGTGGTAAGAAGTTGATGTGCCAGAAGTGGTTAGCGGATTTGAACGAGTTTGACAAAGAGATCATTAGGGAGGCTAAACAACCAGAAGATCCCCGAAACCTGCAGCTCCTGTGGGGTGTTTCCAGTCTGCAGCGGTCATTATCTCTCAAAAGTAGTCCAAGGAAGGGGAAGTGGTGATGTATGAGAGAGTCATGGATGGCCAAGGCTCAGCGATGCACTAATCTCACAGAGACCTTCAGCCTGCTGTGCTGGAAGGATCTGCCGCTCTCGCCGTGGAACCAGATACTGTAGCACACCTTTAGAGGTTTAGTACAAACGGAGAGTTTTCCAATTTTAGGTCATATTATGTCGATATAGTGATATTGCAAAGATGAACTGAACCGCAGGACATCAGAATTAAGTCAAAGTCAATATATTGCAAACTCAAGAAAAAACTGAAATACCATTACAACAAATGCACTGTTTCTTTCATAATGTCCATTCAAATCATGCTACTGTGTTATCTGTATATAGACCGCATAGGTAACATTTCTATGCCTCCAGGCTGGCAATGGTATTATAACTGTCCTCTCTCCTCCAATGAGGAAGATCATTTCTGAAACTCATGACAGACTATCATTAAATTTTACACACATCCAGTCCAGTTCAGTTTTTATTTCTGTCCCAAAAGGCCTGTTTCAGTGAAGTATAAAACATAAAGAACTCACATACATGGCATACAGAAACATGAATGCCAGCCAACTTTTAAAAGTCCAAAAGGGAGGGATGATGGAGTGTGTTAAAAAAAACATCAGGAGCAGGAACTAAGTAGGATCATAAAATAACTGAAATAGGTGGTGGGCTACAGCAGTTTATCAGCTATAAAATGCAAGATCGGTAAAGTGCATATTATAAGTTCCTGTCTACCTGTGAGAAGACACATAAAATCGGTTTCAGTACGACTCCTCCTACCCTGTCGTGAAATCAGAAGGAAAATGGCTTCAGGAGCGAAGCAGAGCTTGATACCAGCCAGACGGTGTCGACGGTCTGGCCTCTGATGGTTTCATGGCTGGTGCTATGGAGCTGATGTCTGAAATCAATGCACGTCCTTGGGTTTCTGTATGCCAAGTTGAAGAAAAGCACCGTCATACAAATTCCTCAATGTGTTAAAAGCAAATGAAAAATCATCAGATAGCAGCTTATGAGTCTGATTCTATCAAATATAGCCACATTAACTGTACTTCTTAAAAATCTCAAAGAATTAAGAAAACTATTGACTCTGCTTGTGTCTGTATTGCCTGGCCTTAATTACTTAATACTTTAAATGCTTAATTATTGAAATAACATTAATTTTCTATTTTTTTCTCTCTCCTGTCAAACATCAGTGTTAATAAACCCAAAGAGCAGCTCATTTTATTTTCCTGACAAGTTTTTTAAGAAGTGTATTTCCTTTAATTAGATTTATTTTTCCAGTAATTCATCCTTTCTTTTGCGATCTGGTAATTAAAGCACTGTCCCCCCCTCTGCGTGTTCTTCAGCCACTTCCTCCCTCTCCTGTCATCCTCGGCTAATTCACCTGGCAGCCAAGTGTCGGGGGCCCTAAGTTGTATATTGGTTAATGAAGCATGTAACCTGCATTTCTCCTGCTTCCACTTCCTGCCCTGGGTGACATGTGCTGCTCTTGAGCGCTCTTCACTCCGCACAGCATCAAGGGCAGGAGCTCTGGGAGGCAGCTTAGTGCTTTCTGCCTGTCTCCACCAGTCTTTTCAAGCCCTGCCAAAACACTCCCTGGGTACTGTATGCAACACTGCGCGTCGGCCAAACACAGCTTATGGAGGACACATCCGCACTCACATCCTGCCTGTCAGCTCGGTCTGACCTTGTCACGCAGGTACAGCGTTTCTGAAATGGTGATGGATCAATTTTCAGCGCAAATATTCTTTTGATATTTATTCTGAAAAGTGAACATAGAGAAGTGTTTGGGAACAGAGGTTTATTGAAATTGGCATAGCGTTTGCAGGCAGACACAATGTGCCACGGACCATGAAGAAAAAACGTTGTGGACAAGAAAAGCATTCTCTGAATTGTTTGCTGTTTGTTGAGACTGTCAATAAAAAAGACATGGCTTCAGCATTAAGTTGAGTATTAGTATTAGTTGAAATACTTCATTTGTCATCTAAAATTGTATTGAGACCTGTAGCGGAGCCAGAGCGGGGGCAAGGGGGCGGTCGTCCCAGGGCCCACAAGGTCATAGGGCCCCATTTCATGTGATGTGTTCACATTTACTCGTAAATAAATTATTATAATAAAATGTGCAATGCGTGCGAGAAGGTATACACATATGATTGTGGGCTCCAATTTGCCAATTCTTACATTACAACTGTCCATGAATACATCAGAGCTGTAAGCCAGCGCTGATTGGCTGTGCGGCATGAACGAGTCTTTTCTTTGCACTTGATCTGAACTCTTTAGAGGGAAGTTAAGCAGTATGCTAAACACTATGCTAGCCGCTAGCGGTACTACCCAAAACCTAACATCGGAGCCACTGGTGAGTCAGTGAAACCTTCAAAAATATGATCTTTATCAGAATGCTGTGGTCTGAAACACCTGCCTATTTGAGTGTGCCTTGTGTTGCTCTCAACTGTAAGAGACTGCCGAGTCTATTTTTTTTCTAATATACTTGAATTCCAAAAGATATAGATAGCTGTGTCTATATCTATCTGAATAAACTGTGTAATTTTAGACCAGCTGTGTTCATTTTATATTTAAGCTGTATCAAAGATGCTACAGATTTAGCGAGTGAGTTTTTATCCAAGTTTTCAGCACCATGGACAGCGGACACTCTGAGATTGACACCTGTCAGGCTGCATTTGTGTGTGTGTGTGTGTGTGTGTGTGTGTGTGTGTGTGTGTGTGTGTGTGTGTGTGTGTGTGTGTGTGTGTGTGTGTTCTTGTACATACCCAAAAGTAAGGACCAAAATTCGTTTTTCACCAACAGAGTGAGGACATTTTTGCAAAGTGAGGACATTTTTTCCGGTCCTCACTTTTCAAAAGGCCTTTTTTGACCTTTTTGAGGGTTAAGACTTGGTTTTTGATTGACGGTTACAATTGGGTTTAGGTTAGATTTAGGGCATTGGTTAGGGTTAGGCATTTATTTTTGATGATTA
Organism: Salarias fasciatus; assembly: GCF_902148845.1. Lineage (NCBI taxonomy): Eukaryota > Metazoa > Chordata > Actinopteri > Blenniiformes > Blenniidae > Salarias > Salarias fasciatus. The sequence goes on from NC_043756.1 coordinate 11,632,035, forward strand.
TGGTTAGGGTAAGGGGCTAGGAAATGCATTATGTCAATGAGTGTCCTCACAACGATATAAGTACAAACATGTGTGTGTGTGTGTGTGTGTGTGTGTGTGTGTGTGTGTGTGTGTGTGTGTGTTCTCGTATTTCTATCCTTGTTGGGGCCAAATGTCCCCACAAGGATAGCAAAACGTGGAACGACGTGCCTTGTGGGGACCTTTTTCCGGTCCTAAGTAGGAGAAACAGTGTTTTCTTGACCATGTTGTTGTTACTGAAAAAAGTAAAAGTGCAAAAACATTTCTTTAGGGTTAGGCTTTGTTGTGGTGTGGGTTAGGGTTAGGGTAAGGGTCAGGGTTAGGGGCTAGACATGAATGGGAGTCAATGGAAGGTCCCCACAAGGATAGAAATACGAGACTGTGTGTGTGTGTGTGTGTGTGTGTGTGTGTGTGTGTGTGTGTGTGTGCGTGTGTGTGTGAGTGTGTGTGTGTGTGTATTTGTTCTTCAGAACAAGTTTGTGAACTGGTTTGTGACTTTATTCTGCTTTCTGAGGCATATAGGTTTGCTTGGCTCAATGAAAGTGAGCATTAGTGTGTTGTTTGATGGTAGGATGAGGTATTGTTTGAAAGGTAAAATGACTATCATGAGGGCCCGTCGAGAATGCTCCGCCCCCTCTGTACTGAGACCCAAGCTCCGCCTCTGATTGAGATAAAAAAATGAGCCAAATGGCAGAAATCTGACAAATTATACGATGAGACATTTAGCCATGAAGTCATTCTACTGATGTCCAGGGCTCATTTATACCCAGATCAGATACTTCAGGTGTTTGCCTTAATCTACCATGGTCCAAAGCGTTTGAATAAATATTTATCATTAAATCCACAAGAGGGTGCTGCTCTAAATCAACATTCTGGTCAAATACTAAGAGGAATTCAACAGTATGATGGCAGGAGGGATAGCTAATCTCAACAATGAGTACCGCTTCAAAGTTTTGCATATCTGCTCTCCGAACTATTCTAACCTCCATCATTTGCTGATAATCTCAACTCTGTCACCAAGGATTCTGCTGCTACTGCTCTGTTTTTAAGCATCCAGAAGAAAAGAGCAGTGTTTTGTTTTATGAAGCCAGCTTAAGCCTGTCCGGTCTTATAAACCCATCATCAAGTCTCCAATGGGAAAGATGGCAGACTGAATATCAAGATCATCTCAAAAAGGTCAAATGAATCAGACTAAACTGGGCATAAAAGTGACTCTTTACTGCCACCAATGGCACAAAATTAGAATTTCCATTCCAATGTGTTTAAATTGGATGACGGTATTACTGTTATAATTTAAAAAGGGGGGTGGATGATGGACTGGTGACCTGTGCAGGGTGGACCAAGCCCTCGCCCACTGTTAGATTGGATTAGTCTCCTTACAACATGAAAATGGATAAAATGGAATGAAAGAATGATGGATGGATAGTAAAAATAATTAGAAAAAACTTGATAGCATTACATTTTATGATGAAATGCAATCATATGAGTGCACAGGTATTCTATAAAATTATGTTAACATGAAACAAAAAACTTTTTTGGGGGGAGAAGCCATCATGATACTTTGTTTCAAACACCGCTTACTAGATTAAATCATCTGTCAGGCTGATGTTGGCCCATGGCCACATGTTTAGCACAACTGCCTGAGGGCCTCCATTTGGACGGAGCCTGCATGAGGATCAGCTGTCACAGATTTACTGCTGTGATGGTGACTTTTTTCAACAATCCAAATCTTTGCATTTGGTTCTCAGATCGTTCAAAACTACAACCTTTTAATTCCTCTGTAAAATGTTGAATTCAGTTAATCAGCCCCAGGTCTTAGCCGAAGCAGAAATACACTCAAATGTCATTATTTGTGTTGTTTGTGGTGTTTTGCATATCTATGTGTTTGTGCCAGCACGTTGTGATGACGGCGTGTTTACATGGAGGTGCTGAACCTTCATCCAGGAGCACACGATTAATCCACACAGATCCCCGTGCAAACAAATGGGCTTCATGTTATTTCAGCAGTAAACAGGCACACACACACACACACACACACACACACACAGACACACACACACACACACACACACACACACACACACACACACACACACACACACACACACACACACACACACACACACACACACAAAAAAGAAGTCATGTAAACAGTAATGACTTAACTCATACAAACACTGAGAGCCTGGAAACATAAAAGCACGCAAATACCCAGTTTTTATGTATGCATTAACACATTAATTAATTAATCATACAGCAAATATATAAAAGAGCGAAAAACTCTTGAAAACATTTTCATGTTTTTTTTTTCCCCCCTCCGATACGCTATAATACAGTTCAGGGCTTGTTTCTATTGACTTGTTTACCACGCTGAAGCCCGTGCTGAGTCTGGTAAAAGGTCACCGTGCATTAATGTTTCATTCTGGGAGCACAAAATTCACTTTCCACGCCACTCATTGCTCAAGCGCGGCCCCCGTTTCTTGGTGAAATCCCACAGCTGTCACATGCAACTGCGTCCACACATTACTGAAAGAAAGCAGCAAAGTAAACTAAAACTAAATCTGTGCTCCACGACGTGTTGTTCGCAGCTGCTCTCAGGTCAAATCAATGAAGCTGTTCTTCAGCTGAGGTAAATTCAACATCTTTTTTATTTCCTCTTTCTTTTCTCTCAGCATGCGTTTCCTGTACACACCGACATTAAAAGGTCGCTCTCTGCTGGATTATGTAACATGTCCTCCTCAAAACACGCCCTACTGACCAGTGGTTTTGTGTTTTATTCCAGCATTAGGAGTCAGTCGTTTCAATTAAACTCTGGCTTATTGAACTATAACTGCATTCTATTAACTTTATCTTAATTACTTCTCAGTGTCCGCTCTAACCTTGGGGGTGGCGAAGCAGTCCCACCGCTGCGGAGCGTTCAAAGGTATGGCTTCGCAAAAAATAGTTGCTTCAGTGTGTTCTCCTTCGGAAAATAATGTACTTCCTTAAGACCTGCATAATACTTGAATTAATACCTCTGCAGGTCACACTGGGGAATAACGGTCAACATGCAGCCGTTTTGGTAATTGTTATTGAGTTTATTCAATGTTGTGGAGGTCTGCGCTCTGCTGTGGTGAAATAAACAAACTGCAGAGAGCTTATTGATCTGAAGGTAGCAGACATCAGCAGAGTGGCTTCTTCTGCTCAGACGATGAACTTATGACCTCTTCCTGTGTCGGGTTTACCGGATTGAATCCTCTGACATGAACTGTGCTGGGTTTGCATTTTCTTTTCTCAATATTTCCTGTTAAACTTTTAGTTTTGCTTCCATCCTTCAATTTTTTTTTTTTTTTTTGGGTGACACCTGAAAAAAAATTGAGAAGAAGAATTTTTCCAACATAGATGGAAAATAATACTCCACACACACTCACAAAACTAAAATAGCATCATTTTATAATTGGTGGCATTAAATGCACTTCTAGTGAAATATTCTCAGAACTCCATGGAACTACTGCAGTGTTGAAAGCCACATGTGACAGACGCACATTGTCCTGCTGCATTATTCTCTGTGTTCACTTTGTTTCCAGATCTTTGCACCTTTTCAGAGTTTTTTAGAAGCAGATTGAGACTTAATTGGTTCTCCAATGGACATGGCTTGTTTTTCAAAATAGGCATAGAAACAAAGAATACAAATTTTAATGAGATAAATTCATCTTAAAGAAAAACAGCAAATATCAAGGTTTTGCCAGAAAAGTCGAGATGTTTTAAACCTTTTTTTTTTGTCTTTTAAATTCTATCTGTTTTTGTCGTTCTCTTTCAAATGTCTCATCCTCTGGAGAGACGGTTTGAGCAGACATGGGCTGCAGTGAATGTGAAACTTCAGAAATGTGACATTAAAATTTCACCAGTGAGATGCAGATGAAGAACGATATGCAGATGCACGTCCGACGGAGACTCCAGCACACTGTGATTGTGCTGCTCTTTACAATATGAAAGAAGCAAAAATGCCGCAAATATTTTTTTTCCCCATCTTTCTTTTCTGACATCTTGATTTAAGATGTCAAAATTCATAATGGAGTTTTCATCTTACCCTACCCATTCCCCCACTTTTATGTTTCTGTCTATTGAATCGCTGAATTATTCATTTCACAGTTTTGTATCGAAGACTGAATCATCCTATTTTAAACGAAGTTGTCAATGCTCACATCAGGGATATTGAAATATTGATCAAAATTCATATTATAAAACGTGTGATGTTTTGCCTCCTATGGAGGTGTGCTGTACAGTCCATTTTCCTGAGTTTTGATTACTCTTTTGGGGAAGTTTGTATAATTTATTATTCATTCCTTCACTTTCTCTATCTCTCTCTCTCTCTTTTTCTTGCTGTCTGTTTCTCAATCCTTACCTCCCATGCGTGAATCCCCTTCCACATGGGTGAGCACGCTGTCAGTCAAAACACTGAGATAAATAAATAAACCGGGCACATATGTGCCTCATTTCATATGCCATTTCTATTTCCTTATCCATCACTTCCCTGCCTCTTTCATGGCCTATCATTCAATTAGACGCCATTATCTGCTGCTACGCGAGGGGAATTCCTTGAACCTTAAACTGCCCCTCATGGCCTGACCTTTAATCTATAACACACACAAAAAAAAAAGGTAATTAATCAATGGGCGTCGGTATTGCAGGAAGCGAATAAGCAGGAGGACCGACTTGATCAAATTTTCTTTAATTAAGCAAATTACTTCAAGGGATTGTGGTGTGATTGGCTAATTAAAAACAGCATTGAGGTATGGAGTGGAGGGGCTTCGAGAGGTTTCAAGCGACAGGGTTTAGCCTTGAGTGTCGCGGCAACGCTTTCATTCCAGGGGATCAGATGACAAGATTGCTCAACTTCTTTTCATTCCTCAGGGCTGTCAAAGACATGATTGCAGCCTTGCATCATAAATAATCTCTGCATTTGCCTCATCTTTAACATTCACTTTTCCAGCGACCGTGTAAATAAGTGCCGATCATGATCTCTCTTCCATAATGTATTCATTACTTGAAGTCACGATATAAACAGTCGGCGGTAATTACATGCAAATGACGAGGTATTATATAACTAAGGACAGAAGATCGTGGGTTCACGCGCTTTTCCGGTTTTCATGCTGGATTTCTTTCCATGTTCCAACGTAGACTTTCAGTTGCCAATATGATGGAGGATCTACGTGCTCAGAGATACATTCAGAGGCTCTAATGTTGACATTTTCTTGTTTTTTCTTCTAAAAGCAGCTTGCCTCAGAAAATCACCTGAAACTCTGACATTGCTTTTCCAAAAACAATAATTTGCCTGTTGGACAATTTTCAAATTGTTCACTTAAAGTATGGCTGCAGCTCTGTCAAAACAACCTTTAAGATGCACTTTCTGAAAATGTGGATCCAGAATGTTGATCCAAGATTAGCAACAGGACAAGAACTTCAGATATTTACATTTGATTGCATTTAGCACTATCCCAGTTTTGTTTTCTCCCTACTTTCATTTTTGTATTTGCAGTTCATCTTTACAATGTCTTTGCTTTTGACATGTTTTAAGTTTTGTGCCAATGGTAAAGGTCTATAAATAGCGAATATATTTTCACAATGAAAACCTTTGGCATCAAGGAGTGAATTACAGAGCCCAAAGCGCTTTACACTTCAATATCACATTCACCCATTCACACTCACATTCACACGCCAGTGGAGGTGGCTGCCATTCAAAGCGCTCAATCCATCCAAAATAAATGAATAACATCTAAAAAATATAAATGATTTTTTTTGGAAAGAATTTGCACAATCAGCCTCTGATGTTACATGATTAGCATGTAGTCACAATTTCCACAGGAAAAAAAAAAAATCGCAAACCATTTTGTTATTCTTATAATGTTTTTCACATGTTGATGCTGAAATTAAAAATAGTTATAATTACTTATTTTATTCAAATTTCCAACCAAAAGTCAAAATATTTAGAAAATAGGAAAGTTATTCATTTTTGTCTACAGACAATGATAATATTTCGAACAAAACCTCATTGTTTCTTATCTAAATGAGGACATTTCTGTGTTTAATTCTCAAACCAGCTCTGGCTGAATGAAAGAGTGCAAAAGGTTACAGAGGCATTTTACTGCTAACATTCAAAATATTCTCTCCTGTCCACCAGGGTCACAGAGTCAAGTCTTGTCAGCTTCCTGCCTCCGGTTGAGTTGAGTTGAGTCTTCAGGACATCCGAATATGCATGAATGTCATCGAGAGAAAGTACAAGTCAATTCGAAAGTCCCTGTTTGCAGCTGTGGTTCGTGGTTTTCCACAGAGCCACCAGATTCAGCTTCTCTGAAATAAAGTAACACGACTGCTATCAATGTTTCTACACAGCTGGAACATTCTAAAGGTCAGTATCATTCTCTGTATATATTAGTTGTTACAGCAATGCTAAAGCCCCCCATTGGTGGTGAGTTTAAAATCTACATTAAAAAACAAAACCAGATGGAGGATGTGAAGAAGGAGCCTTTACCAAAATGTTCTATAAATGTCTATTGTTTCTAGTGTTGTGCCATTTATATGGCAGACTAATCAGAGTGGAAGTTATTTGCCGCTCAGGAGAGGTTTTAAATAAAACAGCTAGTCCAGACAGAAAAAGCAAGAGTTCCGCAGAACTTCTGATAAACAACATTTAACCTCAGTTTAAGGTTACAGCATTTCAAAATTAGCCAGTGATTTTGTTATGAGGGATTGCCTGACATTCAACTTGACATTCTGCATCACTTCAACTAAAAAGAAGTGGGATTAAATATTTAACTTGCTCTTATCTCACACTAAAGGTCATCTACCTCTCACTGTTAGTGTCTAACCAATTGACTTGTCCCCATAGAAGCCTTGTTTGTGAAGGCAAACTTTGCAATGTCGATTTGTTGTTTTGTGGCTTTCAGTCACTTTGAAAGCTCATTTCAGAAAGTGTGTATCATTATGCACATTCATGCAGATTGAAAATTATTTCAAAAAGCAGTTATTTCTGTAATATTACATTCGCTGGTCAACATAACATGATATTGGCTGAACATCGAATTAACTGAGTGATGCGTGAAAAGGAAAAGATTTCCAAATGCAAACTTAAATAACTCTCCCTATTTTAAAGTGGCTATATGTTGCTTACTTATAACAGGAATATTATTACCTGAATTAACCTGAGGAAGCTTTCTAAAGAGCATTGAACAGAAAAAAAAACAACCTCCATTTACTGATTATTTAAACAGTATAAACAACCTATATTACAAAGGTCAGAGTCACTGTGGCGACAGTCTTCAGATGAAACTTTAATGAGACCCGAGGAGGAATCAGGTCCTCATCTGAGCAGAGCAGAGGATAAAGATAAGGAGCAGACAAATAGTGCCGACATACTGCAATAATGCTCAGAACTGAGATGCGTATTTGCAAAAAGATAAAGACGATTTATCTCAGGTTGATGTGGTGGAATGATAATGGGATGGAGAAAAGCTCCGAATAACAGTTCAATAGGGGGGGATTTGTGCATAAGTGGGAGTCAACAGAGGACACGTGAGATCTGGGTGGCAGTCCTGGAGGATGGGAGGTTTTTTTTTTTGCCCTTTACCAAGTTGAATGAAAGTTTTCTAAGATAAAGGTGACAGAGCTAATTAAAAGCATCAGAAGTGAGCGATCTGTCTCAACTCTGCAAGCAGGCTCACTTCATTCAAGTGTCTCTACTTTGAGCTCATTACACAACAGATGTATAAAACTGTGAGAAATAAAGATAACGCATGGATGCAAATGCTCTCTATCCTGAATTATCCAAAACAGGAATGGTTAAATTTGGAGAGAGAACACAGATACATGCACACACACACACACGCACACACACACACACACACAGATCCAAATTTTGTGTTGTTTGTTCTCTATTAGCCAACAGTAAAAAAGAAATATATTCTCAGTTCAACCAGACTTACGCACTCTAACAGGATAAAAGCATATAGCCGCTTAGTGGAAAAAAGTAAATTGGCTCATAAATCTGAAATAACCATGCTGTTGTTCAGACTTCTTTTCTCTTTTTCCTCTTAAATTGTGTTCATTTCGTATGAGATTGCATTGCCTTTGATGGCGTCACCCATTGCTTCAAGCCAAGTTTGAATAAATTATTTAATATACCTCAGGAAAAAAAAGAGCCTTGATTGACTGAAACGTGTGTGGACATCACAGATGTGAAGCTTGACTTTTGCAGAACGACTTTGTGAATGAGCAACAGGAATAACTTATGCAAGAAACAAAACAAGAGTCGCAACATGTGAGAAAAGGTTCGAAAATGTTCATTTCTGTTTGTTTATGTGTCTCATATGAAGACAAAACTGCTGAGAGACCTTCTATCGAGGAGGAATAAGAGAGCATATAAATGAGAACGCTGCAGGACAGAAATTGAGCGTAGTAAAGAACAAAGTACAAAACATAATGAGGCAATTAGTGAACAGTCTCAGATGATTATTAGTCATCATCAGATACTTATTCACAGTAGCATAGGAAAACATAACTCTGGATATGCCCATTACTTTGACAACAATCTGAAAACTTGCCGCATGACTTTTAAAACAAAGGCTTTGTTTTAAAGTCTATATTTGCTCTATAACGATGCCACGAACCAAAACTAAACTATAGCTAGTTTATGTGTTTAATGAGATCCAACTAAAATGTCAGAAACTTTAGAGGGCAATGATCGCCTGAACATCCACACAAGAGGAAAATGTATCTGTAATCTGTTTTACTGGAACCGTCTCATAGCTGGTGTCGGTTGAACACTGTTGGAAAAAGAAAACCCAGAGACCAGTGTTGGACTCTCTACAAGTAAAGTCAAATGAGACTCAATTCTGATTTTTTGCTCATAAGTGATCCATATCCGACAAGTTGTCATATACTGGCTTATGGATCAGGAAAACATATAATTCCTTAATTCTACTGATTGATTAAATGTAAATACACTTGGATTGATGTACATATAAGTGAATATCTGAACTGTTTTTCAGTCATCTCCTAATTTTTGATACATTTTCACTGTATTGAATCTGAAATCAAGCAGCTTCTGTCTACTCCTCTAACTAATGTGCTCAAAGAGAAACTGTGCATTAAGTTTATTTCAATTTGACTAGCAGCACATTTTTGTTCCGTTCCTCGCCGTAAAAGAAACTCACCTTGAGTTTCACTTGCTGCTGGTTTCAGTAATGAGCTTCTTTCTCACTGACGTTGTCGTCTTACAGTAAGTCACACATTTAAACGATTCTGCAGCATCCATTTCAAGCATCTGGGATAATTAATGCTTTTCATACCTATACTTTGTGTCCTCAGCTACCTGCAACGAGAAAGGTGTTAGCACAAAGATTTCAATCTTTTAAAGTTATCAGTTTGACTACACAAAGTGTTTTTCGGTGAACCGGCCCTTCTATGTTCCTCTGATCATGTTTACGTTACTAAATGTTGGAAATGACTGAAAACAAACACAAGCTGCGATCTGAGAAGACAGCAAAACTAGACGGTAATGTAGGAGTGTAATGGATCAAATGAAAAAGAGAAAGGAAATCAGATAAAAGAAGAGTAATAATATATGTGGGATGAAATAATATACAGAGCACTGTTGTTAAAAGACAAAGCTTCAGAACTTCATGTTTTCGGAGACCAAATATTGTTAAACTTTCAACCTTCAGTTTTCAAAAGAGATCCGTGGCTGTGTGCGAGGCAAACAGTGTGCAGCGTGAGTTCTGAGTTAATGGTGTGAGTTTCGCTCTTAATCCGTTAGAGGTGGCAGCTCTGCTTTACTTAGATTCTTGAATACATTTATTTGAGGGGTCTGGGTCTGGTCTGCTGATTCAGTAGCTTTAATCACTGCAGTGAGATGGATTTTATCCCTCCCTGCGGTAAAAATAATTAAATAGAAGGGGGACGCATAGCCCAGCGGAGGGGCCTCTCCCCGTAATCTTCAAAGGAAATCTCAACATGTGATTAGATATTATTGCATGGAAAAGGTTAAATGGCTCGAGATGAGGTTTGAGTGTGAAAAAAGTCAGAGGAGAAAAACTCTTATTTATCGAGGATGGATGCAAAGGGTTGTCTGGAGGATTTGGGTTAAATATGTAAATTTCTTGCTGCCAAACATGATTTCGTATATTTCAGTTTCAACTAATCCACTTTAGCATGCACAGAGCTCGGAAAACAAGTCCATTACTGACGTGGAGGAACAATAATGCCGCAGCTGAGTGAAAAGGCTGCGAGTAAATGTAGCGGAGTTGAAATGGCATCATGAGGAACAGGAAAACAGAGTTGAGGCGGCGGCAGGGTGACGAGGAGCTGTGTGGATTTCTAGCATTTGCACTCGTCTCAGCCGTGGTTAAGAAACTAATACCTCAATTCACCACCTGCAGCCCGGCATCGCACTCCCTCTTTCACATATTCATCTCTGACATACAGGAAACCCTGAAGGCGAGAGAGACAGTGAGAAAGGCATAACACACACCAGCCCAGTTTTATTTTAGCCCCCATGAGGCACTGCAGAATTTGTCATATCGAGAAGCTGAGATTTTGACAGCTTCCAGAAAGCCGGAGAGTCGGATCCTCCACTTCTGTTTTCAAACCTTTTAGCTCCATGGTTGTCTGTTTGTGAGCTTCCCTGTGAGACAACATCAGACGTCAAAGTGAATGAGCGTGGCATTTTATGAAGGTGAGCCTGGTTTCAGGAGAAACTGTCAGAACTGGATGCTTATTTGTAATTGTGAAGTCAGAACCCAAAAAATGTTCTGGATTTGTATTCAGTTCTTGAACTTGGCATTTTTGTATTCGTTGTAGTACTGTGCAACAATTACAATCTTTAAAGGTGATTGGCTGCATGATTTTCTGGGATTAATCGCAAAGTTGTGTGTAATATTGAAAACAGAACTGTCCTGTTTTTTTCTTTCTAATGGTACAGCAATATAAAGAAAAGTGTTTTTTTTTCCAACAGAAAATAAAGTTTCTTTAAAATACAAATTCAAGGTATAAAAATAAAACATATGTCCAGTAATGGTTGCTTGGGCTTCAACACAGACTTTACCTTGGTGTTGTCCTGAAACACGCTCTTATTGTCTATAGTGGTTTCAATTTATAAATATATTTTTTTTCATTCTTGAGAAAAGGTATGAAAATGTAAGGTTGTCCTATACTACGTGGTTTAATACCGTTTTCACACTTAAACTGACCCAGGATGCCTGAGGTGTAAATGGCTGTTAACCAATATGGCCGCAACCTTTAAAATGATTTCACATTGCTGACGTCATCACCAAAGAAAAGAACATCATGTCACTGCTCTGTTAACAGGATATATTGTTAAATTGTTATAATTTTTGCATGATGCTGATCTGAAGAATACTGCTCAACATCCCGTCCTGTATGTCCCGTGGTTTGTGTCTTCAGGTGTTATAGTATAAGACAATATATATGCATTGGTAGGAACCATACATGGGGTATGTTGTGCTGTGGGGAGCAGAATAAATGAGACACACTCCAGATATGTTACTCTGCATCAGACATGAGTAGCAAGACGCGATGTCAGGAGGCACCTCAAGAGGAAAAAGCAAGGAAATTCATGGAAAATGTCCAAGTTTCTGCTCGAGCTGTTTCACATAGAGCGAGGAAACTGTGACGCTAATTAACCAGTGTTGCATGAACTGGTTTCAGGTCCTATCGCCAAAGTAATTCATGCTCAGAACGGGTGACTGGCTGAAGTAGATAAAGCGTTTCAACAGATATCATATTAGAGAAATAAAAATGGATGGAAACAAGGTGAACGGCCTTCTCTCCACCACGAGGGAGGAAGCAGGCGACATGCTAGTTTCCCTACATGTAAGCCCAGGGGAAGTAAACGAGTGTGACACTGTAAAGAGAAAGATGGATGTTCCCTTTGTGGCTCACAGAAACGTTTTCTTGAAGAGAGTAAAGTTTAATGTGTGTGAACAAGAAGTGGGAGAGTCAGCGTCAGCTTCCTCTCAGGCCTGCAGTGTCTGCCAGAGCGCTGTGATGAACACACAGCCCTCCAAGAGGCTGATTTGTTATTGGTTAAGAGACAAAACACTATCAGAACAGTCACAAATGCATCGTGAACTCATGCAAGACAAAGCAGTTCACAGAGCTGGAAAAACTAACAAGCAAAAAGGCAGTGAGAAACACTAAGGAGTCTTTTTTTTTAAGTCAGATATTGCCAAACAACAACTGGGTAGCGTCTTAATTTAAACCCAGTCAAATCACCATGGTAAATACAGCAAAATTAATCTGCTTCAGATCAAGAAAATACATCAACTCATTCAAAAACGCTGCTTTCAAACAAATGAGTTGACTGGACAAACATGTCCTGCAGGCAGTCCAGAGAACTGTGTTTCTAAATTATATAGAATATCTGCAGTCCCTGAACGATTTGTCTAAACTTACGTACAATCGAGACATTCTCAGATGTCTTTGCATTTATAGAGCTATAAATTGTGTTCAACCTTCATTATCACTTCAGCACGGCAGTTTAAAATCCACTGCACTGTTGATCATGTTTGCAATGAATCACAAAATCCTTACAAAAGGGAATTTATCAAGCCCAATAGAGAATATAGAAATTAATTGCACAAAGTTCATTTCCAGCTTTATTCCCCAGGGTGTTTATGATCAATGATTTTATTTTCTATTGCAGCCGTAATTGGAAAAACATTTGTTGTTTGATAATGTATCATAATCATGATCACGAGCAAAAAGTGAATATCTTTTAAAAGTTGATTATTGAAAGTCATTAAATGAATTTTCTCACATAGTCATAAACTCATAACTTATTTATCAAAATTAATTGAAAAAAAAAAAGGAAAAACCATCTGATGTGATTGTTGTGGGGACATTGGCTTCCAGGCTGATTGGATATTTACTGACAGGTCTCACATGCATCAGAGAATTGGGTCAGCTCCTCCCATGGTCTCCTATTGAGGGAATTTAAAGGAATACTCCGAAGATTTTGGACCCACGCCCTATCCCTATCATTTACACAGTGAGATAAGCTCATAAATACCTTATTTCTGTCTGTGCTTCCAGCGGCTGGATCCCAGCTGTTAGCATCGTAGTTAGCTTACCTCAGCTGCTGGAGGTGAAGAGAAAACTGAGCCAGACTGACGAAAGTGGACAAAATACTCCTTCCAGTGTTCCAGGGGATGGCGTATTAGCACATGAAGTAAATCCGAATGGTTAAAAGACGTGTTTTCCTTTTCAATCCGTTAAAATAGCGTTTTGATACACACAGATCTGCACAAACATAGTGCTCCGCGGAAGGATATACCGGCTCACAGCGGCTGAGTCTATGGCTTCTACTGCTGTGCTCCGGTATATCCTTCCACGGAGAACTGCGCATGCGCAGGTCTGTGTGTATCAAAACGTTATTTTAACGGATTGAAGAGGAAAAAACGTCTTTTAAAATGTTTTATAACCATTTGGATTTACTTCACGTGCTAATACGCCATCCCCTGGACCACTGGAAGGAGTATTTTTTCCACTTTCGTCAGTCCAGCTCTGTTTCCTCTTCACCTCCCGCAGTTGAGCTAAGCTAACTACGATGCTAACAGCTGGGAGCCAGCCGCTGGACGAACGGACACAATAAAGGTATCTATGAGCTTATCTCACTGTGTAAATGATAGGGATAGGGCGTGGGTCCAAAATCTTCGGAGTATTCCTTTAAGGCACCTGAGCAAACATGGCTTTACTTCTGTCTCTTCTTGACGGCCACATCGGGCTCCTCTCTGATTCTGAGGTAGATGTTGTGATCAGGATTATTTGAAGACATTTTTTCATTGATAACATTATTTAGTTTGATGGCCTTGTTCCTCTAACGCTGGTGTGTGTTGGCTGAGGTGTGTCATGTCAAGTCTACCCTCCATTACCAAGGTACGGCTTGTCTTGCTCAGCCGTTCATAGGAGTGTGGTGGTTAATGGTACTCTTAAACTGTAATGTCATTTGTGTTGCAGGGTTTTACTGGTTGCTGTTTTGCACATGGTTGCTGACTGGTGGCAGAGGTTCGGCGCTCTTTGTGTGGCTTTTTTTTTTCCCATCAAAGGTTGTAGTCGTTACAATTGTGGTTGGTTTGTCGCTCTCCTGACTTTAATTGACTGACCATCTCCACCCAACCAAGCTTCTGTCTGCTTTCCTTTGGCTAGCTTTATTACTCAGGAAGTGCTTCTTTTAAAATGATTTTAGTATTACATAGAATTAATAAAGTTTTTGTGTATTTTTGATTCATTTCATTAGCTTTAAGGTTACTCATTCTGCAGGCACTCCAGAAATTCAACAATCATTCAGTTAAATCAGTTCATTTCAGCTTTATTATATAGCTTCAATTACAACATAGTCATTTCCAGAAACTTTTACAGAGAAAACCCAGTAAAGGGAATTTTCTTCAGTTTGAGCCACGTCTCTGTCTCCTCTCAGCCGATGAACTTGTGTGACCTGTGTGGTAGTTTAACTTTGACATCTTGAGTTATCCTCAGGTGGCGTTGTTGGTGTTCTTGAGGCTGGTACAGCTCCACTAAGCTCCCTTACTTTCATTATGAGATGTCCTCATATTTGTGATTGATTGTGTCATTGATCCTTCAATATGGCGAAAAGATGTGAAATAAATTGCTCATATCAATAGATGTCAATAAATGGTTATTGAGATGGTTTATATCAATGCCAGTCATATGATGTAATTGGTCAGTGTGTTACTGAAGATGGTGTGTTTTTTTTTTTTTTCTGTTCTCCAAGAGTCTGAAGAGTTTGAAACACAGTCTTAGTTTTTATGTTCTGGGTGATGGAGAAAGCTTTAAATATGCTGTTAGTGTGAGCCACGTGTTGAACTCTAGCCTTCGAGTGTCATGGCCAGCCCCCCGGCCTCCTCGTAGGGAGGCCGTTTGTTTGTTTTTCAGGTGGGCGGCACTGGAGCGGGTTTTCGGAGGCGTGGTTCCAGCTCATCAGCCAGATGAGGGTCAGCTGCTCTCGTCCCTATTTAAGTGGCGTCCTTGGCTGGAATCGGCGCTGGATCTTAACCTCTGCTACAGTGTGTTAGACGTGCCTGCTTCGACCTGCTCTCGTGATCTGTGAATTGACCTTTTTTCCCTCTGCTCGCAGTCTGGGGATCCGCTCCGCCTGCCGCTCCTGCCGCCTGCCTGCTCCTAGTTCCTCCGGACTCGGATCCAACCTTGGACTGAAAATTGCCAAGAGTCATCCCGGACCCAGCTTGGTCCGGCTCTGCTTCTGGGCTCACCTTTTGTTAAAATAAATCCATTTTTTGTACCCGCCATCTGTTCTCCCGTGTCGTCTGCGCCTGAGCCTCCGACCCCACCCCGTAACAGTAAGATCCAGCCAAGATGAGCTCAGCAGACGGCAACCCCGGGAGAGACCAGGTACCTTCGGCTCCGCAGTCTGTGGCGAAGAAGCTGGCCGAACACGACAAAGTCCTGGGAACAATGTTTGGCCAGGTCTCCCGTTTGTCCGAGCAGGTTGCTGGGATCGCCGAACACCTGGCTGCCTCATCAGCGGTCTCCGCGGTGGCTCCTCCCCCCGCCCCGGTCCCGGCTCCGGCTCCGCAGATGATGGCTCCATTCCGGGAGCCGAATGCGCCCACACCGGAGCGGTACGCTGGAGACCTTGGTTCCTGCCAGGCCTTCCTCACGCAGGTTTCTCTCGTGTTTGAGCTGCAGCCGCTATCTTATTCCTCCGACCGGTCTCGCATCGCTTACCTAATCGGGCTCCTCTCCGGCCCGGCAAGGGCGTGGGGAACGGCATTGTGGGAGAATCAGTCGCCGGCTTGTCGGACTTATCAAGCCTTCACGGAGGAGATGAAGAGGAATTTTGACCACCCGGTGAAGGGCAGAGACGCGGGGGACAGGCTCATGATTATCCGCCAAGGAAGCCGCAGTGTGGCCGAGTACGCCATCGAGTTCCGGACTCTAGCCGCGGGGAGTGGATGGAACAGCAGCGCTCTCCAGTGCGCGTTCTTACGGGGCCTGCAGGATGACTTGCAGGACGAACTGGCCACCCGAGAGCGACCTCCCGATTTGGACAGCTTGATTTTTTTGTGCACCAGCTTGGACAACCGCATCAGAGAACGCCGTCGGGTGCGAGCGAGCCGCGTCCCGGCTTCCGTAGTTTCTGCGCCTAATCAGCCAGCGGGAACGGGGGCGACGGTCTCGGCTTCGGAGCCAGAGCCCATGCAGATCGGCCGGATCCAGCTCTCCTCGCAGGAGAAGAGGAGGCAGCGCCGGGCCACGAACGCCTGTCTCTACTGCGGCGGCTCTGGACATTATGTCGCCGAGTGCCCCAAGCGGCCGCTAAAAGATCAGGCTCCCCTGTAGATGCGGGGCTGCGGGTGAGCCGAACTTCCATCAAGACCCCTCAACGATTTCAGGTAACCGGCACTCTCTGTTATCTCACCCAGTCTGTTCCTGTTGCTGCTCTGGTGGATTCAGGTGCAGAGGAAAGTTTCATGGACATCCAGCTAGCTCGCCAGCTGGACATTCCCTGTGTTCCACTGGAGTCTGAGCTAGCTGTGAGGTCGCTAAATGGGCTCCATCTGGCTCAGGTCAGCCACAAGACCTGTCCGGTGGATTTGGTGCTCTCTGGAAATCATCATGAGACTCTGACCTTCCATCTCATTGACCACTCGCAGCCCCCGCTGGTGCTGGGTTTCCCGTGGCTGCGTAAACACAACCCCCGCATTGACTGGATTAAGGAGGAGATTGATTCCTGGAGCCCATTTTGTTTAAGTAACTGTTTACGTTCTGCACTCACTCCACATGTCTCTCTGCAGTCCTCCCCGCCAGAACCGGTAGATCTGTCAGCAGTCCCTGAGGCGTACCACGACCTGGTCCAAGTGTTCAGTAAGAGCAAGGCCCTCTCTCTGCCGCCACACCGACCTTACGACTGTCCCATTGATCTGCTTCCAGGAGCCACATTGCCCCGCAGCCGGTTGTACAATTTGACCCGGCCTGAGCGCGCCGCCATGGAGACCTACATTCAGGAGTCCCTGGCGGCTGGGACCATTCGTCCCTCTTCTTCTCCGGTGGCAGCGGGGTTTTTCTTCGTCGGCAAGAAGGACGGCTCTCTGAGACCCTGCATTGATTTCAGAGGTCTAAATGACATCACCGTAAAGAACCGCTACCCGCTGCCCTTGCTTAGCTCGGCCTTCCTTCCCCTGCACGGCGCCACGGTGTTCACGAAACTGGATCTCCGCAACGCCTATCACCTGGTCCGCATTCGTGAGGGGGATGAGTGGAAGACCGCGTTCAACACTCCGCTGGGCCATTTTGAGTACTTGGTTATGCCATTTGGACTCACTAACGCTCCTGCGGTTTTTCAGAACCTCATGAATGATGTGCTCCGAGACTTCATTGACCGCTTCGTTTTTGTGTACCTTGACGATGTCCTGATCTACTCCCGCAGTACTGAGGAACACATCCAGCATGTCCGTCTGGTCCTGGAGAGACTCCTGAAGAACCACCTGTATGTGAAGGCCGAGAAGTGTGAGTTCCATCAGTCCACTGTGTCCTTCTTGGGTTTCATCATCTCACAGGGAGAGACTCGCATGGATCCAGCTAAGCTGGCGGCGGTACAGGAGTGGCCTGAGCCGGAGAATCGGAAGCAGCTTCAACGGTTCCTGGGTTTTGCCAACTTCTACCGCCGGTTCATCAGGAACTACAGTAAGGTGGCCGCACCCCTCACTGCTCTCACGTCCACCATTCGTCCGTTTGTTTGGTCCCCAGAGGCCGCAAAGGCCTTCCAGGAACTCAAGGTTCGATTCACTACAGCTCCCATACTAATTCAGCCTGATCCCAGTCTCCAGTTTGTGGTGGAGGTAGATGCCTCGGAGACCGGTGTGGGAGCCATTCTGTCCCAACGCCCTACCTCGGACAACAAGCTGCACCCCTGTGCCTTTTTTTCTCGCCGCCTCTCACCAGCAGAACGCAATTATGACATCGGCAACCGAGAGCTTCTGGCGGTCAAGCTGGCGTTGGAGGAGTGGAGGCACTGGCTGGAGGGAGCTGAGCAGCCATTCATAGTGTGGACTGATCACAAGAACCTTGAGTATGTGCGCTCTGCTAAACGTCTGAACTCCCGTCAGGCCCGTTGGACTCTGTTTTTTGGGCGTTTCAACTTCACCTTGACCTACCGCCCGGGGTCGCGTAACATCAAGCCAGATGCTCTGTCACGCCAGTTTGCCACCGAGGACTCCCCATCAGAACCGGGTTCCATCCTTCCCCAGTCCTGCACTGTCGGATCTCTCACATGGGAGGTGGAATCCCTAGTGCAACAGGCTCAACTGCACGAGCCAGGTCCAGGTAATGGCCCCGCTAACTGCCTGTTTGTGCCCAGCTCTGTCCGCTCTCAGGTCCTGCAGTGGGGACACTCTTCCCAGCTTTTCTGCCACCCTGGAGTCACCCGCACGTTGGGAGTTCTACGACAGAGGTTTTGGTGGCCATCGATGGACAAGGACACGCGGGAGTTTGTGGCGGCCTGCGTTGTCTGCGCCCGGAATAAGACATCCACTCGGCCCTGTTCTGGCCTCCTTCAACCCTTACCAGTGCCCAGTCGGCCGTGGTCCCATATTGCACTGGACTTCGTCACTGGCCTGCCTCCCTCCAACGGTAAAACCGCTATCCTCTCTATTGTGGACAGGTTTTCCAAGGCTGCCCACTTTGTCGCCCTCTGTAAGCTGCCATCGGCCAAGGAGACAGCAGACCTGCTCGTCACTGAAGTGTTCCGCGTTCATGGCATCCCTGTGGATATCGTGTCCGACCGGGGACCACAGTTCACATCGGAGGTTTGGAGGGCATTTTGTTCGGCGTTGGGAGCCAAGGTGAGCCTGTCTTCTGGTTTCCATCCCCAGTCTAATGGTCAGACGGAGCGCCTAAATCAGGAGATGGAGGCCCTGCTCCGGTGTGTTACTGCGGAGGATCCTGCGGCCTGGAGCACTCACCTGCCGTGGGTGGAATACGCGCATAACTCGCTGGTTAGCTCCTCCTCGGGCTTGTCCCCGTTTCAGTGCTCCCTGGGGTACCAGCCCCCTCTGTTCCCATCCCAGGAACAGGAGTTGGCGGTTCCTTCCGTTCAAGCAGCTATGAGGAGATGTGAACGGGTCTGGAAGAGGGCGCGGACCGCCCTGCTCAGGTCTTCCCGCAGAATGGAGCAGCAGGCCAACCGCAAGCGGACTGCCGCTCCCACCTATTCCCCTGGACAGAAGGTCTGGTTGAGGGCCAAGGACCTGCCCCTTCGGGTTGAATCCCGGAAGCTGGCCCCTCGCTTTGTGGGACCATTCGAAGTGGAGAGGATCATCAATCCCTGCGCGGTGCGTCTCAAGCTTCCCTCGTCCATGCGCATCCACCCCACTTTCCACGTCTCTCAGATCAAGCCTGTGGCCGAGAGTGACCTGGTCCCCCCTGTCCGTGCCCCGCCTCCGCCCAGGATGTTGGATGGCGGCCTGGTTTATACGGTGCGGCGGCTTCTGGATGTGCGCCGCCGGGGTCGAGGGGTTCAGTACCTGGTGGACTGGGAGGGTTACGGCCCTGAGGAGCGTTCCTGGGTTCCCCGGGGCCGCATTATGGACCCCAGTCTCGTCCGGGAGTTTCATCGCCGCCATCCTGGGCTATTGGTGCGTGTGCCTGGAGGCACACGTAGGAGGGGGGGTACTGTCATGGCCAGCCCCCCGGCCTCCTCGTAGGGAGGCCGTTTGTTTGTTTTTCAGGTGGGCGGCACTGGAGCGGGTTTTCGGAGGCGTGGTTCCAGCTCATCAGCCAGATGAGGGTCAGCTGCTCTCGTCCCTATTTAAGTGGCGTCCTTGGCTGGAATCGGCGCTGGATCTTAACCTCTGCTACAGTGTGTTAGACGTGCCTGCTTCGACCTGCTCTCGTGATCTGTGAATTGACCTTTTTTCCCTCTGCTCGCAGTCTGGGGATCCGCTCCGCCTGCCGCTCCTGCCGCCTGCCTGCTCCTAGTTCCTCCGGACTCGGATCCAACCTTGGACTGAAAATTGCCAAGAGTCATCCCGGACCCAGCTTGGTCCGGCTCTGCTTCTGGGCTCACCTTTTGTTAAAATAAATCCATTTTTTGTACCCGCCATCTGTTCTCCCGTGTCGTCTGCGCCTGAGCCTCCGACCCCACCCCGTAACATCGAGGGCTGCCGTCCTGCTTGTTTTGGGTCTCTCCCAGTTGAAGCGCAGCGTGTTGCAATGAGGAACTCATTAGTGGACTTTTTTCCAGGCTTGTGGATGGCGTCAACATGAGATTCAGGTGCGCTGAAGCAGAGAAACATCTAAACCGTGCAGGACGTCGGCTCCTGAGGAACGCAGTTTGACACCCCTGGAAGGTGCCAATCAGCGTTAATGTAGGAAGTTAATTACCCGGTTTGTGACGCTCACTGAAAGTTCAGCTTCATCTGAGGGAGCCTGGCTGAGTTGAACTTGTTTCATAATGAAGCCCTCTGGTCCGCCTTTCTTTGATGCTCGCTGCTGAAGCCATTGTGAAGCCCCAGCAGCTCGCTTGTTTCAGCCATTATGTATGCATGTTACGGACCCTATAGATTTGAATTCCCACTGTGTTCAGATTCACACAGATCGGACTTCAAGGGCAAGTGACGCATTTGCCTTTCCTACGAGGCACAGATATGTCGTGTTTTTCCACTTAAAAAAAAAGAAAAGAAAGCAAATGTAAATTAAGGTGTGTTGGTGACTCAAGAGTTTTTGGTGTGACTCTTCCGAACTCCATCCAGTGACTGGAGGCCGGAGAAGCATCTGGTGATATATCCACTGCTGCCAACCTCTTTATATAACTCACAAAGCTGCCTCAGACTTTGTCATTCTTTAATTTAACCCACACCGACACACATAATGTATTCGCTCGCCACACACACCCACAGCACCACATGCATACATCACATACTAAACACCTCGTAGGGCTCTCTGAGGAGGCGCTATGGATGTGTGTTATATAAATGCAAATGACGCAGGACACGCGGCTTCTCCACCTGTTCCCTGTGCAGTGAAGGAAAGAGCAAGACAAGGACCATAGATTTTAATCCATGTGGAGCAATCGGCATGTGTGGTTGCGCCTTATGTCTGTGTACTGTTGCTTAGTGTTTAAGAATGAAAAAAAAAAAAAAAACACCAGAAAGCAAAGGAGTTTGCTCACCGGTACACATGCAGGTCATTACAGCAGGCAGGCGCTAACATATGACACTCTGTCATTTCTGAAAGGTCAGTCCGAGACGGAGCTGCAGCCGGAGAATTAAAGATTCCACGAGCGCGCCTCATAATCATCTTTCAGGTGCGTTTCCGTCTTCAGCTATTCGACAGGCTCAGATAGCAGGCACAACCAAAACACGGCGCCGAGGTTATCGGCGTGTGCCGTCTCCAGCTAAAAGCATTTCATCACATTAATTGGAGACAGCCTTAATTACCTCATAAATTAAAGTCAAGGTAATCCTGGAGTAGTTCTGAAAGTTACTACTGGGAGCTGCAGATTATTGCGCCATAATATTTCATGGTGTGATTTAATGAAAATGAACTGTTGGCATATCATTGACACTTAAGCGTGATAGATTTAAAACAGACAGCTTGATTACAGCAAAGTCACCTGTTACCAACTGAGCATATGTGCTGCTTTAGAGTGTTTATACGCTTGTTTTTTTTAAACATTCCTCATCACGCTATAATGCAAACTGACAGCTTGGTAATTTGAACCAATGCTCGCTAACAACTTGTGAAAGGGACTCCATTTTTACATGTCACTTCCTGAAATATTGTCACCGAATGTTTAAACACAAGCAAGGACCAACATCCACGGCTTCTTCAACTTCTGGTACCTATGGCCTCCTGCAGAGCCAAACCACCTTTTATTAGGTGTGCAGCTCGCTCTGCTTTCGTCAGAAGCACAAATCATTTCACAAAGGAACCCCTTAGCAGGATTTCAGTGGCACAGTCAGTACAGGAAGTTATTTTCATGTCTGAAATTACAGCCTGGGATCGAGTTCCCATGAGAGGTTTGGTAGAATGAAAAGCTTTTAGAGGCAGGTGTAAGAAAGTCTTCACAGCAGCGTTTCAACTCTATTTCCCAGTAATTATTGCTCTCCCTTCACACGATGTGAACTGTACGAGAAAAGCAGATACACCAGTGCTATTCATGAGGAATAACTGGCCTTAACAAATGCTCGTTTGCCATTGTGTGAAGAAAAAAAATGGAGTTCTAGTCCTTTTTTTTGTGTGTCCAGTGCTGTAATTCTTTCCACAACCTCACTTTCATAAAGGTCAGGACACTGTGTAAAATGGAGAGATGAACAAGTTTCAGAAACTTGCAATTTGGACAAAACCCAGACTCTATTCACAGTAGAACTCAGAGGTCAAAAGTACGACATTTTGTCATTTCATGAAAATTGTAAATTCATTTTGAATTTGATGGTGGAAACTGGTGTCAGTCCAGTTGCCATGGGCCACGTTTCATTGCATCCCCTCTTCCTGTACATGTCTAGGTGGAGAGAGAATCTCTTTGAGCTTTGAGAAATGTTTTTTTATTGCTGTCTGTTTGATTGTAGCAGTTCAACTGTCTTCAGTCTTAATCGCCTGTGATAGCCAAATGTTTTCAACTTGTAAAAGTTTTGCCCTGCATGAAGGCCAGTTCAGGATCGAGATGCTTTCACAGCTGTGATGAATAAATGTCTTCTGGACTGTCTACTATTGCCTCATTGACACACAGATGCCCGGATGGGAACAAATCGAAAGCATCAAGATGATATATTACTTGATGCCACAAGTCAAACCATCGGATGCAGATTTTCTGCCCACTAGAATGTCTTTATTGTTATAAAGTTATCTTTTGCACTAATGAGCTGAGTACTATTACAAATAATTTGCAGTCACAAAGGTTTGTGATGTTTATGCAGATTTACATTTGTTTCCCCAAAAAGGAATTAAAATTTGAATCGATCTTTACACACCATAGTTTTGCTGTGACAGTTAGTCATGGACACGTTGTTTGAAAGCACAAACCTTAAGGCCTGATATAAACAGAAACGTTTTGTTTTCTTCTCAAAACCCCAAAAAGCTATAATAAAGTAAACAGTGAGAAACAATCTAAAGCAGTGTGTCGCTTCACGGAGTGACGTAGACTTGTGTCTGAGGTAGTCTACGGAGACAGTGGGGGTCTGGGGGGCAATAAACCACTCTTACCATGACCAAAGGAGAATTTAATGTTCCGAGAGAAAATAGGAGGGCAGGGTATCTGCTGCTCAGTATGCTTGACAGAGCACCGCAGATGAGATTTATTCCCATCAAGTCATCCAGTCTGCCGCTTAAAATAATCACAGCAAACCTAGATTTGACAAGCTACTTTCTATTTTTCCAGCGTATGTACTCAACATTTTCTGCACTTATTGGGCTTTTATGTGATAAAATGACACAATGTGTCAGGTAATTATGAAGTGGAAGCGAAATTATGTATTTAACATTTTCTTTTACAAATTATAAACTTAAAGTGTGGCGTGTAAAATCTCTGCAGCTCCTCCAGACCTACCATCCGCCTCCTGACTGCTTCTCTGATCGATGCTCTCCTTCCAGCCCGTCGCAGAGGTAAGTGGAAGCAAGTCATGCTGAGCCGCTTTATTCTCAGATCAAGTTAGATCAAACTGGGAACGCAGAGTAAAGCGGGTAAACCAAATCACATTTGGCCGAGTGGCCACAGCTCAGCTAGCAGCAGCAAATGTTTAAAGTGAACATGGTAGCTCCCACTAGTGGTTTGTAACTATATGACAGTCAACTGAAGCTGTAACCGAATCCATTGATCTGTCGTCTATATTATTTTATCTGAGTAGTATTTCTGATGCTGACTACTCATGTTGTTTACTCATTTAACTGATGAGTCACACTAATCCTTAGTATAGGTGAATGTTCTTCTAGTTTAAGTCGATTTCAAGTTTATCCTGCATTATATCTTTCTGTTAAAACGAAGACGGTGTTGTTTCAGTTCAAATAACCAAATGTTGAAGAAGAACTTGCCGTTTGTAAAAAAGGGATGTAACTTCAAATCGATTCTAATTTCTTCTTGAGTTAAGCTTTTATCCACAGCCAAGGGCATTTAACAGCATTTCTCTGGTGGTATGTCGCTGGCCAGCAGTGTTTTGCTGTAGGGCTCCCATGAGGAACACAAAAGCTTTCGAATTATGGAACAAAAGGCGTCTTTTAAAGGACAAAGATATTTTGTCAAGCAGTGTCGGAGAATTTCGACAGCCTATTTATGTTTTCCAATCATGCATTGATTGAAAATGTCTTTCATATATCCAGTTTATTTTCTGATTTTCTTCAGAAAAATAACACAAAATAATTACATTACCAGTTCTGATATTGACAGAACGGACGCCTTGTTACAACCTGATGAACATACTGAATAAATGCCCTGCCTCCAAACTTGAATGTGTCTGATAAGACCCATTTTTCTCAGAATAATCTGTCTGCAAATGTGGAGTGTTTTGTTTGCCCGGCGCAACCTGCTAAATCCAGCACATTAATACAGTAACTAGATAGTTTAATCATCTGTACATTAAAGCCTCCTCAGGTTTAAAGACTGATCCTGCTCTGATTCCCATCAGCTTACTCCCTTCTCTCTTGAATACATTTAGAAGCAGCAATTAACACTTCATGAGTGGAACTAGACCCAGTATGTTGTCTTTAAATAGTTACTTTTAAGTCCCTGTGCTGAGCTTACCTCCATATGTTTTAAGTGTTATTAAACACTTGTTATTTGGCTCTCCTACAATATATTCTTTACTATAAAAAAAAAACCCAAAACAAAAAAACACCCCTTATGCTACTTTCGACTTTATCAATGAAACAGACTTATTCTGAATAGGAGATGCTTTGCTGGTTTATGATATAAGAAATCCTACTGTACTACCATTGGATACTCAAAAGAAAAAAAAAATTCTGCACAAGTTACCAAATGTTGCCGCTTGCCTAACAGATAAAAAGCAAATAGCACAAAGTATGTCTATTATTCGCTATGTCGGTGGAAGATATTTGATGTAATTTATGTAGGAATGCATGAAATATCTGTCAAGCACCTTTTTTCAGATAAACAAGAATTAAATGATGGCAGATTTTGTTTTATACGATTATAAACAAATGTAAATAAATGTATATAAATTTTCTGTTGATAATTTCAGAATATGGGTGAAATCAGTGACTTGTGATAATTAATATATATTGAAAAAATGACTGAGTACCTTCTGTGGTGTGTTGGTATGAGTAAACTTATTGGTGGGGAAAGTCAAAAATCACTAAACTCATAATTAATGTTCATTTCCCATTATGGTTTTGGTCACTTTTGTCACACATACAGAATTACAAAGATTTGGTTTCTTCACTGTAAATTATATCCTGTTTGATTCATCATTTCAAAAAAATAAACACTTCGAGTCTGAATCTGAACGGAAATGCAAACAGGAGCAGGATGAAGTGGGGATGTATTTTTTTTAACGTGACTTGAAACGACCTCCTTCCCCGAGGAACCCGAGCCGTGTTTGAAATGTCATCCCCCGCGCCGCAGTTTGGTGTGATGGCAGCGCTGCTCCGTATCAAAACAGTGAACTTTCTCTCTCTCACACATGTAACCGATGGATTCATGTCCTCATTTACACATCAGTGTTTGTTTGATCTCCATCAGCCATGCAAGTTAAAAGTGTCGGCCTCGCATTCGGGTTCGGGATGAAGAGACGTGGCTCTTTTAAGCACATGCAGGCATCATTATCCTTTCCCCATCCTTCTAATTAGTTAATTGAAAGGACATCTGTGTAACATCTACAACGCATTAGTGTCCCCCGATGGGTTTGCTTCAGTACTTTGGCGACGCCATTTCTTAGTGTCGTCTTTTGAACGATATCTGCAAATTCTGTTTCATCTTGTCGTGTAATTTTAACGGAACGTGTTCAGTTTGCAGTCAGCCCTATCAATAAATGTGCTTATTAATCCTTTTCAGCACAGTATAGGAGGCTCATCTGTCTTTATGCTGGAACTGCATTGGAAAAAACATTACACACTTAATCATTGTGTAAAGCACTAAAATATTCTTTTATTTTCTCCTGCCATATGAAGCCATTTAATTCCTTCTCCCCCGCGCTCCTCCGATAGCTGAATGTATTTCATATAGATTTGGTCATAAGTCCCAATCAATATCTCCATGTGAGATTTGTGTTTGGTGCTTAAAGCAGTTGGCTGAGCGCGTTAAAGACCAGGAGCTGCAAGACTGCGGAGATGAATAACATTTAGTGTGCTAAAATGCAAAGAAGTGATTCAGAAAGGGTTTTTAAAATACTAATTCATCTTAATGCAGACTGTTGAGCCTCTAGTTGCATATTTTAAGAGTAAATGTGCTTTCAAGACAGAGCTGCCATCTCATATTTAAAAAGCATTTTTATTTTTTTGTATTTTAATGACACCTTTTTCCTCGTCCTCCTTTTGTCCGTCTCCATTCTTCTGTCATCGTCTTTTTTTTTTTTTTTAAACTGCCACTAGGGTGCAACGCGAGGAAACAGCCAAAAGGTGCGATAGCGGGAAATGCATTGTGGGACATTCTGACACCCCAATTACCTTCCGGGCGATGGCAGGAGCGGCTCCTTGTAGTGTCCTTGGGTTGTGACATTTTCCCTTTCAGCTCCCCCTCAGATTTACTGGAATGAGCAGGGTTGCTGAGCGGGGCACTTTATAAATACATCTCCTCTGGATTACTGTGGCCGCGGCCCTGGGCAGCTGAGTGCGGCCGGGATGGCTTCATCCCTCGAGATTCCGCGCCGTAGATCAAGGCCCCAAATGGCCGTCCTAACTCAGCCATCAATCTCTGTTATTGCCTGCTGCCGACGCCGGCGTAAGGGACACACACAATGTGCTGCCGTCTAATCAGCGTGGTGCCGATCACCGGATGGTAAACATGAAACAATAGCTCTTGTTGTTTCCCCGCCGCCGGCTGTGCGCAGACAGAAGGGTGTCATTAGTGACTGCTGATGAATAATGTCGTGTTTGCGTTCGGTGAACCCTCATAAAGCACGTGGACGTATTTGTGAATCTTTATAGCCTCGCTGTTACAGTATCTATAGAAGGCTCAGGCGAATCCATTGTGACATTCAGGCGATTCATTTAAATCCTGGCATAGAGGATTCGATAAAGTGTAGACTGATAATGGGACAGTCCCAAGACTAATGATGCCAAAGTGTTTCTTAAACTGATAAACCAAAACAAGTTACTGTTTTTTTCTTTACTCATGAATGACAGCAAAGCAGAGATCAATGGTTATTCGGTAATTAATCTGATAAATAGCGGTTAAATATTCATGGAACAGAGAGGAGAATATCCGTAAGTCAGCGTTTTACTTGGGGAGACATTTCTTTCTTTTTCTGTTCATGTGAATAAATATTGCTGAGTTCATAAAGTTCAGAAATTTGGTTAAATAGAGATTACATTTTTTTTTTGTAGTTGTAAAAGTTTCTTCTGTTAAATCTGCAGTCCGCTGGGAATGCAGGGGGTTACATTTGTTTGTTTTTTTCAGTGTAAAAGTGAATTGTTACAAAAGATATATGGATAATAAATGTTCAGACTCAAAGCACCAACAAAGGTAACAGATAAATCATCAGATGGATTCACCATGCAAACCCTTTACCTTCATATGGAGAACATCCCAGGTTCAGTTGCAGGTCTTATCGGAGCTGTTCTCATGGTGCACAGACGGGTTTTCTCCAGTTTCTACTCACAGTCTGAAGACATGTGTCAGGAGATTGAAACCCTGTAATGCTGACCTTTCCAGGATCTTCCCCTGCTTTTCGCTGGTTGTCAGCTGGGATTTGCTTCAGCTCTCTGCCACTATAAGTTGGACGGAGCTGGTATGTCGGATGTATGCATGACCGGATGGATGGTTTTATATGTGCTGAAGCTACTCCAGCTGTCCCAGAAGGAGATGCAGAGTAGACAAATCTGTATGTGCATTGCATTGCTGGTGTATTATTTATTTCATTTTTTTTCTCAGCCCCACATCTATTCAAAGTGACTCATGGAGAACTGCGTTGACATGGTCTCGCTTTTCATCGATCTCACTGAATTCCATCTATCGAGAGAGCAGATTGCACCATGCACACAAACTCACGGCGAATTGATCGGATCAGTGCGCAGGTTGAGATCCACCAAGAATATTTGAGTTTCAGTTGCTTCATCCCATAATGCTTTGCGCCGTACTGTGACATGAACACGTGAGCTGCTGCACCACAACAGTACTGAAAAATACTGAAGCCAAAGAAACAATCAGTTTGCTCTGTGTTAATTGACCATAGTGAATCAGGCTACCTGTGGTCTACATAACTACAGCGATTGTCGATGATGCTGTGAAACAAAACGTAAAATATTCTGCGTACTGAAGATTAGAATGACTTTAGGGCCAAATCCACAGCGTACTTTGTAACACAGCCCTTAATTATTGTGACGCTACCTTTCATGTTTTCTTTCTCTTTTTTGAAGTAGTTCTGAGAGGTGAATCGAGCTCCAGGGACACAGAGAGGTTCGGAGCTGATAATTGCTCTTGTAAACACAAGTTTTTTTTCATACTGTACCTATGCATTATTTACACAGCTAACTCCCAGCAATAGAATGTTAAACACTAGTTAAGTTTGCTTTGGCCTGAAGGCTTTTTACATTCGCAGTGGGGGAAAAAAAAAAGGTGCAATCTGTCAGCACACCCAGGGTCTATTTAAGCCTGAAAGATGAAAGAGAAGAGGGCCGAGGAGGACGAATTTAGCAAAGCAAATATGTGAGGCACATATTTGACAAGTTAATAGAATTTTATAGCAAATTGTTTTTGTACGAGCCACCAGACACAAACGCACCTCGATGCACACACTCCCTTCAACAAATAAAGACGCCCGAACGCCAACAGCATCAATCACTGTCTCAGAAGCATCTGATACGTCTCAGCCGGAGATGCGAGCGCGTGTGTGTAATGCCATCGGCCAATGTAAACCTCAAATGCTACATTATCAGGTAAACAATGAAGCGAGAGTGTAAAAAGTGTCAAAGGGAGCTCAAGTTTTTCCAGTAAGTTCACTTCTCTGACTCCACACTTTTGTTCCATTTAAAATTTGACATCATATCACTGGAGGCAATCTATCAGGTTTTCTGCGGCTACCCCTGCAGCAACAGAGGCCTGCATTACTACTTGTTTGACATATTATTCCATAGCACTCTCCAAGACCTGTAAACACACTGTTGTATGTGTGCAGTTCCTAGACTCTCCTTTTAGAAAAGAATACCTATATAATAGAAAGGCATTGCTCGTTATTATCCATCTTGCACATATGGACAGCTGAAATGGCTTCACCCCGGCAGCGCAATGATGAATGAAGCTGGAAGTAAACAGTATAACACAATGTACTGTAAAAGACACTAACCGTACAACATCATCATAAAACTGCCAAACCTATATACAGAGACAATTAGGGAGATTATTGCACCAGGAAACGAGAATAATGGTCAGTGACGTTCCTGTGTGTAAGAATGGAAAAGTCAGTGCAGGATTATCAACTGCCTTAGACTTTTTTTTAGGGAAAACTTTCAACAGTTGTAGTTCTACAAGTTAAGTCTTCACATTTTTTTTTTGTTCTCCTGTATGAATTTACTCATTTTAATGAGTTTTATTCTTGTTAAGCACTTTTTAATAGCATTTTTAAGAGCGGTGCAGTAGCAGTCATGTTGGTAATACTGAGGTAAAATTATATTTCCTACAAATGTGCGCCACATGAACTTTTGAAACTTTGAAAAAAGGCTTGCTTAAGATGGAAAAATGATCAAAAACATATTAATTTTTGTCTGAATTACACACACCCCTCTTTTTTTTCAAGCAATATATGTAATAATCCCATAAAATCACCACTAATGCTGAGCAATAAGTATCTAATGGCAGGACTATAATGTAATTTGCAGGGTTCGGTCTTAATTATGTAAATTGAAGGCCATGAATGAGCCAGAAAATCATATGTTAAGCAGGAGTTCTTTCTGAAGCACATTTGTAATTTGTCCAGACTTTTTTCTTTTTTCCATTTTTTTCTGGCTTTGTCTTGGATTTTTTTTTAACTGAAAATCTGTTTAAAGGGCATAGGCTCGCTGCATAATTCCAACCTAATCAAAGTATGTGATTATATTTAATCATAATTTTATTTTGAGTGGAGTTATGCTTTTCGGAGCACTCACAATGTTATGATAAAGTCATCAGGCTTCCTTTCTTGTGTTATTTTCCGGAGTGTGACACTCATTGGAAAAATCGCTTCCACATTTTAAAATCAGTACAAATGAGCTAATTAAGTTAAATGACTCATGTTATGCAGAAAGAACAGAAAAGAAGGGAAAGGTTGTGTATCCGTCATTAGTCTCCATTTTTCATAATGAGTACTGCTCTGTGTTTTTGCGTTGCATAAACTAATATGCATTCTTGCAACAAAAAAACAAAAAGTCTAAGGTGGCAGATTGGAGGATACTTGATATGTTGACAGTAACCTTGTTTCTCTGCAGGTATTGAGGAGGAAACGGAAGAGTCCATGTCATTAACATACAATACCACCACTGTCCCAGTTCACTGAGCTGGTCCACTTTGACTTTTATGTACTGTGACCTTCATGTGATTTTAAAGTCGCTCTGTGTGTTTGGGGGTGAGATCATTACCAATAGTGTTTTGATTGCTCAGTATTGTCAAACCAGGTGATCATGTACAGGTGCGCGGGAAGATGCTTTAAGTAGAATGAATGAAGGAGTGACGTCATTGCATTTTTTCCCCTGCTGTATAGAGCATCGCCACTCAGGCTAGCGACTGGAAGCCATATGATACACACAAATAAACATTAGGAAGTTCTAACAAATTCACGGTTTAAGGAGGTCGGCAGCAATTCACCATATGATAAGAACAGACGAGAACAAAAACACTTCCACAGCAGTAAATCACTGCCATTTTAAGCGCTGTCCTTGGTGCTGAAAATGCTCGGGAACATTTGATTTTGATTTTTGGGAAGTATTGCTTGTGAAAAATTCTGATATTCTCTTCTGCCTGCTGTCTGCTGTCGTTGTCGTTCAATTTTCCTTACTGTTTACATTTAAAACAGTCTCAAATGATCACATAACTTGTCATCAAGGGCATTTACAAACTGTATTCTAAAATGTGTAGGGTCTTGTCTACACTGGCACAGTTTACATGGGTGTTTTTTCAATCCGATTAAAAACAGTTGTGTTAAACTCATCTGTATACATGAATGGCATACAAAGCGATCCACGATCAATCCTTGTTTACAAGGACCCTGGGTGAAGTGGATTATACGGCGTCCTGTGACATGCACGCAAAGTCTCAGGGATTTTTCAGGTTCTGATTTTTAGCTTTGCAGCCAGCGGTCCCCAGCGCCGAGCAATGTGTTTTTATCTGCTCAAATAATGTTCCAACATCTCCATGATACGCTGCTCAAAGAGCGAGCGCTCCCCTGGCTGGAGCACCGCCCCGCCGAGCAGCACATCGTGGTGCAACGCACCGGGGCTCCACTCTGCCTGCCGATGTTTCGAATGAACTGGTCTCCCTGTTAACTTGTGACCAACACATGTTGAAAAACCTACGGAAACTTGCAATCATGCCCAAACACCGGCCGGGCGGTCTGCTGGTCTGATTTTTGGGACCATGTAAACATGGCCACTAACAGCAGCACCATGTTTAGGCGCAAACTTCAACTTTATTTTTTGTTCCTTGAAGGGTGATTTGTTATGAAACAAACAAACAAAAAAACCCTGCAAAAATAGCACACAAAACATAAGATAGACAGGAGCAACTCAGGGAAAGAATTTTAATTTCAACTCTAAGGGTCTTCTGAAGCTTGTTTCGTATCTAATTCAGGGATGAACAGTCAGAGGAGTATGTGGGCTGGATGCATGAACGATTCGCTACATTTTCTCTGACAATGCCAAATATCTCTTCTTTGGTGTCGAGTCTTGTTTGGTGTTGCTTGGTGGATCGGACGATTGAAGTCTGATGAAACATTTTGGTTATTTAGCAGCATGTGGAAGAACTCCACACAGCCGCAGCGGCCTGGCGCTCCCCCGTCACGGCAATCACCATCCTGCTCACACACTGCTGTGTGACGTGTCGGTCGCTCCGACATAAACAGCGGCCATGTTGATCCCACCAGTGTTCAATGGGTTCGAGGTCAGGACCGCTGGCACCGCCGCTCGCCCAGATTTTGAGGGAGTCTGATAAGCTTTTTGGATGAGTGTGGTTTCAGAAATGCTGCAGGTCGCACAATTGATACCCCCTTGATCAATATCTGTATTGAGTGGTACCAATACCTGACTGTCAGCACCCGGAGAAAGAACTATTTTCTCTGCTCCATATCCTAAAATTCTTAGAAAATACATATATCACCAGTAGAAGACGTTAGAACAAAAAAAAAAGATTGACAAAACACATTTTCTTCCAGTTTGTACTTTATTTAGATTGTGCCAATAGCTTTGTACTTTTTGTTTTTGCATTTTGTTTCAAAATAGTCTTGTTTACATGGCAACATTTGGAAAATAACATTCATTTATAAGGACATAAAGGTTATATAAATATATATATATATATAACTGTGTAAATGCAGAGAATATCGAAGTAACTTTTTTTTTTTTTTGTCTTTCTCACACACGTGTAATATGACTGTAATATGTGTGTACAGCAGCAGAAACATTCCGGATTCATTGTCTTGTAAACAGAAGCGCAGGATGCACTGACTGTTCTCATTTTTCACATGAAAACGTCGCCGTTTAAACCCGCAGCAGAGGACTTGCAGTCAAAAACAAACGCTCGCACTTTAAGTGTGACCAAAGTGAAGTGCGAATTCGCTGAGCGCCGCTGCAATTCCGTCTTACCTCGCTTACCCAGGGGCTGTTTTAATCGAGCAATTACACTGTCACCTAATGTGCTTGTAATATCTTTAAGCAACAAAGTGGCAGTATCTTAAAGAGGTCTCCCTACACAAGGAAAAAAAAAAAGAGTCAAAAGTTTTTCCATTACCGTTCGCAAAGAAAAAGCACTTTATAGAGGTGATAGGAAAGGAGCAATTACCTCAATTACAATGAGCGTGGCAGTGATACACTTGTGCTTTGCTGCAGACTTTCCCTTTGACAGGACCGCTTGTAAAGAACTCTCTTTGTTGGTGAATGAATGCACACCACATGTTTTTTGGTATTATGCTCACAGAAAATCATCCCGAAACGGGAGCAGAGTTTTCAGTGAACTAAACAAAATTGAACTTACCGGTAATGGGATGATCATAGCAGGCTTTTGTGAAGTCCCTCTCCTCTATCTGGGTTTTCTAAGCTCCCTCTTTTTTTAGAGCAAAGGGTCTATACAGCAGCTACAAGCACAATTTCAGGGCAGCTTTTCACTGAGAAAGGAAAGGCAGAGCTTGTTAAAGGTTCATGCTGGACTCAATACACAGGCGGAAAATACTCATGTTGCTAAAGCAACACAAAACTAGCATTATTACAATTTCTTTCCAGTACGATTTTGATTTAAAAAAAAAAAAAAAATCACATCCCCAAGTTATTTTACTCACAGTGCGTTTTATCAGTCTGTTGAGACATACTCAAATAAATAACAACTCTGAATTTTTGTTAATTTGAAGAGCAGAAATACACCAGGCTCTGTAAAGTCATTATTTGTATAGAAAGGGAAATGAAAGCAGATTTGGGGTGTCTCTTATACGCTGTGAGCCCACTCAGCCCCGGCTCAGTGACAACGTGACGCGTCTGATTGGTCAGCGTGTGGGAAACGCTTCCTAAGGTTCCGAAGCAATGTCTGCTTTTTACAAGAGCACAGAGGAGAATAGCGGGTGGACGGCGCTGTAAACTAAACGGTCATAAGTTTCTCAACTTGAACAGTGTTTTATAACGGGGTGGAAATTAACAATGTGACGGCGTGCAAAGAAACGAGGAAGGGAAATAGTTGTACTCGCAGTAAAATCGGTTGTTCTTTCAGTTGTTGTGTTTCCACACTGCTTTTCTGAGCATAAGGCGAATTGCAGCGCGTCCCAGAACATGACTCATTTCTTTTTTTACTGACTTCCAGCCTCACAGCATTTGTAATTTAGCTCGCAACACGAATAGCACTGGGAGTCACAGATGGGGGATGATAATGACCAACCGCTACTTCCCCTGTATAATCATGATGTTCATCATATGGTGTCCTTTGCATTGTGCTTTATTGAACTCAACTGGGTAAAATATGAATACAAAACATTAGGTTAGTATGCACTGATGCTGATAATCACAGATAGGGAAATACTTCCCTCTCTTAATTGGCAGTTTCAGTCAGAAGGCAAAACGTGCAATGTGACTCGGCAACATTTATAGTTGGAAAAATCAAAGGAATGGAGGCAGGAGTGAGTTGAGGGAAGGATTTGAAGGAGTGGACAGACAGAGTGCATCCAATAAACAAGGCAAGGCTGCTGCACTGCTCAGGAGCTGAAACAGTAATGGATTTAGACCTTGAGAATTGCTGGCTGGTGACCAGTTAGAAAATAAATAAGACAGTAAACATGGTACAATACAGCAGTGTGGAAGGCTCTCATACCAGATTTGTCTTATAAATAGTTGATGGTGTCAAATGCAGACATTACATCTGATCCTAGTGTGATGTTGACATATATAAAATAACTAGGTTCTTTTCATCAGAAATGTAAATGTTGCTGTTAAAGAAAGTAGTTTCTTCAAAGGTGAAGAGGTTCTGCCTGCAACAAACCGAATTTCTCTTAGTACTACCAGGATTATCACACAGAGTTTAACAGCTTCTAAATTAAAATTAGCTTTACTAACTTAATCCTTTTACTCCTATCTGATTTCTACAAACACAATTTTCCCTGCATGCTTCTCGTAACCATAACTCTTAGATCTTTATGATTTCTGCTTGATTTGAAAACACAATAGAAAGCAAGCAAATGGGTTTTTACGTCATATTTTTTTCGGTTGCAGCGAATTGCCTGACTGTTATAGTATGAATGTCCAATCACAGCCAAGGTTCATTAATGTGTCACACATTTGTGATATGAACTTTTCAGTACAGTTTAAAAAAAACACAGTAATGTTGACGAGCTGCCAGATGGTGAAGGTTGAAGTTATGCTCAAGAAAGCAGCAATAACATTCAGTTATTCCACATTTTTCTGACAGTTCTACTCCCATGAAATCAAAATATATTCAGACATATTTTGTTAAAGGGGCAGACTCTGAAAATACAATGTCTGTTGGTGTAAATACCATAACTAATGAAAACCACCATGATTGCTTGATATTATGTGCTTACTTGTTACATTTAAACTGTAATACCGTGGTTTAATTCCAAGCAGTTTGGACACATCTTCTGTAATCACAAGGGAAGATCAGAGACTGTAAATATATTTCAATACAGGACAGATACAGTCTAATCTGATTTCAACTGGGCCAGACCTATAAAATGCCAATAAATCACAATTCCTTCAATTTTAGTACAAGACATAAAAGTAAATTTTAATATTGTTTGAGTACAATTCTTTTTACCTAAACCTATGAAGAACAAATGATTGTTTTGTCTGCGATCCCTCAGGTATTGCCTCTCTTTAGCCTAACATAAGCCTGGCACTTCGTTTGATTGCAGCCTTCAACGTCCCTGTTTTCATATTGTTTGCTCTTTTTTTGTAAGCAGTAAAGTAAAATCCACAAATGCTGATCCCAGTGAACAAAGTAGGAGATGTTCTGTGTTTTTTGAGATTTTTACACTTTGCATCGCCATCCTGAGGGATCAGATTTCACCAAACATCATTGTGATTGTTGCTGGCTGGATGAGCTGCTTAGGCCTGACTTGCTCCTTTTATTTTTTTTCTCCAGCAAATTGTTTATAGAACAGCTAATTGTATTGACTGTCACATTTCTTGGCACATTTTGTCTTACTTTTTCTCCAAACATCTGCTTGTGCCTCCGCATGATGCATGTCACGCCATGTGCAGCTGCCACAAAGACTCATTTATTAGTACAGCGGAATCCTTGTGAGGTTTCGTGCTACAGAAAGTAATTTTTACCAGGGAAAATCTTTTTCTACTTTTCTTTTGCCGGTCTGCTGTTCATCGTGTTTTCGCTATCCTGGGAAAAAGTGATGAAAAAAGTCTTGTGGCGATAGCTGTGTGCATTTTTTTCATCATTTTTCTGAGAGTTTCCCACAGTACGCAGTTGGAATGTTAAACTAAATCCACAGTATAAGATGTGTGTGAAGAAGTCAGTGGCCAAGCACACATTAGAAGAGCATATAACCTTCTGAAAATGGGACATCTTTCATTAATCTCATATTTCCAGTCTGCTACAAGTAAAACACTATTGATTTTTTTTTTTTTGTGTGTGTGTGGATCTGCTGATGCCACTTTACACTGACTGCCGTTGCTCTGTGTGCTCCGCCACACTGAGATTGACAGCGGCTTTATGTGGCCAGGCAGCCAACTTGGGAGCAAAATAAATCTGACAATAGGATATTAGTCATTTTATTACCTCCAAAAAAGACAGAAAGTGGAGAAAATTAAAGTGGAAGACTCGGGTAAACCCTTGTAAACCACTGAGCTTGTTAAAGTCCTGACAGCTCACCTGGCGGGTGCCAGAGGCCCCAAACCCATTCAGGAAGACGAACAGGAACTCTCCCAGTTGTTTGTCTTTCACAGAGAATCCATTAAAAGTTCCCTCTCTCCTGGTTTACAGTGAATTTTACTTGTAGCCAATAAATCATGACTCTGTTCTCCTATTTGTGCTGCACCACTGTAACAATGTCTCTGCTGCAGAGTTATCATATATTGTGCAGGTGGTAAGCATCAATCAAAAAAACATAAAAAAAAGAAATCACTGATTATTGCTTTCTAGTGTTTTTGTGCACTTAAACCTTTGGCATCAATCTGTTTGGGAATAAGAAACCATATATAACCACTTACAAATGAAAAAGATCCAATTGGGCAGCTTTGCAGAAAGGGAAGAAAACACCCTAATATTTTGTTGCAATAAATCATTAAAATATGCACATATCTCAGCTGGATGTGTTCTAAAAAAAGCACACAACAAAACAGAAGAATCTCCCATTGCCACATATGGGGAGAGGAAAACAAACAGTAGCCTTGAGTGATGACAACAATTTAATTAAATTATTTCCTGAAAATAGTCTTTCGCAGTTTTTTTTTTGCTTTGAATTTACTTAGTGAGTCAACAATTACCAGGCACAACAGCTCAAGTAGGTGAGAATTTTAAGGGATTTAAACTGTAAAAAGCAGCACAAATGCATTTTTAATGGTTCCTATTATCCTCTCAGTCTCTCCGTATTGTCATCGAAAAATGTCTGACAGCTTTTCTTTTTCCAAGGTCAATTATATTAGTTTTATTCTTCGTACCCCCCGAAAAAAAAAAAAAAAAAAAAAAAGTTCTTCACCATTCTCAAAGTTTTCTTTTGAAACTTTTAATCCATTTTCTTACAGTCATCTATTAACATCACGTTTTATACCAATCATTCTGATCCGTCTGTGGGGGGGGAAAAGAGCAGGATACACTCATTTCACCTGTGGGAGGAAACCGGAAAACCCGAAGAAAACCAAAAGAAGGAGAAGAGAGCATGCAGTCTCTGTGTGGAAAGACACTTCAGGTATTGATGTTTTGGCTGTGAGGCGCGAGTGATAAGACGGGCGTGCAGCCAAGCACAAAACATTTGTTTTGGGAAAAAGTTGAAAAGGCCATATACAAAGAGATGACAGCAATCGATGTCTAATTTGAGCAGCATTGTTGTTCAGACAGAATTAAATGCTGCAATATGAGTGCACGGCTTAATTGAAATGGCTCGCAATGTTTTTGGTTGTTATGCTGTCATGCTAAGAAAACATTTTAGCAAACTGTCATATTAGTAAGCTGGAATTTCAAAATGTATTGATTTTGTTTCTGAGATTTCAAAACTTCTCAAATCCATAGCATTTGACAGATTTGTTAACCATAAAACACAGTATGAAATGTAGTTACATCAAAAATATCAAACTTTTGCTCTTTTTATTGGATTCGTTATAATTTGACAGGCACTGAACAGGCAGACCCTCTTAAAACACATCCATTTGCAGACATTTTTCAAGCTTAAATTAATGTATTTCTTGACTATAAGTCTCCTTAAGTTGAATAAAGCAGGTACATAAGAGTGATGAAAGAATAACATAAAATCATCTGCAGTACTGAAGAGTGCCGGTAGGGGCATCAGAACCCCATTTGTTCAAGTTCAAAGATATGATGAGCTAAATACCAGAGTGAGGGTGCTTGTAACCTTTAAAACAATATGTGCTTTAGTCACAATCATAAAAAAAGCACTTCATGCTGTGTCAATGCTTGGCCGTTAAAATTAAACACACCGCAGTGCACAAGGCACTTTTTATCTTTTCAAACATTGGCAAGCCTGATCTTGTAATGAGATATTCCGCTTCTCCATTTAGTGTCAGGAGTCATTTAACAAAGTAAGACGCAGGAGCTGTTAACATGTTGTGAGCATTGAGGGAAAGAAATGACTGGAATGAGATATTAGTGTGCAAAGGTGGTTCCCAAAGCAACATGCTTTTAATTGAAGTGATTATGGTGTCACCTCTGCATTGCAGATCCAGTGAGAATACTAATTTATTGCTGAAGGGAAAAGCCAGACAAGTGACTGTGAATTTTATTGAACAGGAGCGTCGGGGGAGATTCTGCAGGCGCAATAAAATTTCTGACTTTCTCAATCCCCTTTCCCAGCTGCCTCTCCGTCACCCACACGTATTCGTACGCAAAATAAATGAATGCACAAAATAAATGATCTACTTTTTCAATAATATTAGCACTGTACTGCAACAGGCAGCTGGATAAAAAACAGTTATAGGAGCAATCTGACAAAGTGCTCCTCAGTTGGTGATCATGTTCATTGTCATTCATCATGATCGTCTCGGAGGGGGGGTGGATCTGATTACAGCTGAATACACCTGGGACAGATTGCCAGTCCCTCGCAGGGGGAAACACAAAGACAGAAAACGACACGCACTTTTACACCTACGGGCACCTACACCTACATCACCAGATCAAAACTGATCATGATGACCGCGCGTGGGCGCTGTGCAGATCAGTGATGGTTATCACTCAATATGAAGAGAAGATTTTGCTCTTAAGTCGAGGAAATCATTTGGATGGCTTAAAACGAGAAAACTCAAATAACCCCAAAAGGGAGTGCATGAGAAATTGCTGTGCACAGATGTCAGGCCTTGTCAATAATGAATATTGATCAGCAGCACCTTGGAATACTTCAAGCCCAAAACAAGCGTCATTAGCAATAGTAGAGTAAGCTCTTTAGCATTGGCAGGGCAGATTTTTCAATATTTTATGGAAATTAAAAAAAAAAAAAAAGGTGATGGTTAGGCGGGGTGAGTCATTTAAATTATTTCGGATTTAACAGCAATTTCAATTAAACTTTCATTTTTTAAAATATCTCAGTTTACAAAGAAACTATTTTTCAAATGACCCATACGGCACATTTTGAGTAAAACTGAACATAAATCAGTGATCCTCACGAGAACAGGGATTGCTGGTAATCTTGAAATGTGGAAAACCAGCAGGGAGAACATGCAAACTCCACACAGGGATTGAACTGAGGAGATTTTCACCACGAGGTGAAACTGCTCACCGTCATGCCAGTTCTCTGTGGATGGACCGTTTCTCGTTCCCTATTTAACTTTCAGAAAAGACGGCCGCAGCCAGACTTCATCCTGACATCCTAATGAGGACGGTGAATTTGGATGAGTAAGTATCCAATTTCAGAATCACCAGCAATCCACCATCTCTCAGACTACAGTGGCATCAATTTGCTGCCTCACATATTTTGCACCCGCAGGGCAGAGATTAAATGCGAAATTATTGGACATCTGTCATATTAAAGAAAGTTGAAATGGCCCTCGGTCTTTTGAGACTGTGGGAAATGAAATTACAATGACATGACAAAATGAAAGCAGGTGAGGCCGTCGTCGGTTTTGTCGCCGCCGCTGTGTCAGACGCATTAAATCGGATATTTCACTCAAAATTCTCACTTCCCCTTCTTTTTGTCTCTGTATCTGTCTCACTCTGCCACGCAACATGCTTCTTTTTCTGCCCTTTGTTTCTCTTCTCTGCCTTGTTAATTCTGTCATAAATCATCCGCAGGCAGTGACGGAATTGCTTTTGATTGTGATCTTGCAGTTCCCTTGTTTGATAATGTCTGTAACTCGATTTAGCTTCTTTTCACTGGACATACATCAAGCCATCCTTCTCGGCAAATGCTGACCGTGTCTTTTTTGATGGACTTTGGTTTAAACTTCTCTCCCAATGGAGCCAGAGCTTCATTGTTTCTTTTTTTTTTTAAACAAAGGTCCACCTTCCTCGTGTTCTGTTATATTTCAGTCCTCATTCAGCCGAGGCTGGTTAGATCATGCTGGACTCTGACGTGGAGGGTCTTTGTGGAGGATCTCCAAGTTGATTAATTACAACCCTAACAGGCTCTGCCTCAGGGGCCACTGGAATGATTTGCTCAGGATGGGCTTGATTTAAGCTCTACCAGGATTTTACCCATAATGCCAAAAGGAAGGTCAGTGCAAGGAGGGGGGGGTTCTGCAAAAGAGGAGGAAGCAGGAGAACAAGGGAAAGAGCACCAGATGATTGATGCACGTGGCTCGTGAAACACCTCCCTCCAGACAAGGAGCCTGGCCTTAAAGCGGAGGGAAATAAGTAAATACACATCAGCTGATGAGAAAGACACATCAAGCCGTCACCTCTGAACCCAGCTGGCAGCGGCTCTGAAGGAGTGAGATGTATTATGTTGAACTGCAGGCAAGTTGTGCCCAGAGTGTGTTTATAGAGCCCAGTGTGCCGCTGATAAATGTTCCAGTCATTCTAAGAAAAAAAAAAAAAAAAAAAAATACTACCTCAGTCCAGTTTAATTTAGAAGTTTCCTTTAATTTATATTTTACCAAAACTGATTTTTTTGTTTTTTTATTTCCTGGAAGAATGGACTCCACCAAGTTTTATGAGCAGTGCTCTGATGAGTGTTTAATCGCAGGTTAATGGGTTCAGACAGTAACAGAGTCAAGAGGATCTACGTGCTGTCTGGCCATATGTGGATATAATTTACCATCACTGCTCAATTTATGGCAATGTAGCTGTTACAAGCATCAAGCCTCGTCTGCCATTTGTTTCTCTCCAGTGCCCAGGTGGCCTGCAAAAAGCTCTCTCGTGTCACATGTCGAGGAGCGGCGTCGTTTCTCAGTGGGTGACTTCTGGCGGAGGTGTTTTCACCAACGCGACAGACAGTAGCTCGTTTGTTTTGATGATCCGCCGCTTTTAGCCGGCGGCTGCAAAATAAAGGCGGCAGCTGATACTGATGTGCGATATGATATAATGTGGATCTCTGGATTGCAGAAAGAAAACAGTGAGGGTGTCTGCGCCTTTCTCACAGCCGTCACCGGAGCAAGTCATTACAACTATCACTGCTGAGATAAATCAAAAACACCGACGCCACTGGGGCGTATTTCTCCTCACTCCTCACACTCATTTAATTAATTTCACCGACTGTTTACACAGACTAAAACATAATGGTTACAGGTATGAATCTTGTTGTTATGAATACAAGCCAAGTAATTTGCTGTGGTTGATCCAGAGCACCAGATCAGCCACGTTCGGCTGAAGTAAGTTGCTCTCATCATTGCCAGCATTTGAGTTGTTGTTGCAACACGTAGCTGAAGCTGTGCCTGCGTGGAACAGCAGCAACTGTCAGAAACTGGTTTAGGTTGTTTTTATGGGGTCGAATCAGTCGGGAAACAGTTTGATTCTCAGTGAATGCACCAGAGGGCAGTGCACTGTGCAGAGTCCTGGAGACGCACATCTGGGAGGTCTTTAGGCTTGTATGGAATGCAGCAAACATCTGTAATCTCACGTCTCTGATCCACATTATGGTAAGAGCTTTCTAATAACTCCCTGTTATCTCACACTATAGCCACATAAAACATTAAAATATAAATAAGCAGCATCACAACTATTGCTGCTTGGGGAGCGGAGGAGAATGGGTGTAGTGCTTGTGTAGGTGTAGCGGGTGATAGCGCACGTGGGGATTAAGGATTGTTGTTTAATTTAAGGTAATGTGTTAGGTTTTGACAACTTGTACTCTCTGTAATTGGATTGTTGGGGTTGGAACGTCTTCGCCGCCACCACTGTTGGCTCCAGAGCAAAGAGCCTTTACCTCCAAATGCACCCTTGGTGCTGCGCAGTTTCTGCCCACTGCTTCCGAGGTGAAGATTAAACGCAGGGAGCGAATTTCCCTGTGCATTCACTGTATATGGAATAAATAAAGGCATCTTCTACTGAAAACAAACTCTTGCACCACGTCCTTGGAAAGCAGCAGCATTAGAGCCAGCCCTGCTATAGTATGACTTCATCCTCTGTGTCTCTGCGTCTGCATTTTTAATCGGTCTCGGTTGCTTCACACTGGCCAGGGAGGTGAAACTGTTCCAAGAGGCCCATTTAAACTCAGATTGCGAGGGCACATTGTGTAATTCACCCAGATAAGAAATGATTTATTTGGATGCATACTTTAGCTACAAGTTTCAAATAGCCTACGAGCAGATAAGATAGCTAAGTTTACACCTGCTACAGGGAAGCGGCGCACCAGATAATTCATCATTATTGTGACACACAAAGAAGAAAATAGGAGTGCGCTGAAAGGAGCTGAATGAGAGCCAATGATTTTCATCTTTCTTTCTTTTTTTTTTTCCTGACAATTATGGAAGAAGCATTGGTTTCAACTTAACGTCCCTCAGCGCTATGTAAATCAAAGGTTTTGTTGTGCAGCTGCTGCAAAGTTGCCAAATGTAACA
The DNA here is from genome assembly GCF_902148845.1 of Salarias fasciatus. Lineage (NCBI taxonomy): Eukaryota > Metazoa > Chordata > Actinopteri > Blenniiformes > Blenniidae > Salarias > Salarias fasciatus. The sequence goes on from NC_043756.1 coordinate 11,675,046, forward strand.
GTCAACAATATTACATTGTTTCTCAAAAGGAGAACGTTTTAATTACTTTGCCGAAAGATCTTCAGGGGAGGACCCCCCCCCCCCAAAAAAAAAAAAAAAACAATCAATCAATCTCCCACTTCACCTGCCCCAGGGATCGGCTCCATCACCCACCCTCAGCACCCCCTCCCTTATTTCTCAGTATGCTTGGCGGCAATCAGGCAAAATTAGTTCTTGAGAAGAGGCAGGAATTCACACAGAAACGGCCTCCCCTGCATCGAACTGTACCCATTTGTAATAGATTTCCAGCCGAGTGCTAAAATACAGCCGCTTTAGTCATGTTGATGATGCAGCCGCGGCAGCAGCTGACGCAAGCTGTTGCACCGGAGCAGCCGAAGCACGTGCAGCGCTGAAAAAAAAAGGCTTAGCGTTATTTAGGTCGTGATAGAAAGGACAATTTATACAAAGAGGAGAGATTAAACAAACTGGCATGGAGAAAATATCTGACTTGTTTATTTGCAAAATTAGATTTTGGAATTAACAAATAATAAGTCTCTTTTAACCTTCTGATTGCATCAGTAGTCTGTGTTTTTCCTTCCAAAGGTTTAATTGGAAATTCAAGGTGGAAAATTGCATGGGTGATTTGAGTGATTTTTCTTCTTTTTTTTTTTTTAATTCAGGTTGAGTCAATCTTCCAAGCAAGGATGAATCCAGTTGTATTGATTTGCAGGACTGACTCACTGGGCCTAAGATATTCCATATCAGGTGGATGTGTGCCAGTGGAACACCATGAATATTCTCTGCATGTAAGCTTAGCTAATAGGCCCTCTCTGGAATTCAAATAGCTCCTGTAAATTGCCCTCTGATCGCATTCATCATCTCAACGGTGCCCCAGAAACACCATAACGGCACATGTGGCACTGTATTTAATCATGATGGTTATTTTTTTTGTTTGTGCATGAAACAATAAAGGCCAAGAGTTGTTATTTTCCACAGAACAAAGATCATTAGTTGGATGATTAGCACTTGTGTATACTGGGGTCACGGGAGACCAAGTATCTCTGCAGCACAATGTCATTAAGATCTTATCGAGGATTAAGCCTCTGCCTCCTGCTCACTGTCAGTTTATTCTGTCACACACTGCTGTCACCGCCAATTTCATGAAAGATAGACTGAGCAATGCGGGGAGAGAAGAGGTTTATTTATTTATTTATTTTTTATTTTTTTGCTGTGCCGTCATTATAAAGTCAAAGAGGTTGTTGGGAGTTTAATTCTGATCCCACCCATACTTTTTTCACATTTCCCAAAGGGGTTGTCATCTTTTTTTTTTTTTTTTAAGAGATATCTTTACAAATCCCATCTGTCAATATTGTGCAAGTTTGTAATTTAAAACTTCAGGAAGACCCCTGAATCCCTCGGCGCCAAATTATTTTCAAAGCGTTCTTTGCTCTAAACAGTCCTTTAACATCATGCGGCACAGAGGTGAGAGAATCCATGAACACATGATTTATATTTTCCTTCCAGCTTGAGGTCAGAAGTCAGTCGCTGTCGAGTCAATTCTATTTATCTTGGCGTGTTTTTTGTTGGCACTTGAGCTGACTTCATGGAAACTCCTCAGCAGGGAGCAGCCAGTCTGCCGCTTCACCACGGCGAGGCTTTCCTGCTGCCTCTGTGCTATTCGAACTAGTTTGGGGCCTCGTTTAACAAGCAGGGCCCATTTTTAAGTTGGTCATCATCCATCTGTGGCCAACTGATGCAGGGTGATTCCAGTGAGTGAGTGGATTTTTACGATAGTTGGCCAGATGGCTAAATGCATTTTATAAATAAATCAGTTTCGATGCTCAGTTAATATGTACGGAGAGATTGGGCTACCACCTGACTGGCAGGAAAATATAATAATAATTTTATTTTCTATAGGTGCAACAACTATGCTGAGCAGAGTGTGTGTTGGACAAACCAGTAACGGCGCTGGTGGTTTATCATGAATGCAGAAATGTGACAGAAAAACAAGATAAATCCCAATATTTTAACACACCCAGCCAGGAGTCAAAACACAGACATTTCTTCCCAGTGGCCTTTAATGCCACCAAACTCAGACCGTAAAACACCTTGTTATTGCTTCTCTAACATTCTGCCTGTAAGCAAGTGACCTTAGCTCTTTTCACACATAGCCCCTCTTTATGCCGCCGTTGATGTAAAATTATTGTGAGGTTTTCTGTTTCGTGCAGTCAAAACGGAGATTTCATAGACGTGTCTGGTGCTGCGCCTGCAACCGCAGGATTTACAGCCTGTCATTTATGGCTCGGCTATAATGACAACCATCAGATAATTGGAGCAGCCCTGAAAAAAAAAAAAAAAAAACCCTCACATCTGTGGGGTAAAAATAAATTACACTTAATATCTATCGAAGGTAATCGAGTAACCATGGTAACAGCACTCCGTGCTTGTGGTGGCCAGCTGGTGACTGCAGCCCCACAATTCAGCTTGTTTGAGTCTTGAGGTCATTTGAACTGAGAGGAAACTTTGAGTTTTCACGACTGTCTTTCTGTTTCATCTGCACCTTTCGGTTTCCGTGGAGATTTTTGTTGATCAGATGAAAAGTCCCCACAGGTCATTTATGTTCAGCATGTACTAACTGCATTATTTATGATCATGATCAAGATTATTAAATTTGCTTACGCCTCACTACAAAGTGGACGATTTAGGAGCATGGCGGGACCACTTAGCATTTCATGAAGGTCTTCTGCGTTTTGTGCTTGTTGCTGGACTCTGCAGGGGCTTCCTCCCCTGAGCCGGCGGGGCTTATGAGCTCCCTCTGGATCCTGCCTCCTCACCACACAACAAAGCGGAGTTATATTTGTGCGTGGATGCACAGTGCTCTTCCAAGTTTTTGTTAGCGCCATGGGGGGTGACCAGAGGCAGTGCTGTGCCAGCTATATTTTTTGATAGTTGCATTGATGTTTTATTGTTTTCTGCCTTTTGATGTTTGTTCTTTTTTTTTCTTCTGCTTTGATACAGATTTTGGAATATTTTTTGTTTCGGTTCGATATATTTGGACTTTTAGACTTCCACCATATTGCTTTTATGTCTGCTTAACCTTAGAGGATTCTTGTTTGATTTTTTTGGAAACAATTGCATGGGCTCCTCCTGCAGAGATGGTGTAAGTTGGCCCCTTAGTTTGCCCGAGGAGTTCAATTAAAAACTTTCACATGAGACCAAGTTAACCTCAATGAACAGACCGAAGCCTGTGTGCTGTAACAAACCAAACATGGTATAAATTCGAGCGCTGCTTTGGAGTATTGATTTCTACTTTAACACACATGTGAACAGGTTGAAGGCATCATTCAAACACACTGGCTTTTCACTCTCTGGCTTCAGTGTGTGGTCAGTCGAAGGACCTGGTAATAGCTTTGACATTATAACAGCAGTTTATGCAACTGACACTATATTTTATCGGGACAATGACTGTGAAAGGAAATGTCTTTCATATCAGTATGTGTAAATATGATGTGAGCAATATCTTTTTTGTTTTATCATGCCGGTTCATTTTTTGACCTCCTTTTTATAGAATGATATAGAAATGAATATACTTGTAATGACTGCTGTTATCAAAGGTACATATAGTGTAAACAGACAGTAGTAGGGTTGATGGAGGCAATGCTGCCAGTTTAGGCAACTCTCAGCAGCTCAGTAATGCAGCTGTTTGTCTTGTTCAGTGAGCAATATTTTGGGGTAAGAAGCTAGAGAAAAAAAAAAAAAAAAAAACCAAAAAAGACAGCTCAAGATTTTGGCATTGAAAATAATGCATCTCCATTCAGAAAGCTAAATGCAATGTAATACTGGGAAAGGTGTTTTTCCACTTGATAGTGTTTTGATTACTCTGATTTATACAGTATGAATTATGTGGTGAGATCGCCAGGATACACAAACACACGTTATTGTTTGATATCGATAATAAGATAAATAAAAATAGAGCAATGAAAACTTGACGTGCTCGAAAAGGAGCACATTAGTGTATTAAATCTGTCGCCTCTCCAGTCAGTCTGCCTGTGTCCTGTGATTTATTTTTTAGTACTCATTTACAGTTCCCAAATAGCATACATTATAGTTTTGACTCACTTTGCACCAAAATGGTTCCTTCTTTCTGTATGAAGAAGTCATTTAGAACTTTCCCGACTGAGGAGTTTGCAACAATGTATCGTTTTAAGTGATGTCATCATCTAATTTGACCTCGATATGCAAATGAGCCTCTATATAAACTGGAAGATGACGTCATTTAAAACATTCCTAAGTGAGTCAGTTTTAAAGGTCTTTTTTTTTTTTTGCAAAATGCAATAAAGCGTATCATATTTAATTTAATCACTAAGCATTTAATGTAAATATTAACATTGATTCACTTTATGCACTTTCACTGAAATCATTTTGACACTGATATCCGCCGTGTGTTGGGGCCCCCAACTAAGCAAATCTGTCAATTGCGTCACAGGAAAATATGTCATATATTATATGTAAACGTCATCAGCGTGCACCGTGTTTCGGGATGATCAAATATGCCGGTCAAAGTTCTGCATTATTTCAAACTTTGTAAAGAAACTATGGAAAAGAATATTGACATCCAGATCTGCATAGACACAGTGCCTCATGGCGGCTTGAGCAGAGCATAGCATGCAGCAAGCTGGTTGACTCATAGCGGCTAAACCTGCCATTTGGCAGAAAGTAGAAGAGGTAGTAATTGATAATCCAATCTGACTTGTAGGACGACCTTGAAAACTGTGAAATGATCACCTCCAGTAACTCAGTGAACATAAGAGCCATCCTGATTTTTCATGGCTGGGGGTTGCACCGTTTCAGGAAGTGTCGTCCATATGATGCAACACTGAGACAAAGAACTGAGCTGAAGATGGTGTCAATGCCTGAAGGATCAGAGCTAGCTACCTTTCTCTGGACAACTCAGTGCTTGAACTGGGAGAGTTCAAGTACTTGTGTTAATTGGTGCCATAAACGCTTGATTATCTCTGTTTGCCCTGTTAGAAACCATGGGGTCCTCTGCCTTAACTCAGTGTCTGCTGAGAAAATGCTCAATCATACTTGATCATACTCGAAATAAAACCTTTGACTCTCATTGATGTTTATTTTTGATTGAGTCTGTGGAGAGTGATTGTCTTGGTTGCATGTAAGTCTGCAGTAAGTTTCTGAGATAACATTGAATTATTCAAAACCTTTGCCAAGTTATTTTTTTTTTTCTTTTTGTAAAGGTTATTGTTGAAGAGAACAGATTGTACACAAATGCTGAAGGGGAGCGGAATTTAAATGAGCAACGTTGTCAGGATTTGAAGTTCCTCTGTGGTCCACAGAGTCATTATTTTGTTTGGTGTCACAATGTCACACTTCCGTTCACATCCATGAATCTGATTATGGATTTATCTGTAATACCTCAGTCCAACAAGGATAACACAAAATGGGATAAATATCTTTGGGCTTATAAAAAGTTAGATCATGATGTGATTACGACTACAATTATACTGGAGGCAGATTTTCTGTAACAGCAATCCTTAAAAAGTTAAGTCACTGTGTCTTCTCTGTTCTGTCACCTGAAAAATATCCTGGAAGTATCTGGAAATGATTGTTGAGTGTACAAACAACAAGACAAAGGAGGACTAAAAATAGAAACATCTTTCTTGTCTTCTTCCTCAAGCTGGCTCATATTCCCCAAAATCTCCTCACAGCCTGTCTCATCCCTCTGGCTCCCTCGGGGTGACCCGCGAACAATTTGTCAAGCCATTTTTTTTTTTCACGTCATCGCCTCCTACAGCTATAATTTGCCTCGGCGGAGGAGCGGCGGTCTGATGGGTTACTGTTTCCACGTGTTGAGATGCGCCGTTGGGCGAGGAGGAGGGAGCTGAAAATCTGCTTCACGCCGGACACTGTGGGTGATGGCGGGCTTGTGGAAAGTCCGCCCAAAGCTTCAAAAACTGACCGGTGAGCCTCGTTCAGCTCAGTAATCTCTCCAGTTCTGAGTCATTCGTCATGGTCCAGCCTGTTGCATAAGACTGGAAATGATACCAAGGCCTTCTTTACACAAAAATACTTTTGAGTGACAATTCTACATTTTTATTGGGTTTTGACTGTTCATTTAAACAAAAAATGTGTTGGGATTTGGGAATATTGCTTTTGTCACTCACTCAAATTTAAATGTTACTTAAGCTGTAGAGCAGCAAAGCTTTTGCAGATATACTGACTTATTAAAAAATAAGTGAACTTAAGCACTATTGTTGAGAAAATAACTCTTTAAAACTGCACACAAATCCAAAGTGATGAGGAAAATTGAATTTTGGACATTGTTCTTACATTTATAATTCTTTGTTTTGATCTATTTGGCAACAAAATGTGGTTGTGATTCTTCAAAAATCTTAGTAAACCATTCTTCAGACTGCAGCAGAGTGTATTTTGATAACGAAGGTTCTGTGCTCAGGGCAGTCGCATCAATCAAAACAATCCTACTCAAGAAATCTTATTATTCATTGTGTGCTAAGGGTCATCAGAAATCCTGCAAATGTGATTTAAAGTGAATATTGAAGGATAAAGATAATAGCCTTCTTTGTTTGCTTTTCGGCAGTGCGCGCTCGCTTCAGAAGAGTTCGCTCCTTCCAAAGTGAAGTGAGTTTTCTTTGCCGAAATTGCACTGCAGACATTTCTTCTCTCCTTTGTGTATTTGGAAAAAGAACAACAAGCTTCATCTTGGAGGTGTTGGTGAAGCTTTGCTCCCCTGAGGTTCTTCTGCAATTCAGCGTTGTGCTTCTCCAGCCATTGCTACAGAGGATTTTTGCTTGTTGAAACCAGTGTTTTCAGAGTTGGTTGTAGCTTTCTAAGTAATAATGCAGGCTGCAGTGTGGGTGTTCTGTACTTTCAAATGACCTGTGTGTTGCAATCAAAAGGGCAGATACTATATATAAATACACATGAAGATACAGTATGATATGAGAGTGGAAAGACTTATTTGCTGAAGGCTGATCTCTGCATGGTAAACAAAACTGCTGGCCCTCTGAGCTCCTCCGTGGATTATGAGCTTTGCTTTATCAGTACGCTGGAGCACCTGGAGCATCACAATTATAATGCAGCTGGGAGGCTGTTGGTTGAAAAATGCTTCGGGCTCGAGCCAGATTGATCTCTCAGACTTAGCAGGCATATGCACACCAACACACCATCGCACATGTGCATAGACATGTAGGGGCAAGCTGCTTTATTTTGATGTCGTGACAATACTGCACTTAGAAAACACAGTAAAATAGAGAAATAATGTTATTGCAATACTTTTGCACCACTACTTTTTAACAATGAGTTACTGGGTAATTACTGTTCTGAGTTAACTCTGAAATAAGTACATCACAACAGCTGAGGTTTGGATGGACACATCACATTTGTCCAATATGAAAACAATTGAATTCAAAGCCGCTTTTTACTGCTGTAATGAACATTGAGCCAACTGTTAGTATTAGCTGTGTTAATACGGCTGTTCACCGGAGGATAAACACCTCATAAGTCCTGAAGTGATCCCTGTAGACGGCAAAATGGAAGATGAAACCACTTGTAACAGAACGGAATGAATTACATTACAAAGGAAAATACTTTACTAATCTGAAGGAGGAATGCGTTACAGTGTTGGTCCAACACAGAATAGAATTACTCAATCGAACAGAAAGTTAGAATATCAAAAAAGACAGAATGGAAATAGTCTGTATCCACAAAACATCTGTTCTTTTGCAGTTTGTAGCATCTATTTTGATGTTGCATCTTCTTATTCCCATCATCCACCTTCCTGAACCTGTAAATCAGGCATTAGACTGACTCACACAAGCCAACGTAACAGATTGATCAGTTATCAGAGTAAAAGGGCAGCAAATGTAAAAGTTACTTTTTACTTGCAGCGATTAGAGAAGTAGCAGTAGGTAATTTCTTTCACTAACTTGGACACTTGAACTGCAGTGAAATAAAATGCCAATTAAGACATTCAGTTTTTCAGGCAGTGCTTTGGCCAGACTTTAAGTGTTGGTCCTCAAGCCGCAGGAAGGCCACTCGACTCGGCACCACAGGAGATGTCAGACACACGGCGCTGCGCCGCAACATTCAGTGGACTTGACGCGGAAACAGGTGAAAACCTGACTCTGCTTTTTCCCAGCCGCTGTTTAATATTTCAAATGCCGCAGCCTCTGTTGGACAGGGGCTCGGCCTGCCAGCAGCAGAGTGCAGGACCCTGCGCTCCGACGTGAGGAGTGAGTGACGCCCCTGAGCCGGCTGCTGCAGCGTGCAGCGCGCCCATGCAGCCCTGAGCCGATCGATCACGGCTTTAGCCACGGCGCTGGCATGTGACTCTAGCAAATACAGATGGAGGGAGATGGATACCTCCCTTATGCTCACCGTTTTGATGATTTATGGTTTCCTGGCAGTATTTTCCGCATTTTCATATTGGCACGTTTTCTTCAATTTCCGGCTCAGTGTGAAACGTGTGTTATTTTATAGAATGTATTTTTTTTATTGTATGCATTATATCTACAGTTACAATAAGCATCAATAGAGATGTCTGAAATTGTCCACAGTTAGAGTGATATACAAAAATGTTACATGTAAACACAAATACGAGTATTTAATAAATATGAAAAACCTCAAAAAGATTTTTTCCCCCTATCTTTAACAAAAGAAATTACTTGAGCAATCAAATAATCTTGTGTAGTTGAATTTCTGTTATAGAGCCAGAAAAGATTAAATGAAGCCTGTGCAAGCCTTGTTTATGCAGCTAAACAGTATTTAGTTCATACAACTAAAGACAGATTCTTTAGGCTGTCTAGATTCTTCCATTAGCTTTTCCCTCCAGCCTATGCAGGTTTCAACTTTACGTAATGAAAGCTTAAAACTTATTTTGGCCGTTTGTGTAATCTGTGATGAACTGGACAGTTTGAGTGGAATATTTTCAAACTTCACGTAAAGGATGGAGGGAGCAAACTGCTGCTCAGTTCAAATCAAATCAAATCAAATCCATAATGGATGAATCAGTGAAAAGATGGATGATTGAATACTTGAATATACTTCTCCAATAATGTGAGCAAAGTTGAATAAAGAATCAAAAATAGCTGCTAATCATAGTTGCTTTTTTTTCTTCTTTCCAATAATATAATTTGTGATTCAGCGCTTGGAATCTGAAACTGGTTTATTCAGCTTGTCGCTGTCCTTTTAAGTTCAGTAATTCAGTCTGACAAAAATATTGTTTCTGTTTAAGGACAAGCCCTGCTGTAACTAATCTGTTTTCGTAGTTGCTGTGTGAGCAGCTTATTTCCCATATTTCCATTCTGATAATCAAAGGTGAAAGATGAGTGTTATGACTTTATTTATTCAGCGCTACAGGGCTGTATTGTTTGAGTTCCCTAACTGAGTTTGCACCAGGGATTAGAAGTTGGCGCATTTCCGTATAGATTGGACATCAGATTGCTGATGCATCATTCCACTGTGTCTGAGATGGAAAACAATGGAGCGTATTTCATCCGACTGTCACAGCCCCTTTAACGTGAAGTAAAGATAAACCAAGGTCAGATTAGTTTTAGCGTTATACACATTTTTTGTAGAAAAAAAAAAGTGGATGGAGAACAGTGACCCTCATTAATCAGAAAAATACATGATGCAGATGTAAAATGCTTTCCAGTTTGCTGTGCTATCTAAAGCAATAGAGAATGTTCCTCATTGGTCTCAGCAGCGATGAGTCCTGTAATGTACTCTACCATGACATTAATGGGCCCGTGCGCCGGTTTTCACAGCTGAGGGCGACTCCCTGCTGCTCAGCCTCATTCTGCCTGTGATTTATCAACAGACCTGCGTTTCATTGTACGGCCGATCGCAGCCTGCACAGCAATGCATTCCACTCCTGCAACTTTCAAGGGCAAAAGTCAGAGACGTCCAGCACTGTCTGGAGGATAAGCTCATCTTCTCTGTTAGACTGGACTACTGGAACCCAGGTTCATTTGATTCTTTGCGACTGAATCATCTGACGTAAAACCATTGAAACTTAATGCAACATGATCACAAATAGGATTTTAATCAGTAATCATTCCCCTCGCCAGGGCGGTTGCTAGATCAGAAGCAGCTGCACAATACATTGTAAAGTCTCCAAAACTACATTATGTCTCAACAATTACCAAAGGAAACAACAACAAAAGAACTACACCCTTGGGCCACATGTCATGCATATTGAAGTGTACAATAAATTATGCACTGTTTATGAATAATTAAACAATACACTGAATTGAAGGTGAAAGGGAAAAGAGCAGAATGAAACTAGTGGTTTGCCACAGCAAAACTAAAAGTGGTGAAGGGAGAATTAACAAACCTGATTTTTCCTGCAACGCTTAGGGTTAGGGTTTGTGCAGAGGCACACACGCACGAACGCACGCACGCACGCACGCACGCACGCACGCACGCACGCACACACACACACACACACACACACACACACACACACATAAATGAAAACAAATCACCACCAGTGCTGCAGGTGTGCTTCATAGGAGAATTATGACATTAACTCTTAATTGAAGGAATAAATCAAATGATTTTGCTTGTAAGTGAAACAATAACAATCTAAACCATCTCACCTGCAAGTAATAAAATTACAGCTGCTGAATCTTTGATTTTTTTTTAAATCTTTCTAACACAACAAATATATTGTCATAACAAAGTCAAACTCTGCCTTACTTGTTTTCACAAGGCAGAAAGAGTTGATCAGTGTCAAGAACCTATCCATGCAAAATCTTTGTTTCTTTGTTTATAATCATTTTGATTCTTTCCTCAATTATATACAACCGTTTAATTTATTAGCATCTTTCTTTTCATCATAATTTTGCAGGTATGTGCTGATTGTCCATCTGGTTGGCTGTCTCTCACCATCCCTTTTAAAATATTGGACTTACACAGACAAAATAAAGTTTTACTTTCCAGTATGTTGACAGAAAAACCATTTGACTCAGTAGATGTAATTGGGAAACAAAGCAAGCTGCATCGATATCTTCCAAGCAGCGGGTCCTAAATGACATCCTCTGATAAGGGTAGACTGGGCCTTCTTGCCTGTTTTCAAATGTCCCTTTCTCTATCTTCTCCCGGCTGATTTGTCAGCAAAGACAGAGTCCATTTAGATGAGACACTTTGGTGCAGAGAGAATTAATCTCAGATGAAAATGCTTAGATTGATAATTACAGGTTGTCACTATTCACCCTGCTCGTTCAAGTGACTGGTGTAATCGGTTGGAGGGAATTGAACTGCGTGGCACCTCGCCAGCCAGAGCAAGACATTATAAGACAGAAGTTTTTCCATGAAAGGGGGGATCAAGTACTTTAATAGGCATTGAATGACTTGAGTTGAATGTGTTTTATTGAATACCTGATTCAGACTGAAGTCCGGTATGCAGGATGACGCCATATCAGCGCAACCGTGCAGGACAGTTCACTGAATCACACCGGCAGGTGAAATGGATTCAACAGCTCTTACAAATGTCATTATATGGAGTGAAAGAAAATAACAAAAGAACACATGAGTCTGTTTTGGATTTCACACTGGGGCATGCCTCTAGATTAGGGATTTTTTGGCCCAGAGCAAATTTTCTGAAAACCGATATAAACACAGGCTAGAATTGGTGAAAGACATATCTCACTATGCATCCCACTAGCTGATGGGTTCATCAGGATTCAACTTCATTTGATTGTTATATTTTGAGTATGATCATAGAAGGTAGATCTTGATATTGTTTACTTTGATTGCAGATAACTGTGGCAAAAACTCAGTGTATATTTCTGAATTGTGCTCCAATTTTCTGGCAGTGAGATAAAAAAAAAGGCTTCAATAAGGTTAAAAATGGGTTGTGTGATGTACTTATGGATCACAAGGGTTTTATTATCTGGAGGCCATTGAGGTCACAGCATTGTCAACCCTTCGCAGTGAGGAAGAGCTGCTGTTACATCTGTTCTTTCCCCAAAGGTGCCAGACTCCAGTGATAAAACAGTCAATTTACCTGATGACGTCAATATCAGAACACGGTAATAGACACTAAAGGAGAACACTTATCGAGCATGATTGTGTCAAACCGTCATGAGACACGTGTTATTAAGAACTACTGACTCTGTTCTCAATGCCCCACAGTCTGTCTGCTTGGAATCATTCTCTGAAAATATGAGAATTACTTTTTCTTTAATAAGGTTGTTAAGATGAGGAATCTGATCTCTGCTCCTGCCTCCGATTCCTCTCGTTCTCTCCCTTGTCTCATTGTGATTGACAAGTCGGACCCTGTAACTTTGTCATTTTTAGAGGATTTAGTTGCCCATATTAAGAATTCAGGTTCTGCATGGGTGGCTGTTCCTCCTCATCTTTTTAAAGACATCTTCCCCAGTATTGAGTCACTGGTTCTCACTATCAACGACAGTTTGTCCTCTGCAGAAGTGCAACCGATTCTTAAGAAATCTGGCCTTAATCAGAACGTTCTGGCTATTTTATACCAATCTCTAAGATACCTTTTATTTCTAAAATCTTGATGAAGGCTGTCTATTTTCAACTAAAGCTTTACTTAGATGATTACAATATTCTAGGGGTTATTCAGCCCAGTTTTGAAACTCCGTGTAGCAGTGATTCTGCATTGCAGTTTTTAATGACATCTTGGCTAATCATTCTGGTGACTATATGGTTCTTCTTCTTCTGGACCGAATTGCTGCATTTGACAGACGGATCGTAACATCTTGGCACTCCGGTTGCAGCACCTGGTGGGCAACTGTGGTTACTCACTTGCATGGTTTAGGTCCTGTCTGGCAGATAGAACCATGTGTATAAGTCTTGCTGGCTCTGAACATTCCCATGCTTCTCTATTATATGGGGTTCCACAGGGCTCAATTTCAGGGCCCCTGGTTTTTTTTTTTCTTTTTCTTTCCTTTTTTTTTCTTTTACTGTATTTACCTGCCACTGGGTTCTATGAAGCACAGGATTTTTCGTTGCTACATGGACAATAAACAGATTTATGTCACGTTGAAAGGTGCCTTCTTACTGACAGCTCTGTTGTTATGTTTCGATGACTTAAAGCCAGGATGGCATTGAACTTTTTAATGACATTTTAGTGAGAAAAAAATGGTCCCAGTGGTTCCAGAGAATATTGACTTGAATTCCTTGTTTCCATATGTGAAGCCAATACTTTTGAACCTAGGTTTTTAAAGGGACAGTGATTTTAAATTGGGCTAACATACACGTTCAGTGGTTAAGTCCACCTTCTTTCATCTTAAGAAATTGGCAACGGTAAAGCCCATACTTGCACGTCAGCACTTTGAAACAGTAAGTCATGCTTTTATTACATCTCGACTCGATTACTGCAAAGCTCTTTATGTTGGAGTCAGCCAGTCTTCCCTCACATGTCTACTGTTGATTCAGAACGCTGCTGTCTGATGACTAACTGGAACACGTGAGAAGGAGAACACATAACACCCCTCCTGGCTTCCCTCCACTGGCTGCCCCATCCCATCTTACCTTTTGGAGCTGCTTCACCCCTATGCCCCTGCTCGGGACCTCAGGTCAGCTGATCAGCTGCTCCTGGAGGCACCGAGGTCTAAACAGAAGCTGAGAGGGGACAGAGCTTTTTCTGTTGCTACTCCTAAATTACAGAACAAGCTGCAACCCTCTTCACTGTCTGTTGTCAAGTAATCTGAAAACCCATTTTCCATTTCCCGTTTTCTTTGATTTTAACCCAGCTTGATTTTTAGCCATTTAATTAATTTATTTCTATTTTTTTTTTTTCTGTTTGCACTCTATGTTGTTCAGGTTTACGTCTATTTATGTTCTGTACATTGGTTCAACTACGTCTATTTTGGATGAATAAGTTTGAGTTGAGTCGTCAGCTCATTGCTTTTTCAGAGTACTGTTGACCTTAATTGATATTGGATTTAATCCATTTACTCATCCTCTCATCTTCTATGTCCTCTTCATTCAATTTAGGATCATTGCGAACTTGATCTGATCTTGACATAAGGTGAAAGTCAGTATAACCTGAACCAGGACTGTGGTTGAAAAATGAATAACATGCTAAGACCGGGCAGCAGCACACAAACACATTGAAGCCAGTGTTTGATCTGCAAAGAAAAGGCCAGAGCAGCCAAATGTCATTATTTGAAAGGAATGGTGGAAGGATCCAAAAGTAAAAAAAGAAAAAAAAGAAGAAAAAGAAAGAACTATACCACTTACACCACTGTTTGGCTCACGAACAAGTGTTTTTAATTCTTGCCAAAAACTGTGTAGTGGTTTTTAATTAATACTTTTGGAAAGCTGGCATCATTTTTTCCTGATCATCAAATTCCAATGATTTAGTAATAAGAAATCATTTTTGGCTGTAACCTTTAAATCGTGACTTGCAGAAAAGTAACATATAGACAAAAACAACTCTAAAAGAACAACTCTAAAAACATTCACACATGAGGTGATATGAAACAAATTGCAGCAGCAGTTGTGTTTACGTGCATGTGTGAGAAAAAGACAAGTGTCAGTGCTTGTCAGCGAACCGAAAACTTTTTCCATTACAAGTTTAAAGTGAGTCGGGATGAAAAGCATCGGATTACCTTCGACACTGCCGTTTTAACTACATCAGCAGTCCTTTATCACGCATCTGTCAACACAACAAAAATCACAGCAAGTTTACTCTGCCGCTAAGCCTTATATCCATATATACTTTGACAACTCTATAACAAAAGTCGCTGCTGTCGTGAAGAATGATGCTACTTTCACTTGTTAAAGAAAAAAAGAAAAAGGATTGTCACTCTATGTGGAGTCGTCTTCCTGTCCATTATGTGTCCCGGTCTAAATGATTTGGAGCTGTTCTGTTTTATGCTGGTGTGTGAAAGGCTGCTCAGCAGTTGTCCAGTGAGTGAAAGCTGCTGTCTCTCTCTCTCTCTCTCTCTCTCTCTCTCTGTCTCTCTCTCTCTCTCTCTCAATGCCTCCCTTGTCTCTCACACCAGTGGACCTCCTTCACAATATCTCTCAGAAAGTAGTCTGTGAGGAAGAAAGAGAGAAATTATACTTGAGGACTCATTACCCAGCAGGACTTGGGTACATTCAGATGGCGCCGCTGTGACCCGGAGTGATGGACTAGCCAATCTCCTCCTCTGGTTATCCCTCTGCTGGTGATAAGCTGCAGCAGTTTCTGCAGCCGGACTTGAAAATGCCACTAGGAGCAGTGATGGATTTCCAGACTCCTGTAGGAAACTTGATGATATTGTGTGGCCAAGCTGAGTGAAGAAGCACAAATGACATAAGTCAATGGCGTTCGATGCGAATTGCGCCATTCTACACAGATTATTGACTGAGGATGTATTCCATTTAGAGTGTGGTGCTGGATAATTGCAAGGTAACAGTCAATAATGCTATTAATTATAGTTTATGGAAGCTACACTTCTGTTTTTATACATTTGTATTTTTCTACACATTATTTAAGACTATTCATACAAATCATCTTCACCAGTGCTCTTTTTATTGCCTGAATAGTAATAATAAGGAAGCCACAAATGTCATGTTTGAAGTATCTGCAGAACCTGACTGATTCCAGGCAGACACATTTATCACTGGTGCTCATGGATAAGATATTGACAAAGTTTCCCTTCCTCTGCAGAGGTGATTTGCATTTAAAATCTCATTTTTATGAAGGTCAGGATAATTTATATTTAGAGAGATAGACACCCTTTACATAATTTTTTAATGGAATATGAATCACTTCACACCTGAGAAATGAAAGGATGCAGCGGTGACATTTTCGAGATTTGTTTTTCCGGTAATGTCATAATTTGAAACTGATAAATGACCCTGGCTTTTAATGGCATACGTATAAGGTCAAAACAACTTGGGCATCATTAAGTATCGTCTTTGTTTATTCATCACACATGGATCTCCTTTTGGCTTTTGTGTATGTCACGGTGCACATTTTCTGTCCCGTCTGTCTCCTGATTTAGCCTGAAGACTCACGCTGTCTCTGGTTTCAGGCTGCTTGGCTTTCCCTCCTCGTGTTTGATTGCTGTTTCCCGCAATGTCATTGACTGAGTTTGTGATTGTCGTAGTATATAATTGTAGCATATAATGCACTTGTCTGTGCTCTGGTTGTCGGTCCATCTGTGTTCCAGTGTTTCTGTGTCCCTCTGTGTTTGGCGTCTGTTTCTCTGACCTCCTGTACTGCAGCTCCTCTGCATTTCTGTGGGCTTCTCTCCTGTGACTCAGCGTCTGTTTGTGGACTTGGCTTTCTTTTCACTGGAAGACTTTGGTTTTGGATTATTAGTTTATTTATGGACAATAAAATGAGTTTTTCAGTTAACTGTGGTGGTGTCCATCATTCTGAAGCCTCATTCCTCAGCCCGTACATGACCAAACAGACCAACTAGTTTTTAGACTGAGCAAGCACCCTGTGGCTTCCAGGATCAGGTGAGTCCCATGCTCTGCACCTGTATATGTTCAGGTTCAGCCCCTCTGCAAATTCTCCCTCCAACCTCTCTTGCGGTTTTCCCTCTGGCCTTGCCGTCTTCTGTGATTCTTTCTGCGGCATCTAATGTCCCCTCGTCCTCTTAGTCCACCTCTCAGCTTCTCTGAGGGACCCCAAGACGGTGGTCCACCTCTCAAAATCTCCAAGGAAGAGAGCAGTCTGCTCCTCAGTGTCTCTGCGATATTCCACGTTGACGACTGCGGCACTGGCTCGCCTTGGCACTTTCCTGAGGGGGCGTTGAATGACAGTGAAGACGACTCGCTGCTTTAGATCCCAGGGGGAAGTTGATGATGATAACTGTGACGGTGGCTCGACGCTTCAGGACCCCAGGGGTGAGGATAGCAGCGGTGCTCTGCTGCTTTAGGTCCCCGCTGGTGTTGACGACAGCCCGCCCCTTCAGATCCCCGGTGTCGATAAAGGTGATGGCTCGCCCCTTCACGTCCCCGAGGATGTCGACAATCACAGTGACGTCTCTCCACTTCAGTTCCCCATTAGCGCCATAGACAGCAGTGGCAAGACACTTCCGGTCTTCATTGTCGAGGATCCACATGGCAGCTCTCCTGAGACCTCCCTGTTTTGTCGAATCTGTCCTCTTGCATGGCCTCCGGAGATGATCATTTCCCCTCCTCGTGTTCGTTTGCTGTTCCCCGCCCTGATGTCTTTCACCTGCACATGACAGTGTTTTTCAGACGGCTGAGATTTTACACTGAGTGGCTTATGAATGGATTACTAATTCACTGAGCATTATGACAGACCCTGGTGTATCAAGATGCAGATCAACTAATGGGTCTCATATTTAGAAATAGATTTAATGGAAAATAAACTTTTAAGCGCATTTTTTTCCTTCATAGGAATGACTAAATCAAATTGCATCAACATCCTCCTTACTAAAGAAATACTATTACATTCCTATCCACTTTAGTCAACTAATGGCTGAGGGCAGCTGGAGCAGATCCCAGCTGATTCAGTGCCAATGCAGCGAGGCACACTAGCACAACTCGTAGGTGAAGCAATCGGATTTAACACAAACTCCACACAGAAAAACCTGCATCCGGGGTCTTCTTGCTACGAGGCACAAGTGTTGGCTACATCAGCAACTAGCCACTTGTGTATGTTCTGTATGTGTGGGTATAACTGCCAAAACAGTCTTGGCCCATTTAGACCTCAACAGTATCTGGCACTAAGATGTTGCCTACGGATCCTTTATCTCCTGGAAGTTACAAGGTGCAGATATTTATTTTATTAATTTTTTTTGTTGAACCACATCAATCAGTGAACTCCAGCCTCCACTTTGCCCATTTCTGATAGATACTGATCACTGCGGACTGCGAACACCAAATAAGAGCTGCAGTTTTGGAGGTGCTCTGACCCTGTCATCCAGCCCTCACGGTTTTGACAGCTGTCAAACTCGCTCAGATCCTTTGCCTTGCTCATTTCTGCTTGGCCACTGCTTCTGTCACATCAACTTCGAGGAACAAATCACTCACTTGCTACGTAATGTATCCCTCATGCCAATGACTGCATCATAAAGAGGTGATCTGTCATTCAATTCATCTGTAATAATTATATGGCTGATCTGATATAAGAAAAGCTATGGCATTAACTATTTCCTTCAGCTGAGGAATTATTATAGCGAGGAGCAAGTAGACTACTTATCGCTATCTTCTTGAAACCAGCGTACTATATTTTGGATTTTAAATGTGTCTGTTTTTCTTTTTAAATCTATCCGATAACTCCCACTTTATCCAGATCAGTGTCATATGAAGCTGGAGCCTTTCCTTGCTGACAGTGAGTGATGGGGAGGATACACCCTGGACAGGCCAGCACTGAGAGAAAGTAAACACAGCTTTTCTGAGATTATGTAAGTTCAGATTTGAGATATTTTCCTCCCCACAATCAATCATACGCAGCTCCAGGAACACCGAGGGCTACTCCCCTCCAATAAATAATAAAACGCCAAAGTCCTATAGGTCTGATAAGCTCCGTGGTGCTTTGCCCTCCTCACTATCTTCACACTGCATAATAGCAAAGTTTGGCACACCGAAGAAGTTAGGTAACAATTCTAAATTTATTCAGCTGTATTAGACAGTGATTCAGACAATGTATATCATACTTCAAATCAAAATACAGATAATGCGTATATGATTAAAAACACTTTTGACTGCAAATTTAAGCACTATAACTAGATTCCCCCCCCCCCCCCCAAGAAAAAAAAAGAGAGCGGGAGAGAGACAACCGGATATTAGAATTATATAGGCAAGGAAATAAAACAATAATACTGTCAGTTTTGCAGGCAAGTGGGCTGGACTTCATCAAACGGGGCTGAGGGGATGAAAGGAACAAGCCTTCGTTGTGAAGCGCTGAAAGTGAATCAAAGATCTGCCATGGTTAATGATCTTGTGTGACTGAGTGCCTGATGAAATTAATTTATACGGTTTAATCAGTCCATATTCTGGACCGCTCTCTGATTATGGATTCACAAATGCCCCATTTTCTCCAGAAAATAAAATGGATAGCCATGGGCTTCGCACTGTTTTCAGTCACCTTTAAAAATGTTCCTGAAATGTCCCGTTTCCTCACAAAGGCATACGTGTGGTGTGTTCACTCTTTTATAGCAAGACAATTACATTTTTAAACAGAGAATAATCTTCAGGCCAATGAAATTAAATGGGATTGCAGCGGATTATGCAGGAAATAAAGAAGGGAGTAAAATGCATTATGTGCAGATTACAGTAAACCCTATAATCTGTTTGTCCTAAATGAGCTTTGTTCATTGGAAGCCACAATCCATGTGTCCCTCTGGGACACTGTTACACTGATGCCATCTCTGGCTCGCAGTGTTCAGGCTGAGCCAACACCGTTTCACTGCATTTGCTGAATAGACAATACAGAACAGGAAGTAAAGTCATCCACAGGTAGGGAGATGCTGGCAGACTCAAAGACATTCACTTTACAGTCATTTAATGAACGCAGATGTTTTTTTTGTTTTTTTTTCAGTCTTCAATTAGAAGCGTCAGACATTGTCTGCAGAATTGAGTGCAGCAAATTTCCTCTTTATGTGTTTCATGACGGGCTTAGAAGCAGCTTAGAAAATAGATGGATATGTCTGGTGGATTTGAGAAAACAGAACACAAAACTGCCTTTGTGTTATGTACTCAAAAGTTTGTTAAATGTTTCAAAGTACCTATACAAGTATTGGAAAGAACTAAGCAAAAAATAAAAAATAAAACACAAAGTTTTAAAATTGCATGCAGATAATGTAAAAGCGTTTATGGAGAAAATGATGAGCAGATTTGTACTTGACCTGCATGAAGATGAATGTTATTTTTCTTCGAAGGGAAAAAAAGAACGTATGTAAACTTAAACAAAGGTCAAACTTCCTGTCAAGCAGTCTCTGTCTGACAGAGACAGACAGTTTGAAGTACTTAGCATTTTTTTTTTTTTTTTTTACTTGAAATCTTTGTTAAAACATGAAAAGAGTGTGGATTTCTCTGAAAGAAATGCTGTTGCCTCAGCAGGCAGCGATTAAAAAAAAAAAACACTTGAAACTAAGTGAATATTTTCAGGGAAGCCAGGAACCTCTCAGAATGACTTAATCATTTAAACTTTTGTGTAATTTCTCTCTGACATATCATGCCATTACTCTAACCATGTTATTAAAAATTGTTTGTGGTAACAGAAAGCAAATACTTAACAAAATCTGTGTCAGCAAGTACAAAAGATTTTCTTTTTCATGCTATTATCTGAAAAGCTAAAAAAGGCTATTTTACAAGCAAATGTATCTTTTTGATTTTGCTTGTATTACTTGTGAAACTGCCACTGGAGAGCCCAAAGACAGTACACTGAACCATCTAATGATAATAAATCCCCTTCAGCTAAACTCACTGCAAACAACAGCTCTTGCTTAACATCACCGATTCAGTGTGTGTGACTCAGTGTTGTCATCGAGTGTTAAAAGATCTTCACGCTGTACACTAGTCATGTGCAAATGCCTTGAGCACAAGTGCAAACAAATACATATCCTGCTTTTACAAGGCACATTACACAACAGATGGGCTGGCGAGCTAGCACTCTTTTTTCCTCCAATATCTTCTCTCTTTTTTTTTTTTTTTATGCTTTTTTAACCGCTACAGCTGGAATAGGTGAGAAAAAACTGTTGATTTAATTTCCAGAACTACAAGTGTGTGTGTAGTAGAAAGAATGCCTAGAAGTAAAAATGTGAAATGTGTTAATGAACAGCATACACACACGTTTCTCTTAAGTGTCTTACACACAACGAGAGATGAGAACATCCTGACCTTGACCTTTGACCCGTGGGTCGTCTAGTTCAGCAGCAGGCTGCTGTCTCTCTGCTGCAACACACCTGATTGCAATAAGGGCTCGTTATCGGTCTTTTATGTAAATTTGACGAAGACAACATCAGGGTGATGTGTGCTGAAGCAGTGAGACGTCTAAAACACACAAGGATAAACAAACAAAAAAAAAAAAGTGTAAACAAAAAAAAAAAAAGTGTGAGCATGATAACATTCCTCAGTGACCAGAAGGAGATATGTGGGAAAATACTTTTTAAAATCGCAGCTTTTAATCGGCTGGGCCGAGGAGATATCACACGTTGCTGCACGCAGACAACAGCCCTCTGTGGAAAAACACCATTAGCAGTTGGCTGCTCTTCAGTTGTGGGTTGTGGGTTCAAGGAGACGCGGGGCCGTGCCAACAGGCTGATGGGTAATCTAACATGACAATATTATCACGTAGGAGGGCACAGTTGGCACTTTCCCTGCCATCTATGCTCCACTCAACTGTGCTCCATTATCACACACACACACACACACACACACACACACACACACACACACACACACACACAAAACACTAAGATTGTTCTCTTCGTGTGAGTGTTTCCATCCAGGAGGAGCGTGAAAGTCAGTGTCGGTGAGAGAGGAGGAAAAGCTGAGACAACTGATCGAGATGGCGAACGAATTAGCGGGAACACAACCTGCTCTGACAGATTTTTTAATTAAGGTACGGCACCCAACAGAGTTTGGAACTAAATTAATATCTATGACACATTATATAAAGGATCTAACCTTGCTTTATGTCTGTTATTCTCCTTTTTTGATCGCATAATAATGCATATTTTGTTGCAGGTTGCGTGAGCTTATTGACGGCCTCCCTTCTCATGACTTCTACTGATTCAAAGCAGCTCTGATCAGAAGAGCAAAGGCCAAAACTATTATGTTAATTTAATTTTGGAAGAGCCGTTTGGACTTCACCCAACACTAACAGACAATTTACTGCCATTGCAGCTTGACTCACATTCCCATGGATGATTTTTAAAGGGCAAAAAAAAAAAAAAAAAGTGAAACATACTTGTCTTGCGTTGAGATTAATGTAATGATATAAGGACAGTAAAATCACTCATTTAAATAACCTTGCTTAAAATAGTGGAGAGCTTCATTAATCTTCATGTCATTCCCAAGGATAAATGAGAGAAGTAATTAGAGCTAATAGGAATTTCATATTTCCCTCTATTTTCTGGACTTATTATTCACTATCTGGCTGTAATGGAAAAAAGATTGTCAGATTGTGGAGGAATAGTTTGCAGGCTGTGCGATGAAATGAGCTTTTTGGATTTCCTTTCCAGTTTTTGAATCTCAACTGGCAACTTGAATCTTTCTCAGTGTCAAGTGCAGCACAGAAACACACACACACACACACACACACACACACACACACACACACACACACACACAAAACAGTACAAACAAGATAGTCACTCAGTGTCCGTGTGTGTTTCAAACGAAATTACTTTCATGCTCAAAAACATGCCACATATAAAGAAATGCCACTAAGGTAAAAGAAAGACATGCTTGTGAGTTTCTGAAAGAAATAATTATATCTACTTTAAAAACATCGTAATACAAAACTGTGTTGTGAGAAACGTCGTTCATTTTGTTCAGACTGTAAATCGCCATGAACAAAAATATATTCTAAATTAGGGCCCATTGTTGAATAAATCTGTAGAAGCAGAAAGCTTTCCAGCATGAAATGAGTGAAAAATACATATTAACACCCTTTGTCCAAGTTTGACATGTCACTGTAATAACAGATGTCTCTATCAGGGATGGGATGTATTGAACAGTAACAGAACATTTATCCTCAAAGTTGATTTGTAATAGAGACAATAAAAATGGTGAAATGTGAGGATTTGACAGGAGTCAGATTGTGACTGCTGGACCACCGGGGCGGAACATCTTTAAAGCTGCAGGTCTGCGGGTTGTTCCCGCTCTGCAGAGGTCAGCATCCATCAGGAGTGGTCCGAGGAAGGAAAAACGCAGAGAAACTGGCAGTGTTGAAGGGGAGGAAAGTCTTATTGATGCACGTGGACTCCCACATGCTCCACCTCGCCACCTTCAGGATTTAGAGGATCTGTTGCAAACATCTTGGCGCCGACACATCCAGAGGTCTGCTGGGATCCGTGCTCCAGTGGCTCAGGGCTCTTTCAGCAGAAACAGAGAAGTCCATGAAATGTTGGACAGTTGCTCATAATCACTGATCAGCATGTGTGTGAATATCAATTATTCCAAACCCACACACTAAAAAACGTTGGGTCATTTTATTAACCCAATCGCTGGGTTATGAAATCGGTTACCCAATTTGGGCTATTATGATGCGTTTGGAGTTATTTATTGCAACTCCTGTGTTGGGTTCGAGTCCATCAGACCCAACATAGATTTTTAAACTCAGCACATGGGTTGTTTTGACCACTGTTGGGTTGTCAACGGGTCCAAAGAAATTCAAAATGAATACTTTAAACATTGTTTACAAGTGTATCATTGCATACTGTATTGTTTGCATGACCAAGTATAGACTGAATTTTAAAAGGGTTTGAAAATTAGCTGTTTATAAGATATGTATATTATATAAATTCCTCTAAGAATCAACATGGCCGCACGGTGACGCAGTTGTTGGTGCTCTTGCCTCACGGCAAGAAGGTCCTGGGTTCAAGTATTGGCTGGGGCTCGGAGCCTTTCTGTGTGGAGTTTGCATGTTCTTACCGGCTTCCTCCCACAGACCAAAAACATGCATGTCAGGTTAATTGGTCACTCTAAATTGCCCCAAGGTGTGAATGTGAGTGTGCATGGTTGTTTGTCTATATGTGTTAGTCCTGCGACAGACGGGTAACCCCATCCTCACCCACAGCAGCTGGAATGGGCTCCAGCCACCCGAGACCCTGAGAAGGAGAAGTGGCATAGAAAATGGATGAATCAGCATTTTTTGGAAGATTAACCCTATGTGTGTAGTTGAATTAACACAGAACTGTAGTTAATTTTACCCAGAATTTGGGCATAATCAACCAGTATATATGGTAAAATTGACCCAGGGCTGAAATTGATTTAATGCAACATTTGGGTTAAATATGGGCACAATATTCAACCCAATCATATTTGCTAATCAATTTGTTAACCCATCTGTTGGGTTAAAAAGACCAACCCATTTTGTTGGGTAAAAATAACTACTGTTGGGCTGGTCCAATATTGATTAACTGTTGGGTTAAAAAATAAACCAATTCAGGTTGTTTTTTACCATTCATTTTTTAGGGTGCAGCATGTTTCAGAGACTGTACCAAACAAATGTTGACTTTCATTGTCCATCGATTGGAAAAACTGGAAAGGAACAAATATGTTCGTCAATTAAAGAGAATTAATTACTCAATGCAAATATTTTCAGTTTACAAACCATCACCTCTGTCTCACTGGTGATTAAATCCTTTAGGGAAAGTAAAGACTGGATAAAGAACAGAAGATCTTGCATAAGCTCTTGATGCCGCATCAAGTAACAGCTTCACATCACTTCTCACATTACAAAGATGAGCTTCACGCAAACACTTTTTCATTATTTTTTTAAGTGAGAAATCTCTATTGAGATCAAATTTCGCTACAATGTTTGATGCTTCATGTTGTGTTCAGATATTTTTTCATTTATTAAATCCAGCTGCAATGCCGATTCAGTGAGAGGAATATACTTAATAAAACCTCCTGCTCAACAAAATCTGCTTCCATGATTATTTAACAGTCAACAACAAAGTCCAGTGCAAATCTGGCGTGGTAACCAAGATAACTAAATGAACTAACACATCAGCGGACTCAAGTATCACCAGATTAAAGCCACAACTCAATTTGCATTTGTCGAGCATATAAATGACTCGGTGCTTCTTGGACGGCTTGATAAAAAATATTCATCCAACCAGATGGCCGTCTTTTGAATTCTTGATAAGCTTTGAGAATCTGATCTAGGAAAGTGGATAAGTCACACACTTTCCCTGCTCACCATTAACCCAAGAGATGTCCTTGAGCGGCACACTTAACCTCCAGCTTTTGAAGCGGAGGAGCTCAGCGGCCAGCTGCAAAAGACCTGCGGTTACGTTGGGCCGCTTCCAGATGTCATTAAAAAATGACTGGGTGAATGTTAAAGCGGGCCATTCCAGCAGGCTTTCTCTACACACGCTTCATTCTTTCCTCACTGATAAGCTTGTGGAGTTATTTCATTTGGATTGAAGATATAATCATAAAGAGGTGGCACATGACAGTGATGCCACAAAAAAATGGCACATTTAATCTTATACCCTGCTGATATAACTAGAAACCTGAGGTATATATTTTTTTTTTTGACTCAGGCAAATCCAATAAGTTTTGGGGACTGAAACTTGCAGTCACCGTTGTTCGGTGTGTCAGAAAGCTACAGTTATTTATTTTCACAAGGAAAGAAGCAGCACAAACACGATTTCATGAAACTTTAAAGTTCATTACAATGCAGTTAATTTTAGTTCAATCCAAAGCGGCGTCACTCTGAAACGCTCTTGAGTTTTGAGAGTGAGAGCACCGAGGCAGCAAACCTCACACTTTTAATTGCGCTGAGAGTCAGAAAAATATACATGTTTGTGGAGTTCATTAAGCACACAATAATGAGCGCACTTATTAGAAATCAACCCGCCAAACAACAAGCAAATCAAGATATTTCAGTGTTTTCCACATATAGAGTCGACTCCTCCGAGACCTCCTTCTGTCTTCCGTTGACTTGCGTTTGCAGAAAAATGGCATCTTGTTGTGCGCCGGGGAGACAGAAAGGATTATGAGCAGGGGGTCATTGCTCACACAAATTGGTTAAAATCACATTTTCTAACATACAACAACTCCCAAAGCAGCCCGGTTTAATGGCAGGGGGGGGGGGGCCCGGCGCCCATCCATCAGCGGGAGAGAAAAGATGATTTACAAGGCACCCATAAGACCTCCAGGAGTTCAAGCAGCAATAAATTAACTGGGAAAAGATCTGTTTTTCATCCCCAAAGGATTGCATGTGAAATGCCTCTATTCCGTAAGGTCTTGTGTTTTTTTTACCACGCTCCAGCGTTTGTTTCAGAAAAAAAAAAAGATACAGCTGTCGCCTTGTTGCTGAACTGTAATCGAATGCTTTACCTGTCGAGCTGGATCAGTGACTTCCATTAATTATAATCCTTTTATTAAGTAGAAAAACAGCATGATGTGTGGGTGACGGAGTCCTCAGCAGTTTGTTGTTTAGATAGAAATGTTTCCAATGCAAAGATACCTCAGTGCACCGATTCATCACACCCCGGAGCAGTAAGAATAAGTCATCCGGCTTTGGAATTTTTTTTATTTTTTTCCCCTCCTCTTTTTCCAGTGGTGAAAGATCATGAGTAATTTTGAGGCTAGGTGGCCTGGAACACACGTTTTGCCTGAAGGGATTGAGTAATGGTGTAGTAGTAGTGGATCTACAGTAAGTAAGTCCTCTGAAGGTGGGTGTGCGTAGATAAAACCGAGCCGGAGATAGAGCCCCCCCCCCCGGTACAAACACACCAACAGTTAGTCATCCATAACTAACGCAGTGTCATCAATCTCAGTTTTATCATCCAATCTGCAAATGGGCCGTGCGCCGTGCGGCTCACGTCGTGCGGCGCTCGTTGCGTGTTCCTCGCAGCTGTCAGTGTGTATCGTAACGCCAAGAGGAGAGTATAAACCCGAAAAAGACGGCGCTTCTTTTGAAGCAAAGGAAACGGTTTGCTTTCGGATTACCACTAAGGTGCTTATGCTGATATCAACGACTGCTCCGATCACACGCGTTCCCACCGTCAAAGTATTTTTTTTTTTCCGCCCCTAAATGTGCATAAGCTCCTTTGAGCTGTCCCTGCATCTGTACAGCCGCACCAAGGAATCATTCCCTGTCACCACATCTAAGCCACTTTGCTCACCTCAGCGGGGAGAGAGAGTGAGAGAAAGGAGGGGAAGAAGCACTCTGGGGTGATAACAGCTGTTAAGATTTTTTTTTTTTCCCTCCAAAAAGAGATTAGGCCACATCCAGCCACAATGGAGACGGGACTGGAGGGAAAGGCTTTCCTCTGGATCTGAAACCATGCTTTAAGTATGGAATCAAAACCTGAATATTCTTTCCAGAAAAAGCATTATTTATAAAAATAAATATAGATGAATAAAATAAAGAATATTTAATAGCCACATCTTGAGTTTTACCTGGGATTTTTTCTGAACTGTGTGAATATCTGGCATGCTGCAGTTTGAGCTCACCCTGCTGTGCTTTTCAGCTTCCTGGTTACATAAGTCTTTCAAGCACGTTAAGCCACACTAGGATGCGGAAGAATGAACAATAGCTTGTTTTAATTATATATGTGTGTATGTTTGTGAGTACAGGCTACTCCTGACAGCTTCCTAGTTGATGAGATTTTTTTTTTTTTTTTTTTTTTTTTGCACGTTCGGCATTGCATTTTGTTTTGTTTTTTTTCTTCCCGCCTGTTTTGTTCTCCCACCCTGTTTCCACAACTGCTCATTTACTTTGTATTTAACAGCTGACTCGGACTTGAAATACATAATGGCGTGAAGCTCTGATAAATACCCTTTTAGTTAGGCCGCTGAGAAAAACCTCCATCGGGGTTCAGCTGAGGGCGGACGGCGTTCATCACTCTGCGGCCCTGGTGTGAGTTACGAGCCGCCGTAGCTGTCATTATGAGTCAAACACGTCCTCACAGCGGTGGAGCTCAGAGATGTGTTGACCACAGCAGACATAAAACAATAGTATCATAATGGCAGTACTTTATTGTGTGAGAGAGAGCTGGAAAAGCAACCAGAACTATTGAGGAAGTCCATTATGAAACTTGAAATTGGTTCTCTTGGGCTGCTTGAATGCCTGACTTAACTTTCTTTTCTCCGGAATGCCCCAGACAATGGAGACAGGGAGGCTGGCCTTTATTTTTTTATGTGGTTCCTCTCTCTGTGCCTCCACAAAAACCTCCCTGACACTCCTGGGTGCCATTAGAAATGAACTTTATGGAAATGAGCTTTATCCACACCATGAACATCAGCTAAAAATAAGGTAAATGATTAAGTGTGTCTTAATTGTGCTCTGTTATGGAGACTTTATTTATGTAACACATTTTATCCCTTTAGCAGTCTGAAAGAGCTTTATGCTATTTATATTCATGCTCACACACCGATGTCCACAGGTTGGTAAAAACAGATAAGATGTGAAGAAAACTAAAGAAAATATGAAGATAACTTATAAAGTATGCCTCCACGCTTTGCAGTCCACAGCTTTCTCAGAGGTCACATGTTGTTTTGCTCCCTGTAATAAACCAGGAAAGAAATTCTGACAATCCAGATGTTTCTTTTTCTTTTCTAATAAATTATATTTGCTCTGGATGTCACTGAGTCCATTTGTTTCTTGTCTTGCGGCTGCAGAATAGTCTCATCTTCTCAGTTAGACATGGATATTTGCCCAGCTCCAGCCAATCAGCATCAGCGTCTCAGGACAAAAAAAGGCCAGCTTCATTTATTACACCTAACCTTGTTTGCTTCCCTGTTGAGACACTTCTTTCCTTCCTCGCCACTGGGTCACCTCCTACTAATCATTTAGTTAAAACAGGAGCAAAACAGACTGCTGTTCGCATCCGGTTGTCATTATTTTAACAGCGTGACGTGCGGTAAGCCTCATGTATTATTTAGTATTGTCTCAGGAACTTTAGACCTCCAGATGAAAACAATGCTTGCTACAGTAGCTGTGAGAAAGCATTGTTTCTCTGTTCTAATTAACTGTATCACAGCGCTGCCAAAAATAAACCCAAGAGCTGATTTGTTTTAGGCGTACAGCGATGGCGGCGGGGCGGGTGGGGGTGGGGGGGTTGAATCTTCAGATAGAACACCCAAGTCTGTGGGGAGAAAGACCCTGAAAACCTGCATAAATTACGACAGCGTATTGCACACAGAAATCTCTCATTTCTCAGTGTAACGTGACCTAATTTCTCGTACCTGGGGGACCCAGCAGCATCTTTAACTCTCCCTCAGCCTCCCGTTCCAACAGTGGTGCTCCGGCAAGGCACTGCAGCAGAGCTGAGAACGCGGGGAGCGCAGACTTTGATGACGGGAAGTAAAAAAGCAGGTTACCGCCTGTTCAGATCGGTGAGGTGAGGTTGTCATGTTATTCCTGTGCTTTCAAAATGCTGTTTTTTTTTTGTATGATTGATTCAGAGGCAAACGTCTCTGATGGCTCAATCTCACTGACGACCTGCTTATGTGATGTGTTTACACGAGCACTTACAAAACAAGGTAGTTGCATAAGTTTTATTTCATCATTTCGTTTATGTTGAGACAAGCAAAACTGACATATTGTTGCTTTCTGTGTATGTGTACGTGTGTGTAGGGTGTGTTCAGGTCCACTTCACCGAAGACAGCGTGTTTTTTTAAGACGGTTTACAAAGACAGTCGTCTGTTTATCCTCCACTCACTGTAAGAACTTCGACCTAATACAACGTGGGATTTCAGTAATCTTAAGTTTAAAACCAGCTTCATTATGTGAGACATTAATCTCCTGGAATACACAAAGTGAGCCACACTGACTCAGAGGCAACAAATGCTCCGTGGCATCTCTCTCCATACGTCATCCTGTCCGTTATCTATATCTGCTACGAGAGCTGACAGGAGATAAATGCACAAAATTAACCAAGTATGGAGCAGCTGTATTTCACATGCATGGAAAATGTGATGAAGTGAGGTGGATGTGAGTCTGGGCTCAGTCTTGGGAAACTAACAAACTTCCCTTGGATGTGGTTCCGAGAAAAAAAGTTCATTTTAATTTAATAAACTTAGGGGGAAAAAAAAGAAAACAAAAAACACTAAGTCCAAACTTCGGCATGCAGTAAATGTCAGCTCCCTTCACGGTTTGGCAAATCCTCGCCGTGGAACCAGCAGAATGCCTTGAATACACTGCACTATGATCTGACTTGGACTTAATTCTTTGCCACCAGAAAGCAATTTCTGAAAATCATACAATGTGAATTTCTGGATATTTTTTTTTATTATTATTATTTTCAGATTCTCTCTCTCATGATTCAAATGTATCAATAATAAAAATTGCAGACCTCCATTTTTGCAAGTAGGAAAATCAGAAGTGTATTCAATACTTACTTCCCCACTGCGAGTCCTTACACTGCTACAAGACATTTCATTCTACAATAAATTTTCTAATTTCTATAGTTTCATCTAAGAAGCAAATATTTGAGATTTGCTAAAAATATCTTTTTCAAAGCTGCAATAAAAGTGGTTTTACTAAAATGAAAATCGCCTTCCGAGGTGTGGAAAGCGCTCGCAAAATCCCATCAGCCTTTCGGCGCTTTGTGCTGCAACTTTAATTTCGGTTGGCAGCTTCACTGTGTTGGTTCACACACTCACAGCCCAGAAGTGACAAAAAGCCGTTAACGCAGGCCCAAAGGTTAACACATTTCTTTAATTATAAAGTCACGCACTTTGTTAAGGTGCTAAAAGTGTTGTAATTCAGCGAGGAGAGCCGAGGCGCTGCGTGAGTAGATCAATAGTGTATAAAGCGAATCTCTGCGCTCCGGTCCACCGGTTGTCTTTGTGAGTGCCGGGGCGGATCTTTACAACGAGTCCTAACAATCCCAGAACTTCAGACCGAACCAAAGACGGGAGCATGAGATGCAGACAGGAGGACGAGAGCAAGTAATAAACATGCTAATTTAGGAAAGTGTAACAGCAACTTATCGAGAGTTAAGAAAAGACAAAAAAAAAAAAGAACGAGTTGCATCAGAAATGGCTGCTGGCGTCGTCTCCAGCTCTGCAGCCGACAGAGGAGTTCGCAGTCCCAGCAGGATCGGCAGCATGAGGGCTGAGCGCTGCAGCCGCGGTTTGTTTTCTGCCTCACAACCACAACTTATGAAATATTAAAGAACTATTTTGATTAGA
This sequence comes from Salarias fasciatus, assembly GCF_902148845.1. Lineage (NCBI taxonomy): Eukaryota > Metazoa > Chordata > Actinopteri > Blenniiformes > Blenniidae > Salarias > Salarias fasciatus. The sequence goes on from NC_043756.1 coordinate 11,705,832, forward strand.
ATAACATAATCATCACTTCTGGCATTTACATATAAAGTGTATGCTTTCACTGGAGTAATGCCTGCGCTCAAGGACAGGATAATATTGTTTATGGAAAAAAAAAAGTCCGGAGCCTTTTTATTTCTCTGGCCTCTCAATACAGTGTGTGTGTGTGTGTTTGTGTGTCTTGGTGACTTATTAGAATAATGATATTCCCACTTAAAGAAGGAAATATATCTGGAAGGAAAAATATTAAAGCTACTCAGCTTCTGTTCAGCTTTAGTTTTCTTTGTGATTATCTCTTCAATTTAACATAGAAGTCAAAATCTGAGTGTCTCTCCTGGACCTTTTTTCTTTGTATGTGTTCAGCCGAGTCTGTTGAGTTATGTTGACACAACTTGCATCCTTACAAGGTGACCGTCTCTTCAATAATTCAGTTATGAATGACGAGCTGCTTTTAAAACTCACATTCTTTCCACAATAGCGTTTTATGATCCAGCTTTGTTACGTGTGCAGAAAGTTAATGCAACAGAAACACAAATTTCCCCCCATAACCTGAAGCCTGAGATAGTTTTGGCGCCGCCACGAGATATGAGGCTTTCGCTCTGTGATGAATGTCTTCTGCTGGTGGGAATGGTGTATGTCGGGATGACAATGGCCCCTTTCACCTGGTGATTCCAAAGCATGATGGAGATATTGCAGAACCTCATCCAGACGCAGGAAGAACGTCTGATGAATTGTGGTCGAGCCTGAGGAGACGTTTAAGAAGACGAAGTGCCGCCATGATTGCTCGCTATCATTGTGTGTATTGTTGCTGCCTTTAGTGTTGTCCTTGAAGAAACAGCCAGGCTCAGTTCAAACGTGATCCTATTGATGTCTGAACTGACGGGCTGTCACTGATGCATCTTATAGATCACCACCTCCTGACTGGTAGACTTTGTTTTGGTATAAAAAAGAAGATAAGTGCATGGTTTCATTTGTAAAATTAAGTTTTGTTTCTGATCCACAATACTGGATCTGTTGCTTTTTGTTCTTGGATTCTGTGACTTTTCTAAATTAATTTTAACTTTCTCTCTTCATATTACTTAAAATCATTTTCATTACTGCTGAAATAGGACGTGATTTTATATTTCCTGTGGTGCTAGCTCAGTTCGTTTTGAACTTTGACGGAGATTTGGACACATTTATACTCACCAAAACATCCCTCTGAAAAACACAAACACCAGGTTCCCATGAGCTCTGGGCTGAGGATTCATATCTATCAGTCTGTGCCAAATAATTGTCAAAAACATGGTTTTAATGTTTTCCACTATTAAACTCTTGTTTTTCTTCCAGTAAACTGTAAAATGTCAGATGAATCCTCTTCCGACCCTTCTGCACTGACAGCACTGCCTGCTTTGGATCTTTGGGTAACAAGTTTATGACGTTCATCTAAACAAAACTGGCTGCTTATCATATCAGTCAAATGTGCCTGCTGTTTAGAAGCATTTTTATAGAAATGTGACATAATGGAAGAGCAAGGAATGTTGCCTCAACAAAGATACTCATGTCATTACATATGTAATGGAAGAAAACTTTAATGGCATGTATTGAGGATGTAAATTACAGTAATGGAGCCATATGTCCAGGAAAATATCACATATTGAAACAACTGCAGCAGCAGAAGCCAGTACAGCCTTAACAATGGACATAAAGTAGAATTATCTCCCTCTGAGTCATTAAAAGCTACACGTTTTTAATCTTCATGTAACTAGATTGCATGGCAGGATTTACAATTAAGTTCAATGAAACGATGAATGGATTTTTTTTTTCAGTAAAACGTTCCCTTAATATTTTTTTTCATGTGTGTTGCTTTGTTTTTCTCTGCAGCTCATCCTTTTTCATGCTTGTGACATTTGGTTCTCCTATCGATATTATTCCCCTTGCCTCCTGCCTTTGTATCCCCGCAGCTGCATGTTTCGGAGCCCATCTGTCCATCTATCACCATCTCTTATTCCTCGCCAAGTGCGGCGCCACGGAAATCTATGAGGTCATCCCAAATCTAACTTGTGTAGCAGCTGCCAGACACGGCATCCATTTGATGAGCGGTTCGATTTCCAGCTAAGATCCTTTCATCAAAAAATCTCCAGGGGAGTAAATTCAATTTCCATTTGAAAGTATTTCAGGTGTTTTGCAATAAACGGGCCCAGGTGTCGACGCAATGCCAGAGCCGTCGCCGCGTGTGTCACATTTGTGTTGATAGTCTGTTTGCTTTATGGGCGCGGCATTAAACTTAACGATGCTCATTTGAGTCGTGTGGCAAAGGTTGGGTAAAGGCCATGAAGAAAGCACATATGCTGAGAAACGCAGTGCCAACATAAAGGAGGGGGGCTGTTAAGCCGTTCAGGTGCTGCATACAGTTGTAAATGTTTAATAAACCTGCATTTAATCGCCCGCGAATTGGTATTGATCGCATTCTAGACGAAAAAACCCGATAACCAAAATGATTTTTCTCTTGAATCGTTGCAGCAAAACGGTGAAATTACAAAAACAGCAGCGCACATCATGTAATGTAATCCACATGTGTGCACCTACTGAATAATTCCAATATAAATTGCATTTGTACTGGTCGGACTGAAGGTCAACTGTTTGTTAGTTCAGAAGGCCAATCTTTGAGTCAGATAAATAATAAAAAAAAAGTGGGCTCAGTCGTTCTCCGCAGCTGGGCGTATTGTGAAATGTGAACATTTGAAAACTTGTGACTTGTCAAACCAGCAGGATATTTTATAAATGTCCAAACCAGCCAGGATGGATTTGATACTGAAAAATGTATATACAGTATAAATGTTTAACAGATTTAGACACTGAAGATGGGTAATGGTAATACTCATTATATATGTGTGTGTGTGTGTGTGTATATATATATATATATATATATATATATATATATATATATATATATATATATATATATATATATATATATATATATATATATATACCTGATGCAAACTGCTCTTCATAAAGGGACTTTAAAATAAATAAAACTGAATTTCAGTGATAAAACTGCAGATAGGAATAAATTAATTATTGATCTTCCAGCTAGGTGATGAAAGCTACTTGTGTAAAAATCACAACTTACAGAAAAGAAAATCAAATTCAGAGTCCTAACCTGAATCTCCCAAAGCACCTTTAAAATGCCACAAATTGCAAAATGTCACATCGTCAGATGAAGTATGCTTTACTTGCTTAAAAAAAAAAAAAGAAAGACTTTTACCATAAGTTTTGCAGGAGCTGATTTATGTCACTGTGCTACGTCAGATCTGTGTGACATTTCTGGATGATTGAGTTTGACAAGTGAAGTTGTATCATGAAAAATCTAGAACATCTAGAACATCCATACACTGATTTGGAAATCATTGAAAAATTAAATACAATGATATGAATATCTTGAAGATATAACTCTATAGATGGGAAGCCCTCTCACCTGAAACCACTTCAACATAAAGCAGATGAACATCAATATCGTACTTCTGTTGTTGCTTGTTTGCATGCAGGACAATTATCTCTGAGCCATGTGGCTTTTAAGGTTAATCCACAAATGAAGTTAGAGTGGTTTCTTGTTGCAGTGGGTAGAGACCGTCTTCTGAACTCGGCTCGTGTTGTGATTGTGTGGTTTTATATCTCTGCAGCCTCTAAAGGTGGATAATGATACAGTGATAGAGAGAAGCCTGTGCATCGCTTCTGTCAGTGTTATCAATCAAACCCTCAATGGAGGCAACATCCTGAGAGTATATAAAATAAAAAATATATAATTGCATATCATCAGTATAACCATAAAGATCAGTGCTTCCTAATGAGATATCTGAGAGAGGGGGGTTTGTTATCGGAACAGTTCCAGCTCTGAGGAATACTTCAACCTTTTCAGGGTTTCTTTTTTTTTTTTTTTTTTTTTTAGAGTTGTTCAGTTATACAAAGTAGACACAGAGAGGAAATTTTATTTATTATTGTTTATATTCACAGTGCGCACTTTCACTTCAGCAATGGCCACAAAACAACACATTTAATCCTGAGAATACTGACTGGATTTTGGCTGGAGCTTTAGCATCAACATAGAATTATTAAGTTTTTAAACCAGAGCATGCACACCTTTGTATTCTAATATGTGTAAAAACACCACTTTAACTTTGTTGGCACTAAGTTGTTTCATTCTTTTGTGGCAGTTTTTGGTTATAATTGTTTCAGAAGACAAAAAAATCATAATTTTGTCAACCACAATTCCATCTGTTATTTTTATGTTGCAACCTCAACAGATGTTTCTGTGCAGCTGCTTTTCTTAATGTGGATCCTTTAGTATTTCTGATGACTGTGCTTTTATCACTTTGGCTAATGCATTGTAATATAGTGACGGTAAACATCATCGTAGGGATAGTTCTACATTTCAATGAACCCTCAATCATTTTTTTCCAGCACATTTAAATCAGGCATTGTGAGTCTGTTTCAGTACTTATGCAAAAATATACCTTTCATTAGCATAATTACATACTTAATCTACCCAGCAATCATATTCTATGGAAGTTGTAATTCTGTGCCATTGCAGGTCATGTGTGTCTGTGGCTTTGTGTAGAAACACCTCTGTGGCATACAGATATTGTAAATGTGAGGACATTTATAATGGCAGCCTGCAGTTTCTCGTCACCTCACAAATAGGCTGCTGTAAAAGTGGAGCCTCTGATATTAACAGCACCTCCGAGTGGAGGGAATTCTTCAGCTTGCTTCGAATTAAATAGTGTTTCTGATCTTTTTTGGCTTCACTGTTTATTGTTTTACTCTTTAGATTCTTTGCTTACTGTACAGGCCATTACGTTATCCAAGCTCCATTTCTCTCAAGCTGATAATGATCATCACGTTGTATCTTCAGTCTTCCAAATTTGTGGCTCCGCGACTCCCTAAAAAGGTCTGGAGCTTATACATTGGCCAGTTTGTGGAAACATTAAGCTTGATCTTTAACTCTGTTTTGTGATCTCTGTGGGCGCAACACATAATTTATTCACTTAATTACAGCTGAGTCAGTCTGGCTGAGGAACTTTAGACTATTGTGTTGAGTTTGGTCTCTGTAATGTAGTGAAAGTGGCACTGGCGAAAGAGTGAAACGTTGGCCCGGTACACCGATGCTGTACTAGGTGGTGAAGTGCTGGAAATCTGTTTAGACACGATAAGAGGTTTTCTTCGCCCTGCTGCTGCTGCTTGAGCCAATCATTACTCAATCATGTAGTGTTTGGCGACTTTCCTGCCAAACGCCTGCTTGCCAAGGCAGAGAACCAAACTGTGGTGACTTTATTTCTGCTTGGCTTTAACAGTACAAATGTGCACTTAATATGGTTCTGTCTGTATGGAAACTGAATTCATAAAGAGGAAAACAGGTGTGGTAGTTGAAGGTGCTTTCACAACACGATGCTCCAGGGAAAAACTGAAAACCGGCCCACCTACATTTGGTTCGGTTCTATTTTGAAAGCAGGCCAGGCTGCTGTGACAAGGTCATGCAGTTAAACCTAATTCATAGCAATTATATGCAAAAGATAAGGGTTGCACCCAACCGACTCCGCCTCTGTGTCACCCGACGTTCACCTCCAAGGTGATTACAGTGCCAAGCAAAATGTTTTGCACACCTTCGATGATATGGACAACGCCGTGCAGGAAGCTGGCCTGCAGATCAGCGCTGCAGGCCGCTGGCTTGAACAGCCGAAGCTAAAATTTACGCCATCGCTGCCAATCCCTGTGCCAAATTTTTCAAAACAAGGCAACAAACAAACAAGTTGATATCAACTTTATCTCTCTGTTTGCCGCTTTACTGGTTTGGAGAATTCTGGTGATGTTTCCTGACTCTTGACCCTGATGTCAGCTGAGATCATCTCCAGCCCCATGAGACCCCAGAGATCCAAAGAAAATAAAATCTGGAAGATGGATGAATTATCTTAATTACTCATGTGTCTCAGAAAATCATTTTTCAACCTGCAGTCCTGGATTGTAATTTTCATATGAACGTGCTAACAAGTTCAACAGAGATTTAAAATCTGTCTTGCAAGTGAAACCAAATAATCATGTTGTTACATAACATGTTCTGTCAGTATCCAAGTCAGTAAATGACTATGCTCCACTTCAGGAATGAACACAGCAAAGAACATGAATTATGGCATCATTGCATCTCTTTTCAAAGAGTGAAGTGTTGTTAGTGTAAACACATTCAAGCAACGCAAACCCAAGAAAAGAAAAATGGCTTCATGCACAACGCTGTGATGCTTGAATCTATCTTTGGCGTCGCTTCACCCACAGTCAACAAAACATGAATATGCTTTTATGTGCATTGCATGGCATGTCATCCATTCGTGTATATATAAATTTGCGTACCAATATTAGTGTTTTCTCTCCTGCAGTGGTAGATATTAAGTGATGAGTTTCTCTGATTCCCCAGTTTTACTCACTGAGTGACAGATGTTCCCTGGTTCCTGAAGATCCTGTTGCCAACTCATAAAATGCCATCGGCATGTTAAACAAACGAAGGAAAAACTTAAATAAGCAAACTTATATTTTTCACTGAAGTCTGTTTATCTTTCATTGTCTATCTTTGTCTTTTTAGCCTTCACTCTCTCTCTCTCTCTCTCTCTCTCTGTGTGTGTGTGTGTGTGTGTGTGTGTGTGTGTGTGATCAAAAGATGTGCTTGACGTTAAATATGATGCACTGGTCAACACTTCAGCTTGACCCTGTGAGCTGGTCGTGATCAGTCCTTTCAGACCTTTACATGAGATGGAAGGAAGCACATCATTTCACCAGATGAAAGAAAGAAGAAAGAAAGAAAGAAAGAAAGAGGGTGTGAGTGCAGCAGGCCTGACTCACTAGCTTTGGACCTCAAAGTTCTTTGCACTCCACACGTGCACTCAGAAAGCAAAAGTCTTGAAACTGAAGTTGTCTTTTTATCTTTTAATAACAAAAATTAACATACAAAAAAGAAACTTGTCTCTAGACTTTTCTGAAAGCTAACTAAAAAATGCAGTGTAGGTCAAAAGACTGTGTTGCTCCAAGGTCCAGTGGCTTCTGCTGAAATCTTCACAGTACTTCAATAATCTCAATTTAACAGCCAATCAGAAAACAAGCACAATAAACGTAATTAGTCACTGTTCAAAATACTCTCTGTACTGCAACACAGAACTATATTAACATATCAAAAAATACATTAATCACTTCACAAAACTACAATAACTACAAATTATATTAAAGCAGAAAAATGGCTACAACATATCCCGGCCCCTAATTGAGTAGGCGATAGCATATCAATTACTAACTTACTTTAAATTGGAGCCATTCACATCAAAACATTTCTACTTAACTTCTCAGTTTTAAACTCGGGTCTCTCTTTTTCTTTACAGGAATTTACAGATAAGTTAACAGTCTCTTCAACAAACAGTTACTAGTCCAGGTCTCTTCTTCAGTCTTCATTCTTCTTCCAAAAGCAAACACAGCTTTGTTATGGGTCTATGAATAACGCTGGTCTTCGTCTGGACTTCAGCGCTCCTGACAACTCCTTTTGAGTCTGGCATTACTTTGATGATCCTGCCCAACATCCAGTTGTTTCTTGGCAGGGATGAATCAGCGACGAGAACGACATCTCCAACCCTGAAACTTCTCTTCAGGCTGAGCCACTTTTGACGCCCTTGTAAGAGTGGTAGGTATTCTTGAGTCCACCTACGCCAGAACAAATCTGCCAGATATTGGATCTGTCGCCAGCGACGGCGGGCGTAGACATCATCTTTGACAAACACACCAGGTGGAATGCTGGTCTGTGCTTTCAATAAGAGCAGATGGTTTGGAGTTAGTGGCTCCAAGTCACTTGGGTGGTCTGTGTTTACAGTTAAGGGTCTTCCATTGATGATGCTCTCAACTTCACACAGGAGAGTCTGAAGCCCTTCATCATCCAACTGCTGTTGTCTCAGAACGGAGTTCAGCACTTTTCTCACTGTGCGGATTTGACGTTCCCAAATGCCGCCGTGATGGGAAGCAGCTGGGGGGTTGAAAATCCACTGTACTCCCTTCCTCATCATTGCTTCATTAATGCGAGACTGGTCCATCTCTGCTAAAGCCTCTCGTAGCTCTCGTTCAGCGCCGACAAAGTTCGTGCCATTATCAGACCGCATGACTGACACTTGACCTCTTCTGGCTTGAAAACGCCGTATGGCATTAATACATGAATCTGTGTCAAGGGAATGGGCAACCTCGAGATGCACTGCTCTGGTGGTTAAACATGTGAAGAGCACTCCGTAGCGCTTGACCTTGACACGCCCTCTTCTGACCTCGAATGGGCCAAAATAATCCACACCCGTGTTGGTAAAGGGTGGTTTGTCGGGGAGCAGACGGTCTTCTGGCAAATCTGCCATTTTCTGTTCTCCTGCTTTTGCATGCAGTCGCCGGCAGCAGATGCAGTCTGAGATCACCTTTCTCACAGCCGCATTAGCACTTGGTATCCAATAGCGTTGTCGTAGTCTGGCTAAGACATGATTTCGGCCTCCATGTCCGGTTTCTTGGTGAATGTGGTGGAGAATGAGGCGGGATATTCTGTGATGTTTATGCAGAATAGCAGGATGCTTGGATTCTTCAGGCATAGCTGATTTGCTCAAACGTCCTCCAACTCTCAACACGCCATCATGCAAGTATGGATCTAGTTGGAAGGTTGAACTGTTTCTTTTCACTTGAGTTGAACCTTGCTTCAAAGTTTTAATCTCTTCAGCATAAGTCTGGCTCTGGCTGTATTTGATGAGCTCTGTCTCAGCTTTGGAAAGATCCTCACTTGTAAGATGTTTCTTTTCCAGGTTCCTCTTGCACATCACAATCTGCTGTTCAACCATAGAGCTGCGTTTTTCAGGATCCTTTTCAGTCTGCAGCACGAGCTGTTCAAACTCTTTCCTTTTGTCACTGAGGTGCTGCAGCATCTCCTTTAAGCGCAAGATCCAGGCAGTGGCTTTTTTAAGCTTGTGCCAGCTGGAGTAATACTCAACAAGCTGGTTCAATGGATCTGCAGACTTGTCTGGATTTGTGCACACCAAAGCAGCAGATGTCTTCACTTCAACATCATCTTCCATCAGGTAAGTACACCGTTCAGGTTGGTCTGGCCACTCATTTTCATTCAGCAGGAAACCAGGCCCTTGAAACCAGGTCTGGCTTTCCATAAAGCTGTCCATCTTCAAACCTCTTGAGGCTTGATCCGCTGGGTTTTGTGAGGTCTGAACATATTTCCACTGGGAAGGTGTTGTTGCCTCTCGAATGAAAGAAACTCGGTTTGCCACGAACGTTTTGAAGCGAAGGGCATCATTTTCGATGTACCTCAGTACGGTCGTGCTGTCCGTCCAAAAAATGGAATCCATCAGCGGAACTTCAAGTTCTTCTTTCAGCATCCGATCGATCTTGACAGCCACCATTGCTGCTGTCAACTCCATCCGGGGAATCGTGACCTGTTTGAGTGGAGCGACTCTGGCTTTTCCCATCAAGAAGGATACATGTTTCTCACCCCGTTCATTTGTCAACACGAGATACGACACAATGCCATATCCATCTTGGCTGGCGTCTGAGAAATGATGGATCTGAGCAGTCTTAGGGGGACCAAACATGGCTGGTTTCAAACATCTGCTAACTTTAAGCTCGGACAGCTTGTCAAGGTGCTTTAGCCACTGCAGCCATGCTTTGCGTGGTTTGTCTTGAATTTCTTCATCCCAGCTTCTTTTCTCTTTGCAGAGGTTTCTCAAGATGAGCTTAACAGGTAGGAGGAGTGGTGCGAGAAAGCCCATCGGGTCATATACTGAACTGACAATGGATAAGATTCCTCGTCTTGTGCAGGGCTTATCTGTCAGCTGTACCTTGAATTTGAACTCATCTGAACTCGTGCACCACTGCACACCAAGTGCCCGTTCTGCTGGAAGTTCATCATTCTCCAAGTCTAGATCCTTGACTTCAGTTGCTCGTTCTTGTTCAGGAATGGAACGTAGCAGAACTCTACTGTTGCTGGTCCATTTGGTCAAGTGGAAACCACCTTCCGCACACAGCATCATCAGCTCTTTTGCAAGAGAAACAGCTTGGCTTTCTGTGGCAACTGACTTCAAACAATCGTCAACATAGAAATTTCTGAGAACTGTTTGTGTGGCCTCTGGAGTGGTCTTTGCTGCTGCATCTTCCGCTGTTCTTCTCAGTGCATATGAAGCGCAACTTGGGGATGATGTAGCGCCGAACAAGTGCACACACATTCTGTACTCAGTTGGTTCTGTGTTGAAATCACCTTCTGGCCACCACAGAAAGCGTAGCAGATCAGCATCTGTGTCCGGAACTCGCACCTGGTAGAACATGGATTCTATGTCGGCCATCATGGCACTGGGCTCCTGCCTGAATCTCAGCAATACTCCGATGAGGGTGTTAGTAAGGTCAGGCCCTTGCAGCAACTGGTCGTTCAGCGACACTCCTTGATAAGTTGCTGCACAGTCGAAGACAACTCGCAGTTTCAGCTTTTTAGGATGGTACACCCCATGGTGAGGGATGAACCACACTCGACCATCACAACGACCCAACTGCTTGTCTGGAACTCTTGCTGCGTATCCTTTTTCCAGTATGTTGCTCATAAATGCTTTGTACTCCTGATAGAAGTTTGCATTTTTACTAAACTTCCTCTTCAAGGAGTTCAGTCTTTGTTCAGCAATACCACGGTTGTGGGGCATCTTCACCTTGTCATCTTTTAAAGGAAGCTTGATGCAAAAGTGACCATCAATGAGCTGCGCTGATGTAGTCACAGTGTGCATGAACTGTTTGTCATGTTGAGAGTTTTCTGGCCGGTCATCACACCGTCTTTCCGGGAAATCTGCATTGTAATGTCTCATCAACATGTCTTCAATGTTCATCACAGAAATGCGGTTGACAAGGAAACTTTGATTTTCGCTCACATCAGTGTCTCTCACTCTGGTAATCGGACCATTGACAACCCAGCCGAGCGCTGTCTTCACAGCATATGGTCCGTCATTCTGGCTACTGATAATCTCCCATGGCTCCATTGCTTTGTACGCGTTGGCACCAATAAGAAGGCCAATGTCTGCTTCTAACTTTGGGAGACAAACGGGACTCAGGTAGGACCACTTCTCCAAATCTTTCTTCTGTGGAATGTTGGCTTTCTTTGCAGGTATGTCTGGTTGAGTGTACACGTTTGGCAAATGAATGTATTGTTGCTCTTCTAAGCCACACACCTCCAGATCTGTAAGTACACAGCTACTTACTTTCTGTTCTTGTGCCATGGTACGAAGAATGAACTCTGTTTTTCTGCCTCTGATGTTCAGCTTGTTTGCTAAATCTTCGGTGCAGAAAGTCGCAGTACTTCCTTGATCCAGGAATGCATAGGTCTTAACCGTCTTTGAGCTCTTCTTGTGTTTTATCATTACAGGCACAATGGGAAGTATGCATTCACTGTTCCCGGCCCCAGTGTGTTCACCTGTTTTACATCCTGCAGACACCAGAGCACTTGTGACTTCACCTGTGTCTTGAGCGCTTTCATCTGTACTGTGTTGTTCTGATGCAGCTTCTTCTTTCACTACATGCAAGATAGCTGGATGCTTGAGAGAACAGTCTGGGCATGAAGCTTTTTTCTTGCAATCTTTGGACAGGTGACCTGCTGTCAAGCACCCGAAACAGAGACCATTGCTTTTCAGAAACTGAATTCTTTCTTTCAAGGGCTTGTCTCTGATCTTGGTACATGCGCTCAGAGCATGATTCTTCTGGCAGTAAAGACAGGGGCTCTGGAAAACGCTTGCAGACTTAACTGTAATGGTTTTCTTTATGGACTGACCTTTACTGGCATCTTTCTCTGTTGAAACATTCACAGCAAAACTGCTCCTTTTAGGCTCCACTTTGACAGTACTGTGTTTCTTCTTCAAAACTTTAGGACCACCTGAAGTGGGATCCAGGATATCTCCAAACAGTGGATCATTTGCAACTCTTGCTTGGTGATAAATAAAGTCCACTAAGTCTGAAAATCTGGCTCTTTTTCTGGTTCTCTCCTGGATGTCAAAAGCATAACTTCTCCATCTTTCTTTCAGCTTGTAAGGGAGTTTGGATAGAATGCATTTCATGTTGGTCGGGTTGTTCATTTCGTCCATGTAGTCTACGTCGTTCACTGTGTTGCAACACCCAATCAGAAACAACGCAAAGGCATTCAGTCCCTTTCTGTCTTCAGATTTTATCTCAGGCCACTCCATTGCCTTCTTGATGTAAGCTGTAGCGATGGTCAGCTCGTCTCCATAGTGACGATCAAGCAATGCTCTTGCTTCTCTGTAAGCTCTGGATGGGCTCATGTGCTCACAGCTGCGAATGAGATCCAGCGGCTCTCCACTCGTGAACTGTTCGAGGTAATACAGTCGATCTTGATGGTTGTCAGTATTACTGTCAATGGCATGCTCGAAAGCTCTTATGAACGACCTGTATGTGAGTGGATCTCCTTTGAATATTGGTATGTCTCTGTGAGGCAGTTGAGACAAACTCTGTTGCTTGATGAGCATCTCAGTAACTTCATTTTGACGCTGTAGCACTCTACACAGACCATCAGGTGAAGAATCAGTGCGGTTGCGATGATCTGCACGTGGAGTACTGCTGGCAGCAGCATCAAGTCTTGCTGAAGATTTTCTCTTGACTGAAGCCTCAGTCTGAGCATGTGACTTTGGATTTTGAGAATGCGAAGACCTGCCAACTCTAGAGTGTGCATTATCATGTGCAGTGACAGCATTTCTTTGTCCACCAAATGAAGATTCTGCTTTGGGTTCTGGAAAGGTCTCAAGCAAGTCATCCAAAGTTTCATGTGCATCCTCATATTCTTCATACACCTTTAATTTGGCATTTGAAGCTGCAAGCTCTGTTTCCATTTCCAGCTGCTCTTTCTTTAGTTTCAAGCGTAGTTCCTCCTGTTCTATTTCTTGTTTCTTTTTCATTGCTGCAGCTCTTGCTAACAATGCTTCACGTTCTGCTTTAATTTTCAGCTTAGCAGAACTGGTGTTGGAAGAGCGACTTGAAACTGAACTGGCCTTAGATGCACTGTCACAATCTTGCACATCCTCTTCCTGAGGATCTTTAATGACATCTGCAATCCACACATTTATTTCTTGTAAGAATTGCTTGAATTCAGAATACCTGCCCTTAAAAGCTTCTTGATCTGCTTGCTTTTCATCTTCATGTAGCAACTCACACAGTTCTTCATTCAAACGCTCATACTCTTCTAAGCATCTCTCAAACACCAACAATGTTTCATCTTTGATTGAGTGAACGTTGTCTTCATCTTGTTTTAATTCCTCCAAGCCATTTCTCTGTTTAGTACGGAGCCCCTAAAGGGACATCAAAAAAATTATTTTTTTAAGGGAGTTCTACGTGCTCACGTACAGCTTTTACGTGCTCACGTAGAACTTTTATGTGCTCGCGTAAAGTTGTTTACGTGAGCACGTAGAACTTTTACGTGCTCGCGTAAAGTTGTTTACGTGAGCACGTAGAACTTTTACGTGCTCGCGTAGAGTTGTTTACGTGAGCACGTAGAACTTTTACGCGCTCGCGTAAAGTTGTTTACGTGAGCACTTATAACTTTTAAGGGAGCACGTAAAACTCAGCTCCAGTCCATAAGCTCCCGTCCGCGCGGATCCCTCCGGGGACATCTGCGCACAGCGTTGGGTGTACACCGATCGCACCACTATACGCATGCTCCGGAGCGCTACAGCAAACGTGATTGCTGGTCTTGATTCAGCTGCACCGGCAGCGGATGGCACAGCTATATTCATGGTTCAGAAGTCCCGCAATTTTGGCAAAAAAGAAACTTTTCCGGATTCTGGATATCGATCCTCTCAGGTCTGAGGTGAAGGTAAATAAGGAGGGGCTCAGTGGATGACTAAAAACTGGAATTAAAGGAGGACAGAAACACTTTGTCTGGAGGAAGATCACGCCGCAATGAGCAGCGTCACCGAGGATGAACAGACACCGGCGGAGGTTTGAATAGGTCCGTTCATGTAACCCTGATATAGCAAATAATGAGGCTGACACACTTACACAGCTCATATTTTTATTGTTTCGTTTATTTATGTCTCATACAGCAGCTGCACCATGGCCAGGTCCCCGCCCCCCCAACACACACACACCCAGTACCAGACCGGTGCTGAGCAGGACACGGGACCGAGCGGTGCTGCTGGACCGAGAGCAGCCGTCATCATGGCAGAGATCCTGGAAAGATAAACAGAAATCTGCCGTTCATTGACCGCAATAGTGACCAATAATCAATAATACACTGAACAAAATTAATGACAGTTTGTCGAAGTCTGAATAAAATGTTTGACTAAACGTCCACTGTCTGTGTGTAATCTTCCGTCAGCTAATATATTATATCTGGGCTACTGGCATCACATTTTATTTATTTTATTTATAGATTTATTTTCATTCAAAAGATGACACAAAAAATATACATAAAAGAAAGTAATACATACATGAATGAAAACAGAGCAGAAAGAAGAATAACTTATGTCTGCCTCTTCTTTCATCAGTTCATATTTTTACATATTTTCACAATATTTACAAACACCATAATATTTTTCACCGAATTTTACACTCATTACACACACCTATTATTTTTTTCTCTATCTACCTCTTCTTTATCCAACCGCTTATATTCCGTCTCCAATTTCAATCATCTGTAATCAAAATTCAAAAACAAATTCCATTCTGTCAGAATAAATTTATGCAATGTTGGACACATAATCTCATGTGTCCAACATTGCATAATTTTCCAGTAATGTAGTTTTTACATTTCTTTTAAATGCTGTGATTATTCGCATTTCTTTCACTTCTTTCTGAAGGGCATTGCACAGATTGGTTCCCTTAACAGTCACAGTGAGTTCCATTATTTTTGTTCTGAATCTGGGGTTTTTAAAAATGTCAATCCCTTAGATTATAAAAAAGTTCTTTTTTGAATCTTTCTTGAATTTTTCCTGGTAACATGTTCCTATTAGCTTTATATAATATCTGAAGTATTTTATATTCAACTATATCATCAAATTTTAAAGAATTATACTTAATGAATAGTGGGTTTGATAGGTCTCTATTTCTATTATTACTTATAATTTTCAGGGCCTTTTTTTTTCAAAATGAAAATTGGTTGTGTATAAGTTTTACAGGTCGTCCCCTAAATTTCCACACAATAAGTTAAGAATGGAATAATTAGTGATTTATACAAGTTAAGTAATGCTGACTGATTTAAAACTGCTTTTACTTTATGTAATACTGCAATCGATTTAGCTATTTTATTTCTAATATAATTTATATGTGACTTTCAGCTAAGGTCTTTATCAATAATAACACCTAAAAATCTTGTTTTATGTACCCTTTGAATACCATCTATTTTAATTGATATATGTATATTATTTTCTCTATCATTAAACAATATAAAATTAGTTTTTTTAACATTTAAAACTAATTTGTTGCTGTCAAACCACTATTTTATCTTGTTGAGTTCTACATTAACTACTTCTACTACCTCCTTTAAGTTATTTTCCTGAATAAAATCACTGATTAGATAAATCATTTGCTAAACTTATAGTATATTTACATTTCAGTCATGGTTCTTCAGGTCCGTCTCCTCCGTCCAGCCTCCGGTCCGAGCCTCTCCTGGTTCCTACATCAAGTCCTCTCATGGCACCAGTGCATCTAAAGTAACTCCATCAGCCAGTACATTATTTTCTAAAACTACACAGGACAAAATAAAGTCACACACCATTTCGGAGCTAAACAGCACCTTTCCCTGCTGGATCTGAGCGTCTGAAATGCGCTCTGCAGCAGCGCGTGCGCTCTGCAGCAGCGCATGCGCACTGTTAAAACTGCGCTCTCCGTGGCAGGATCCATCAGTTACTGAAAGTTAAAAATCCTTTATTATTCCCACAAGAGGAAATTTTATTAGATATTCTTTAAGAGCATTAGTTTTTTTTAATATACATTCACTTTTGAATCTGTACTGAATATGTGTTGCTTGTGTTTTACGACATGTTGGAGGTTCGCTTTATAATTACGCTCCGCCAGGTTTTTCTGTGCTGCACCGCAAATCCACACTGACTCAAACTTATGCACATGATGTCAGACCTGATTTCATCTTTCCATACCATTATCATATTGAAAAATATCATAATAGAATAGAATAGACTTTATTTATCTCACCACGGAGAAATTTCAAGTTACAGAGGCTAGAACACACATGGGGGTGCAACAAAGCGATTGAAATGTGCAAATAAAGAGTAAGAATAATTTTGAATCTTAAGAATAATAGCAGAAATCCAAGATCTAACTTTATATATAACATGAAAATATAAAAGGAGCTATGCACAAATGCCGATCTCATCTTATATGGCAGTGCACCCTTGTGCCGTTTTATGATTGATTAATAAATGAGAGGCTGGCCTGGGTGTCTTTTATTGACTAAGCTACAGCCTGATGGCTTCACAGACTCACTTTTCAATGTTAACTTCGGTACTGGTTTGTTTGCTGTAGCGCTCCGGAGCATGCGTATAGGTGCGACTGGTGTACACCCAATGCTGTGCGCAGATGTCCCCGGAGGAATCTGTGCGGACGGGAGCGTACGGACGGGAGCTGAGTTTTACGTGCTCCCTTAAAAGTTATAAGTGCTCACGTAAACAACTTTACGCGAGCGCGTAAAAGTTCTACGTGCTCACGTAAACAACTTTACGCGAGCGCGTAAAAGTTCTACGTGCTCACGTAAACAACTTTACGCAAGCACGTAAAAGTTCTACGTGCTCACGTAAACAACTTTACGCGAGCACGTAAAAGTTCTACGTGAGCACGTAGAACTCCCTTAAAAAAATAATTTTTTTGATGTCCCTTTAGGGGCTCCGTAGTTTAGTTAACTGCACCAGTTTTCCTTTTCTCTCTCCTTTAAGCCTCTTAACTTTCTCCTCTTTAGCCTTTTCTGTGGGCTTTGGCGCCCTCTTCTGGTCAACATGCGTAACTGCACCGCTGTCCGACATCTCTTTTTATTCATTAATCTCTACACATAAACCGTCATAATTCCTCGAATTATCCACAGCTTCTTACTCTTCTTAAGCATTCACAGGCACTCGTGAAAAGAGTTCCTAGATGTGTAGGATTTTTGAATCAAAACTTGACTTCTTTCAAGCAGTAGCATGCATTAGCATCGCGGCTAACGTTAGCATCGCGGGTACGTTAGCATAACCAAAAGCGGCTATCAAGAGCTATAAATGAATAGCAGAGCTCTTCTACGGACAATTTCCACTCCACAGAGCAGTCACTGTTACTCACGGCACCAGGGTCTTCCCTTTGAGAACACTTATCTCCATCAAACTTCAGCCAGGCTTGCTCTCCTTGCAGCTAGCTTGTCCACAATCTGAATCGTAGCTCCGAGTTGGCTTGTTAACTCCATGGAAACATCCGTGCAGTCCCCACGAGTCTTTCTGCAGGTCTTTCTTTGATGAATTGGAGGAAAAATCCACTTATCTGCACAGTTCTTCTCCAGTGAGCAGTCTTTTGACTAAGGTGTGAGTGCAGCAGGCCTGACTCACTAGCTTTGGACCTCAAAGTTCTTTGCACTCCACACGTGCACTCAGAAAGCAAAAGTCTTGAAACTGAAGTTGTCTTTTTATCTTTTAATAACAAAAATTAACATACAAAAAAGAAACTTGTCTCTAGACTTTTCTGAAAGCTAACTAAAAAATGCAGTGTAGGTCAAAAGACTGTGTTGCTCCAAGGTCCAGTGGCTTCTGCTGAAATCTTCACAGTACTTCAATAATCTCAATTTAACAGCCAATCAGAAAACAAGCACAATAAACGTAATTAGTCACTGTTCAAAATACTCTCTGTACTGCAACACAGAACTATATTAACATATCAAAAAATACATTAATCACTTCACAAAACTACAATAACTACAAATTATATTAAAGCAGAAAAATGGCTACAACAGAGGGTGTTTCAGTGCTTGAGTGGCTCTTCTTCTTCTTTTTTTTTTTTAATCACTTCTCGACTATTTAAAAAGAAAGTAGTGACTTCTTAATAAGTCGGCCTCTGGAAAAATGATGTGTGACGGTCTTCCTGGTACAAGAACTGTTCTTTCGAAATATACAATGTTCTTTTTTCTGAAGGTAACGGTAAAATACAAATAAATAGATAAAATCTGCTCCATATTCTTCAAGAAGAGACACTCCCTACATATTAACAGCCTGCATTTGATATTGCATTCGGTGACCTTGGAAAAGTTTGCATTGTTATAGAGTCTGACAGTTTGAAAATAAAAACATGAGCACACACTAAAGCACATAAATCATTCACTAACATGATTTTACTTCCTGCTTGGTATAAACTTGGCGTCCTCCCACATTTTGGACTTCCTTCATCACGGCTGCACGTCACCTCGCTTTTAATCAAAGCCTTTACTTGGCTGCAGCACTCCCCTTCAACTGATAAATTTACTCTCATATCCTGAGGCGTTTGCTGTGTCTGCGGTGGGCTGTGAATTCCTGTAAACGTCCCTTTAGGAATCGATAGCTTCATATCTTTCCCCACAGTCCCTGTAGTGACCATAAACTATCTCAGTGGGGAGAGAGCTACGTGACGCGGGAGGGACAATGACTTCCAGGAGTCATGTTGGATCCTCTCAACGCTCTCAGATGTTATCTCAGTTTGATTCTGATCAGGGTCAGCCGAGCTGTGTTATTAATAAAATTGGCGAGCCAGGCAGTAATATTGAAGGTAACGGCTCGCACGGATCCACTCAGCCTTGAGAGTGAACGTTAAACACAAACTGAGCCGGGTGGTTGCGTGTGTGTGGCTTTGAAGTGGTTAGGGTCTATTTACTACAACATTGTGTTGATGGTTGATTGTCAATACCAGCGTTTCTCCTCATGTGGCAAGAAAATCTATTTATTTGCCTTATCATTACAGAAGAAAACGGTGAACAAGGAAGTAAGAACAGTACCTATTTTTATATATTTATTGTAGTTCTATGCATTCTTACTTCCTTGTGTTTTTGAAAATGTATTTCATGTTTTAAAATTGCTGAAATAATGAACTATAGAGATGGTGCAGTAGTTGGCGCTCTCGTCTCACACTAAGGTTTGTGTTCAGGGGCCTTTCTGTGTGGAGTTTGCATGTTGTACCAGTGTGATGAGGATGAGCGATCTGTCCAGGGTGTGTCCTGCTGGGGTTGACTCCAGCGCCCCATGAATAGAATAAACGGTATAGAAATACAAAAGAAAAAAAAAACTTTATTGGACTGAAATTTTAAGTATAGAAATAGAAGCACTGCTTGAGCTGAGTGCAAGCAGCACAAATGCATAGGGATCAGAGAAATATATGTTATGATCCAGAGGACGCTAACAGAATGCAAATCTTTCTTATATTATTTTTAACTCTGCTCTCATCTGCTTCATGTCCCTGAGCGTCTTTCTCCATTAATCTAAAGGAATCATTAATGTATTTATTACGATCATTTGTTTAGCCATGCGTGAAAAGCTGCTCAAACTGCGTAAATGCCAAAGCCATAACGAGGGATGCGTACATGTGTCCTTCCGTACAAGAACAAGTGTGCGCCAATCTGAGAGATATTAATGATTCAGCGTCACGTCTCGGCTTCATATCGCGGCTGAAATGATGAAGAAACAACCTGCACCTCTCATACATGCTTGCCTTCGCACAAACCCCCAAGAATCGGCTCATGGAAGCCTTCCTCTCTTCTGTGTCCAACACATGGAGGATCCTCCCATGTGAAATCTGACGAGGGACCGAGCGGCACACCACAGACAAAGTCATTTGCATATCCCACATCTCCTGTTTACACAGCTCCCCATTTATCATCAAAGACAACTTTATGGATAGGGGTTTCAACCGGTCAGCGATATTAATCAAGCGCAAATCCAACAAGAAACTGAGAAATCCAAAGCTTAGAGGCCAATGTCTTCTCTTCTGTGTGGTGAAAGCTCACATCTTGGGTAAATATTGCATGCAGATAAACTGTAGGAGTAAGCAGAAATGGCGAAAGGAGGGGGCGCAGTTAGCAGAAAGCAGGTTTCTTCGACTCAGCGTTTTGCCTTAGTCTGTTGTGCTTGATTATACAGTACACTGATGCTATTGAGAGACAAAGTGATATGTTTGCAAGAGGCAGTGTTGGTTTTTACTTCATACTGAGGAATAACATCAGCACCGAAAATAATCGAAGCAACATAAAAGGCAAGCCGGCTCCAGAACGGAGGCTTTGAACAGTCACAGTTGACGATACAAGTTGTATATCATGAATGGAAGAAAAAAAAAAAAAAGCCAGCGACAGTGTCTACCATGAGGGTGATCTAACAGTGTTAAATGGACTGTGATGAAACGCCCAGCTGTAGAAGCCACTGGCTGGAGAGATCTGTCCTTTCTGGGGTCTGCAGGTTCACGAGGGTCTTTCAGAGCAGCTCCTGCAGCGGAGGACCGCTCTGCTCTGCTCCACTGACCTTTTGTGGTTTAAAGGTTCCAGTTACATCCAACATCCCAGTCTGATGTTATTAACGCTGCTCCCTCCTCCACTGGAACCCTTTGACGTCTTGTGGCGAAAGACTCTTCAGGAGTATTGATAAAGATGAGCCAAACTCCTCCATCAGTGGTCAAAAACCGGAACAGGTTCAATCAGCACTAATAAAATATACACAGTATATATAATATATTTATTTATTTCTGCAGCTTTATAATTAAAAAACTGTATACTATGAACCTTTAATTATTTAAATGAACTAAATTATTTTTGGAAGCTGTTCACTAAGAGAGACTTGAATGTCAATAATGAAAATTTAATTTGATGGAGAGTCAGATCAACTTACAAAGAGCAAGTTTAATCTGATCTATGGCTGTGTTGTTGATTTTATAGAGTGTATGATCTTCTGATTAAATATTGGATTCACTGTTGTGTATTGATTTTCAAAACTCTCACAGATTTTATACGATTTTACTCACTTTGCAATGTCAGTTTTTAAAACTGAATCTTCCACCTGACTATCAAGCAGGAAATAAATCTGTTTATTGGAGAGATTTTCAATATGAAATTTTGACTTGATTTTGTTTGTCAGTCTGGTGGAATTTGAAGAGACGCTCTCTGCGAGGTGGTGTGGTTGTTTGCACTCCTGCCTTGCTCTGAGAATATCCTCGTTTCCAGTCATGGCTCAAAACTGAGTGCTGAAGCTTTTCTCTGGATATTAAAACCAAAAGAGAAAGTAAAAAAAAAAAACAGCAGGCATTAATGGGTAACTCAAAATTTCTCTGGGATCGGCTCAAGCCCCCTTCAACCCGAAATAGAGGTATAAAATATTGATTACATCTTCTCCAGTTAGCCAGAGAGAAACTAAGCTGTTATCCAGCCATTAATCCATCCACCCTGTATACCGCTCTGAGAGTAGGGTAAAACAGTTACAGACAGTTCATCTCCTTTTGAAATAACTGGACAATAGAATCAGGTGTTTATTCATACCAACATATTTTAAATCATTTGGATATGGTGATGTAATTGTGGCCACTGCCAATTCGAACACTGTTTACACTGGCGAAGCCAGACCACAGAATATCCAAGATGTTCTAACAAACAATCACCATCCTGCAATTTGTTTTAATACCAACTCACAGAACAGTAAGCGGCATGTTCGGTCACCTCTGCTCATCTGTACGCACAGTGTAATTAAGAGACAGTCCGATGCACAGCAGACAGACAAGAACACTCACACTTTCTTTCACGGTTGAAAACAGCGAAGGTATACACACGCGCACACACACACAGCAGCATCTCTTCCGACACCGGATTGCTGCGTCGTTTGCACGCGGCCCCCAGAGTGAGAGGCTGTGAGTGGGGAGCGAGAAACCAGAACCAAGGCTGAACACACTCATATAGAGGAAGGAGAATTTACACACTGTTAAAAAACAAAGAAAAACTATCCGGTGTCGATGCCATGCTGCTGTCAGTGATGATATTATAAAGTGCTTCCATTCTCTGTCAACAAGGCGTACAATAGGCTGGTAAAGCAGAACACAAACAATTTGTAAGATTTACACAGACTTTGCGAGAGTCCGTGGATTTCTGAGACAGAATACATCAAACCTGTGTGTACTCCTCTTTGTAGCTCCGAGTGGTTCAAGTTGTATTTAACGCGACTCAGCAATTACATGAGAGTATGTGTTGTTCCTCGGTGACACTGGCTCCCAGCCATTGGCTTTATGCTCCATGAAGGTTTGGTTCTTTTCCACCAGCGTGCTGTAATTACATGTAGAGCTGGGACTGCAGGGGCACACTCTTATTTTATTGTTTAAGTGACTTTTTCAACCCCGGCTTGAAGAGAACAAATTAAGGCAGTTAGGATGAAGTAAACAAGACTATGCAGTTTACAGTTATTTAGCATAAAAACTAAAAACAGACTGAATCACTGTGAGCCAGAGTGTGTTACTGGAAGCCGAAGCTCCTCGTATGGCATTTTAAAAAGGCAATTATCTGTGGTATTTGCAACCAAGTACTTTCGAGGCATAATTTGACATTATGGCAAACATATGGTGGCATGCGTTCTTGACAGTTTGTCTTATGAAATGCTAACTAGTAAAGTTTGCGCTTAAAATTATCACATGCGGAAACTTCCGCACTGTATTTGTCACATGTAATCTAATTCAAGGGTTTCAGTTTAAGTCATTTGAACTTCCTGAATGTCGGCAAGCTGTAAAATCTATTCTGGTCTACAACACCAGTTGGTAGTATTATCAAAAGCTCCTCTGACATTTCTCATAAATAACTCATCTGTTCCGATGAACAAGCATCCCAAAGCAAAAAAAAAAAAAAAAAAAAAACCCACCTACATGTGCTCATTTTTCCTGATTGCAGCAAAATCAGAATCAGCCATGATTTTAACCTAAATGATACTGTGTGCACTCATTGAGGGCCTCATCAGAGCAGGAATGGAGTTTCTTGTCAACAGCCCCCTGCAGAGGCATGCAAACGCAACATGCTGCAACAATATCCAAAAGCACAGCCGAGAGAGAAAAAGCTCTGTGTTCAACTGAGAATCCAACAAAATTCAATTTCTACAAGCCATCACTGACATTCCTGCACAGCTGTTGTTTGGAATTGGCATTTCACTAAATTCAGTGGATAAAAACATCATCATGACTGATACATTTCATTTATTTATTTTTTTTCTTCAGCAAAATCTAATCACCGTCTACCAACAGTTTAAGATGATGGAAGTGATCGCTAGAGTCTGTTCTGGCAGCGGCTGTGATAGATGTTCACAGACATGTTCGGTTCCAAAATGACAAGTTATACATTTTACATTTATTTAATTTTGAGTTAAAGGCATTCCATCTCCATTAAATTATACCTTCTCTATAAATACCACAGTAATCTGTCTTGTACTGCCGAAGGGAGCGAAGCCTCCGTGGCACCGCCTTTTCTCAGGTTGTCTCGTTCTCCAACAAGCTCACAGCAATGTAAGAATCCAAGTCCTACAAGTGCGTGCAGCCACAAAACCCTAATAGGCACAGCTGGCACTTAGTATGATAAAAATGCAATTAAAAAAAAAGTTTTTGCAAAGTGCATTAACAGTGGAGAACTAACTGTTGATAAGTGTAAGAGGCAGGATTGCACATCCAGGCAGGATTCACCTGACCATTTAAGTTAGAATGTCTGGTGTTAGCCCCTATCATAACCTTGTTTTCGGGCGAAAAAAGCAACTGAGCCATAAGACAAATATGCAAATGTGACAGGACCTGGCGAGTGATCCGTCTGCGTCAGAGGCATCAAATAGGGGCTGAATTTTCCAACATACTTGGTTGTGATGTGATGTTAGGCATGCAGACTGCTTGGAAATGAGCCACCCATGCTGAAGATGAAGTGGGCAGGAAAACACCCGTTTCCAGGTTTAGAAGTGGCTCTCACTCAGAAGCACCACTTCATTCCCCGACGAGGCTCCTTGAATCAGTATTCAGACTTCGCTGCCAGATCGGATGGTAGCTTTATGCATGGAGCTGATACACGCAGGTATTAGAAAATGAATGAGGTGCTCAGACGTGGGTTTTCATTCATTTTAATGAAAGCTTGCACATGTTTTTACTGATCTACAATATTTTATGGATTAGGATTGGCTACAAGAAATTAAGTTCATGCAAAAGTCAAAATCCAAGTTCATATTTGTAAATATAGGTGATACGCTGAAAACTTTCAACATATTTTAGTGTCTGCTGTTATTTTTTTCTGGCCCCGATGATGAGTAAGACAAACTGTACAGTTAATAAAAAAATGCACTAAAGGTGGGGGAAAAGTATTAAAAGTATAATTTGTTGTCTTGGATCTCACACAATATTTATGTGACTCAAAGTTAGTCTATCATAGCTATACTTTAATGTCAAAAAATGATGTGATTTCTCCAAAGCTGTTATGCAGTATTTGCATTATGTGTTACTGTTTAATGGGTTGCGGTAACATCAATGTTTTTAGTAGGTACATGCCAGTAACTAATTACTGATCTAAAATTTGTACCAGTGCTGTTGGACCCTGAGCATCGTACTGTCACCTGCTTCCTAAAAACCTGGGAGCATTTTTTTTTTTTACAGCACGCTCACATTAAGCGGATCAGTTCAGTCACGAAGGCAGCACATTTCCCGCTAAAATAAAAGTATCTTCCCTGGAATGATTTTGAGAGGGTCATCCATGTATTTGCCATGTCCAGACAGTTGCAGCTGTGTTTGTACATAAAACTGGGTCGGAGCACATTCTGTTGCCTTCAAGCTGTACAACACTGTGAACCCTGCCATATCACGTGTTTGCTTACTTGTAGTGGATTTTAATCAATCGTAGGATTCTGTTCACGATTGCAGTCTTTGTTTTTGAAGTTTGAAAGGCATCCGAACTCAGATACCAGTTTACACACAGAGCAGTGAGGCCAGCCAAGAAATTATTCTGATACATCCCACAATCCTATTTCATGAAATCATGTGGCGACTGAGAATTTTCTATTGTTACCCCCAAATTTTGGGATGGCCAAGTGAGGAACTGCCTAGGACATAAATCAGTTCAAAACACTGCACAGCACAGCGGTGGTTATTCACAGTGAGAAAGTCATGGATTCAAATATCAGTGTGGAGTTTGCATCTTTTCCCAGCACTTGCTTGTCTCAAGCGTTTCACGACCCTGGACAGGATATAAGTGGAGAAGATGGATGGATGTATTCCATCTCTGAATAACCTATCTAACACTTTGGTGAACAAGAATTGTTTTTAAATGCACTTTTTAAATAAACTGAATTGATTTGGTGTGTTGTTGGATGCAATCATCCATCATCCATTCAGCTCTGTGAAACTGCTGTGTATATTTTTTGTGTTTCTCACATTTTTCTATCATATTGTACATACCGGTATGTGTCTGTCTTAATTGTATATTTAAATTATATTTAATTTATATATGTAATTATTATTATAGAACACATATGTGCCTGTCTTAAAAGTATATCTAAATTATATTTCATTTATGGTACATCTGTTATTCTATATCTGTTATTTAATTATATCTGTCTTAAATCTATATTTAAATCATATTTAATTATGTCTGTTAGCTTACATCTGATATTTAATTATTTCTATCCTAAATTTATTTTTGAATTATATTTAATTTTTCTATGGTTGGGCTTTGTAAATTTTCACAATTCACATTTCTGTTCCATTCATATTTCTTTTCTATGTGCTGCTGGAACACTGCATTTTCACCCTGTTAAACAAATAAAGGACTTTCAATCAATTCAAATCAATCTAAATTGTTCAAATATTGCTGTGTGATAACATGAGACAAGGCACCAATCAAATTTGATTTGTAACTGTAGCTAGCATTTCTACATTTGCAAAAGAATAATGAAACACAACAGATGTATGACAATAGATATCTGTACTTCCATTTAAAAGCTGCCTTTGAATGATCAGGACTCCATGGCTGCAGCTCTGTCACGTCACGTGACTCACTTTGCACCGCTGTATGAAAATGTCATTTAGAACTTCCCTGACTGAGGAGTTTGCAACAATGTATCATTTTAAATGACGTCATCACCTGATTTGACCTAGATATGCAAATGAGCCTCGATACAAATTAGAAGGTGACTCATTTAGAGTTGGCAACAATGTATCAGTTCTTATCAGGTCTTTTTTTTTTTTAAAGTGCATCATATTTAATTTAATCATTAAGCATTTAATGTAAATATTGACATTATTTCACATTATGTACTTTCATTTAAATCATTTTGACGCTGTAATATGTATAACACAACTCACCATTCAAGTCAATTCAGCACCAATGAGGTTCCCTTCTTCTTTGCACAAACTTCATATCAGCTCAGGTGAACTTCGCAGGAGGAAAAACCAGGCTGAAAGCAGTGAATTCAGTTCCATACCAGCAGAGCACCAGACAGATTTACTGTTATATTTTTTATTTTTCAGCGTGAGAAATACAATGTGTGGAGTGAGTGCGTGACAAAAGACCGAAATACGTGACTGTCACGCTCAGTGCGTGAGACTTGAGGCTTGGGGCCGACATGTCTGTATCCTGATGCAAGCCAAGCCGGGTAGTAGTGGGGCCCCATTAGGTAGGTTCCCGACGTGTCCTTGTAATGTATCCGGGGGGAGTTCAAGTTGTGTCGCTGATATCCGCCGTCTGTCAGGGCCCCCTACTAGCAACTAACCGGTGAGCACTCGGAAAGGGCCCCATGCGGGGGATTTTTGACACGCTGTCATTGCAGCGTCAAGTGTAGCGCCTTTAATTTGTCATTGAAATTGACTGATGTCAGTCGTCCCTCGGGGCCCCCTGTAGCTCGCGGCCCTGGGCAAATGCCTGTGTTTCCTTCCCGTATCGAGGCCTCTGCTCTGCACACACCCTTTTCTCCCACATCTTTTCCAGCTCTTTCAGATGGACACCAAGCCTCTCTTGGACCCCACAGCACGAGTAATCTCTTCCTCCTGGTTGAATAGACCTGTTAGAGCTCCAAATGACACCTTAATGAGATGAATGAACCACTTCAAGTGGCTGTTCTCAATATGGAGGAGGAGCGGCATGACTTTGAATCCTTCCTGGGTGGCTGGTCTTCACTTTGATGTAGAATGACCCCCCCCCCCCCCCCCCCCCCCCCAACCCTCTAAACCTCCCCCGTGGACACAGATCATTTCAACCCCCTTGTTTCCCTGATCTCTTTGCTTCAGTCATGAGCCACAGTTGCTTCTGGGTCATGGCTCTGAGGAGGGTTGGGAGGGTTACTTTGAGCATGTAATCAATTACAAGTGCACGTTACCTGTTATAAAATGTAATCAGTAACTTGCTCTAACAACCAGAACATTAAAGGATTGTGTCAGATTGCTTTTTTGATTACTTTGATGCGAAATGTATAAATAAAAACAAATAAGTGAAGCAGATTTGTCACTTGCTCTTTGTTTTTCTTTCAAGAAACATTTAACTAACTGAGAGATACTGAAAACTCACCACATTCTTAAATCTGGTGTCCCGATATTGAATTTACAGAAGGGAAAAAAACCAAACGTGAGTTTCATGATGAACTTTTTGAATGAATGCTGATCAATCAATGAGTAGGACTAATTATCATCAATTACATTCAAATATCAACCTGTTGACAAGACTCTGGCATGTTCAGGTTTTGTCTGTTTGATTCAAAGATGCACAGCCTTTGTTCCTGGTCCATGATTGGGGTTACTGGTCCTGTTGTATAAGGTCCTTGAATTAATGAGTGGGTGTAGATTACCATCGTCTTGCAGTATCTGTCTCTGAAATGTTCACAACGTAAACATAAAGTAAACATTACTGTTCATGACATTAAAACCCACAGCTAAATAGAGTTATTTATCCATTAGCAGGGAAACATGTTGATTTATAGAAGGCCTAATTGAATAAAGACTCAAGCAGAGAGGCTAAAATAAAACAATCAGGTGGGTAAAGCCCTGTTTTGCTCGTTGTAGCGCAGATTACTGACATGTTAGCTGTGGACACTGGGATTCTGTGTATTCCTGCATATATCCACAGTCTTCTTCCCTCCAGATGTTTCTTTCAGTTTGGGATGTTGACAGCTGCTTCCCTCCGGGGATGCCACTGTGACGTTGAGCCCATTTACAGATGTGAAATTGATGCGGGTTTATTATCAGAAGGTGAATTTGCTGGTGCCCCGAGCCTGATTGAGGCTCTGCAGGTGTTTCTGTGTTCCTGTCTGATTTTTTTGTCCTCTCAAGTATCAATGCTGTACACTGGATTTTTTGGGTTGTGAATCAATTTGGATTTTAAAATGTAATCCTGCTAAGTAATACTGGTTTTCATAAAATACCTGTAATGATATTATATTTTTCCCTGTACTGAGGCAGATTACTCCTACATTGTATCTCATCCAGTGAAACCATGACAGAAACGGGTTTCCACATACCTGCAATATTTTAAGAATTTATCATGAAAGAAGCATCAACATCCAGATTAACAGCTGTTTATATCACTTCAACATGATATTGCAAGCAGCTGACTTGAAGAGTCACAATAACAATATGGTGATAGTTATTAATAAGTAATTAGTACCTTGAATCAAGTGCTAATTTTTATTAAATTGCACAGTACTGCTCATTGATCATTCCAGGTTTCAGCCATTATAGCAGGAAGAACAAGTCGGCTTATTTCTTTTCCCCAGTTTTTTAATGTCCCTGTTCCAGCTGCAGATGGTTTTCTCTGGGTTTCTCTGTTTATCCATGTGTCACATTTTGTTTTTCAATCATATCTCAGGAAAATCTTCAAGTTATTATCTTCAGATTGGGCACACATGTTCAAAAAGTGAACTTATTGTGATTTATTGGCCAGAAGTCTTTGGCAAGGTGGTCTGTTTGTGAATACAGCAGTTATTTTTTTTTTGTTAAGCTTCTAAAAAGATATGCTTCAGGTTATATTGACTTTAAATGTAGCCCATTATGTGAACAATACCTCCAGCTGGCCTTGTTTGAGTCTTTTCACATTCAACACACATCTCCACTTATTTGTAATCATGAATTTCCATGTCATCGCGGCGTCACAATGGATTGGACTTCAATAAAAAGACAATACACAAAATATGCTACAGTTTCTCACGACTGCTGAGAAGGATAATCCATGAAAGAACACAATCGTATCTTTATACCTAAATCTCGATGAAAACACATTTTCTCTCAATGTCATCTTTTTCCCCGCAAAAAACACACCATTTATGCTTTTTACATTCCTTATTGGTTTTCACTGCATTCATTGAATCGGTCTGGATAGGTGATAATATCTACAGCTACTCTTCTGCTTGACATAGATAAACAACTGAGTGGAGGTCATTCCACTTTATCTCCACAAACTTGAATGTCTTTATACATTTTTTAACTTCTTTTTTCTTTACATACAGACAAATTCCAAACACCTGCAAACAGGCTTGAAAGTATTCAAACCCTTTCATTTTCACAGTTTATAGTAACTAATATAAGATATTTGGGTTTCAGTCTGGCTGATACAGCCAGAGGTCAACCTGCCCCGACACGAGATGAGACGCCATCAACTGTGATTAGGAGATGTTCTCAGACATCAGGAGTCATGAACAACAACAGATGTTATTCTGGGGACCGTTACCTCTACATATAACCTGGAGAAGGACAAGGGAAAGCCTTGCCTTGCTCTCAGCTAGGTGGTTTGTTTGTATCCTCTACAATTCGAAGTAAACCTTTCTGAATGCATAGAAACCCTGACTCCTCATGCTTGGAGTAAGGCTGCAAAATACCACAACAGCTACACAGATAAACAATAATATTATAGATTCACAGGTACATTGAAAGTAAATAACTTTTTAGTGTTCAGTTTGTCAAATATCTTAAGAAATAATCACAATGGGCCTGATTGTTTTCTCATGTATAATAATAACTAAAGAGTATCACTGAACTGCATGGTTGCAGACTCTTAATGTCTCTGGAGAAAAACACTAACTCTTCAACAAAGCACATGATCCCAAGACAGTTTTCAGTCATTGTCACACTCATACAGATGCTTCACATTAACCGCATGATGACATTTGAGTTCGTATTACATGCTTGTATGATGAAAGCATGACACTCCAGGTGGGAATAACCTAAACTGCAGAAGGAGCCTTTGATCATTCACGCTTTTCTTGCAACACCACGGGGAAAACATCAGTCAAACAAAAGAGAGAGTCTGGACTTGACAGTGTCTTTCTGGAGACTTACTTTCATTCTCACCTCACATGAACTTTAAACTTTGAGTAGCTCCTCGCGTTGGAGTATTCCTCTGCACCCTAGCGGTCTGGTCGGCGGACCATACCGAACACAGCTTGGGTTTTTTGGAGCATAAGATACACACTTTCTGTTTTGTCTGACCTACAACATGAGCGGTATCTCTCTTAGGGATCAAAAACATCAGAAAACAGGCACATGCAATAACAGAAACATGAAAAGCACTTTCAACGGTTTTCTCTGTTTCAGTGGAAGACACGTTATCTATCATCTTGGCTTTAAGTCTGTGATCTTGTGCAGCATGGTTCAACCTTGTCAAAAATCTCCCAGCAGGCCTCTCATTACACCACGCAGGTGCCACAGCCACTTATCAGCCAATCAATATGCAGCAGAATATCAGTGTACGGTGCAGCTGGCGTCACTGTGTGTCTGTGGACATTACCTCCAATCAGAGGAAGTTGACACTGTGCAGTGAAGCATGCTGTCGTGCCAAAATGCATTAAATTCACAATGCAGGTTGTCAAGCAATTAAATCAAAAACCTTCTGACATTGTCGTCTGTTGATTTCTTCAGATCAGCCTGTAGGCCTTGACTGTGGCTATGAGTAAGCTGAACGGAGACATAAAAGAAAATAATTCTCCTAAAACAAGAATCAGACTTAATGAAATGTGCTTTATTCCTGATGAAACATTCAGCGTTCAAAGACGAGGTTCAGGGGAGACAGGAAAACAGGATATTTGGTTGTGATGACAGTCGGCTAAACATGGGAATTTGTTCTCTCAGAAAAGCTTTTGGGACTTGGATTGCTTCATACTCATGTCCAAACTCAAAGCAGCATCCTGTGTAATTCTGTCAGCAAACCACCGTTTGTAACCGTTCGCATTTTCTTTCTTGCTGCAATTAAAAGCTGACATGCACTCTCAACAATGACAATGTGTCGTTACGTCTGTAAATACACACACGCTAATGCTCGCACAACTAAACACTGCAAATGACGGCCTCACAGAAGAAACCAAAAGCGAAGAATAATTGTAAATAGTCGACTCTGTTGAATGGAAAACAGCTGAAACTCCTCAGAACAAAAACATGCAGACCTGCTGGAGAGGGAAATTTGCCAAAGCCTTGTGTTCATGGACAGAAGGGAGCGGTCCAAACATGTGGAACTGGAGGAGTTTAGTTGCGTGCAATCCCAGGCTGGTCTCAGGTCAGCACTTGTCTGTTTTTATCCTCCTTTTAATGCTTTCTTATTCAAACTAAATTCTTCAGTGTTTTCAAAGCTGTGTGCACTCTATTATGCTGCAAACACAAGTGAACGTGATCCAGCAGGGAACTTTTTTTTGCCCAACGTAACAGTCCATAAACAGTAAAATTAAAGACTGGACACACACACACACACACACACACACACACACACACACACACAACACACACACACACACACTCAGTCTTGTATTTCTATCCTTGTGGGACCGTCCATTGACTCCCATTCATGTCTAGCCCCTAACCCTGACCCTTACCCTAACCCTAACCCACACCACAACAAAGCCTAACCCTAAAGAAATGTTTTTGCACTTTTACTTTTTTCAGTAACAACAACATGGTCAAGAAAACACTGTTTCTCCTACTTAGGACCGGAAAAAGGTCCCCACAAGGCACGTCGTTCCACGTTTTGCTATCCTTGTGGGGACATTGGCCCCAACAAGGATTAGAAATACAAGAACGCACACACACACACCACACCACTCATTTTATGCTACATGCCAGAGCACGGAGAAAATCAGTTCCTGCACATGGATATTTCACAATATCGTTCTCTCAATATGATTTTATCTGGATTTTAATATCTGCTGCAACTTATGTGGTTGGCAAAGGCATGCAAGAAGCCACATATGGAAGGGCAAGAGCAGAGGATATAATATAAACACATACAGACAGTATTTTTCTGAACAATCCCAGTGATAGAAAGAAACGTTCAGACCTGCAGGCTTATGACAACAGATTTGTTTAACAGTTGCCGTTGTTTGAACCTCTGTTTGTATGTATTTTAATCTTTACGCTTCACACATTATACACAGACTTTTAAAGGAATGTAGGAATTATCTGTGACAAATGGATGTCTCGGCTAAACTGTGTTCACACAGCTTCTATAAACCCGTGGCGTGTGTCGAAGGGTTAATTGACACCATTTATAGTAACCGACTGAGTTATTACCTGTTTTGTAGTTTGCGAGTAGTTCCCCGTCAGAAAGCTGTCAAGACGTGCAGATCAGAGACTCTTGTTTGTACTTATTATTTACTGACCTCGGACTGCATCTTGTGAGTGGTACTCACCTGCTTTCGTGCGTGTTTGGAAGAATGTGTGGGACTGTTGTTAACACCTCTCTGACTCTCTGACAAATTTTCTGAGATAAAATATGAAAATGACTGTAAATACCATCCATATGGGGAAAGTGTGTAACCCACATGTGTGCAATTAGCTGCGGTAAAGATGCAGAACAAAAACTGCTGCTGCGGAGTTGTTTGTCGTGTTTACTTCATGCACGCCCCCTGAGATTCATGGTTTCTATGGAGACCTACGTGGGTGGCAGTGGTGGGGACAAAGAAGAGACCTTTTCTCCGCTCAGGTTCCTCTCCGTGATGGACTGGCTTTGACTCACATTAGTTAATGTGTGTGGCCTTGCAAAAATGATCATTCACAGCCGGGACGCAAATATCAATTCAAATCCCCGGAGCTAAATCCAGCAGCTGCAAGTCAGAGTTTTGCGGGACATGCCAAGGCGCAGCGCTGCTGAGTGTAAAATAAACAACGTGAAAGATTTAATTTCATCTAAGTTCTTTTAAATTAAAGGGGTTAATGCATGATGTTTGTTTAACGGTTCCCTGTGTCAAGTAATTGTGTGTGTTCTCGCCTTATGGTAATGGTGTGTCAGCCATGAGCTGTGGCCCGTTATCTTATGTAAATACAATTATTTAAAACACCTCTTGCTCTGCCAGCTTTGATCCATGACGAGAAATCCTTCAAAATGGCTGACATAAATGCAATTACTGTATCCGGAACGTTAAAGAATTCAGTCATGTGTAGTTTGCGAACGCATTGTTTTTCCTGCAGTGGCAGAACAGTATCCACATTCATTAGAAATACCAGTCTTTCCACTGCAGTTTGGCGTTTTAAGAAGTCCATAAAAGACTAAAATCTCCTTATCGATGAGGGGAAGTGGATTGCCAGCTTCACTTCCACGAGCGATGTACTAATTACCCTGCGGCGTCCTCGGTTCCCGCAGCTGTTTCCCAGTCCTCTAAAGGGAACAGAAGCAATTTTTTTTTTTTTTTCTGCTCAAAGATGGCTGTTGAATTGGAATGAAAAAATGTCAAGTGTACCACTTTGTGAAGCCTGGGATGAGAAAATTGAAAATCCTCCATTGCCAAACAGAGAGTTTCTCACTGCCTGACACAGGCGCAGCCAAGACAATCCCTCGCACAGCCTCTGAATTATTTACATGCTGCAGTTGGGGTGCATAAACATTACAGTTATGAGCTTTACTGGGTGAGAAGAGACGCAAAGACTCCCTGACAGCGCTCGCATTACGGCGTTCAGCCTGAGAGCGCGTGACGGCGGAGGAAGAGGGGGACAGTATCCGCAAGCAGGGTCAATATATTGATCGTGACCCAGGGACCAATGATGCAGTCATGTCAGTGGCCATCCCAGCTCCGCTTAACTTATCGATCATTTAATAGTTTTTGCCAAGGAAGTCAATTGCGCTGCAGGAATTAATCCTAAACATTTACTTTCCCACTGTCTCTATGAGAAGTGTACATTGTTACATGACTGGGTTTTTTTTTCACATTGGTTTTTTTAATGAAATGGTCTTTTTGGCCTGGAAACATAAATAAAATAGTCAAATTCAGTTTGGTCGCCCGGCATAAAAAAAAAGAGAATTCAAGGACTGTGGTCTCCAGGGCTCTGTCCTCTATCAATACCAGTTAAAGAGAAGTCTCTGTAGTTTACTGATACAAGGGCAGCGGGTTGTCGAACAAACCCAGCTGCTTGTTTTCAATATAAATGAGTTGGGGAAGCATGGCGAACGGCAAAATACAGGCTAAAATTCCCTGTTTACATTTAATTTTCCACATCCTGCTTTTAAAATATCTGTTATCATGGATGAGTATCTCACCTCCTTCTCTCATTTGGGCTGAAACTCGTCACATAAAAATTCAACAATACAGTTAATCTGACAGCCAAACTAACATTAAGAACCTGTGAGTTCTGCTGTCGTTACAGCGTGTGAACACCTTCCTCCAGTTATTGAATGATTCAGCTCAGAGGGAGAAAAGTTTTCACACGTATGAGTGAGTAAACAGAGTTGTTTACTCTCTATAAATGGAGGCTTGATGTAAAGTGTCACCTCTTGTTTCTCTCTTTCATCATCTCCGTTTCCACCCACAGAGTGACTGCGTGTCATTTGGCTTAAGATGCATCATGGTGGTTTGGATGCTGGGGAAAAAAGAAAAACACTTCATGAGTGCTTGGATGACAAGAAGGCAGACTCGAATGTTTTGAAATATCATTGGAGGCGAATGACTCAATTTCTGCATAAAACAAACTTGGCTTTTGTCTGTTTTTCACAGTGTTAACCATCTCAGGGCTATATTTAAAAAAATATCTGAATGTGAGCGAGTCTCTGAAATGTCAGATACAGTAAATACCACTGCGTGGACCACTGCCAAAGAACTGAGGCTACAACTCAAGATAAAAGCCTTAATTTCAAAATGTAGGATGGTTCAAAGGGCAAGTAGATCTTTTTTTTTTTCCATCTAAGGTGTTTTTTTCTTCTTTGCATAAGATAAAAATATACCAAAAAAAATGTTGTTACTCTGCTTCTCTTAAAGAGGAATGAAGGGTTAAAGACCATCTGCTTCCCATCCGGTTAATGATAAAACATAAACATAAGATGATAAAACCTGAAAGTATCATACCGCTATATTTTCCACTTTGAAAAAAAAAACTTATTCGGTCTGAATGGAATTGTTCCTCCTCTGGATCAAGTCTATGTTTAGCTGAGCGTTTCCACATGTAGCATACAGAAAACATCAATCTTGTTATCTAAGTCTTGTTAAGGGCAGCAAGACACACATTTCACAAAACTTTTTAATTAATCACACACTGTACTGATCTGTCCAATTATATTCAAATCAGCCATGAAAGACTCAGATAAGGTAACGTGATCTGAAAATCATACTATGTATGCAGTTGTATTATAAATAGCGAGTTTATGAAGAATGTTTTTCAGAAGTGCGTTTCCAGTTTCTTTTGCACGTTGCGCTCCACAGCGACTGACATTACACTATAGAATCTGTTGTCTATTTGACCCGATCGTGACACCTGAAATATGAGACAGTCATACACATATCTATACAGGCCTTTTGTGGCCTCAGTATGGAACCAAATGAAACGGAGACCATAAGTAGCCTCAGCAAATGGTTTCATAAGCAGCTCACTGAAGCATGATGCTTTCATACCCAAAAAACCTTTACTATTACTCTTCACATATTACTGCTGATACAATTTATTCCAGGCTCTGTTTTGGCAAAGATGAATGATTCCCTCGACAGATTCCGAGAGTGAGCCATCCATGTGTCTCTCTCAGATGAGGGCTGTACTACAGAAGAAGAACAAAAAAAAATCACTCACATTAGGAAAATCAAAATGGAGGAAAGAGATGTTTTTATGACTCATGCCTTCTCAAGTTCTGTTTGGTTTTGGTTGAATAGACTTTAAGAGGTTTGTCTAGACTGAGGTTAGAGCTGAGGGCAAACAAGGGCCGGCTTTTATTGCCGAGACGCAAACTTCAAACAAGATTTATCATCGCTCCCGACGCTGAAAAATACTGTCTTTAATCATTCATGTCAAGAGGGATAATGGATAGGTAAATTTGTCTTCCTGTTTCCAAACAGAGCAGTAATGGTATATCAAATAAACGCATCGCCACTATTGAGTGAGAGCCACTTCAATCCAACTCCAGCTGCGCGTGTTTATTCCCGTCGACGGCTGAAGAGATGCAGAGCACAGCGATGCCAAATAGCTCAATATAGCATGGCTGCTGCTTTGATCAACCTGCCAGCAGTAAAGAGCTGATTGATCATAATGGTAATCGGATCAAACCAAACAAGTCGTAATTAACTAAATTCGCTCAAGATCCTTGCTAAACAAGTTTAGCGCAAAGACAAACCCCGGCCTGTGTTAAAACGCATTTGTTGCTTTTCAGCTTCTGTTTCCTGAAGTTCCGCTATAGACGGATGACAGGAGGGAGAGATGGGTGGGGATGCTGCGGTTGGGAGGATATCATGCCTTTACTCAAGTCTTTGATGATCAAGGTGGTGAAGGTGGAGGGTGGGAGGATTCGCTCGTAACTCACAGCGTTACATTATAAATCCTGCTGTCTCATGCAGGTGAACAGTGTATTGATTTTTGCTGGAGAAATATAGTCCTTCCAGGTCGTTTGCCTTTGTTGATATGTGGCATTGTGGCGTGGAAAATGAGTTGCAGAGGTCGTCGGGATGAGATCAGATCTAAACCTCACCTCAACATTTGTCTTTCTAATATTGGCTGTTTTGCACAGTTGTAGCACTTTTTTGTCGCCATGATTGCAGCGTGTGCCGTGTGCACGGAGTGTGCTCGCAGTATCTCAGCTGTATTTTTTTCAGTTGTTTGTCTCTTGTCTCGCAGACAAACTGCTTCTGTTTGAATCAATTCATCATTATCTGTCCAACACGTAACGCCTCACACTGTATTCGTGCTACTGACTGATAAATGTGTCTTGAGCCATATGGATAAGTCTTGGTAAAAAATACTCTCCTTGATCTCTGCTGCTCCACATCCAAATCTGTTGAGGAAACTGTCAAAATGTGCTGTACACTTATCTGAACCCCGGTGTTTTAAATAAACAAATCTGTCAGTAATTAAAATTCCAAGAAAAAAAAGAAAAACAAAACAAAACCTCCCGGGTCTCCTAAAACAAGAGTCTTTTGTTTGGAGTTTGGTTAAAAGGAGCTTTTTGTAAAATCAGGAAAAAAAATTACATATTTAGTGATTATTGGCAAGCCTATCTGAAAAGGAGTCACTCTCCAACAGAATGATTGCATTTAATTAAGGATGTAGAAGCACTGAGGAAAGACAACACTGACTCAGATTTATGCTTTACTTTCAGCTTTGCAGGTCGACTGTGTTGGTCGTCTGGCAGCAAACTGCAAGGAGGAAAGTCTGGGTTAGCGTGAAAGGTTGTGTTTTTCATTCAGTGAAGCATGATATCTGTCACTGTATCGTGTGTTTAGCACCGACTGAGGAAAAATGCATGCGGTACATAACTTCCTACTTAACAAAACCAGCCAAATATTCAATTTTCCAACCATAGTTTCAATATTAAATGCAGGTTTCTGGATGTGGGGAGCCAAGCAAAAGCCTCAGCAGCAACCAGACTGTTGCCTTGGACATTTTTTTTTTTCCACAGAAGCAGATGGGCTGGGGTGCACAGTGGCAGATCATTGTTATTATGGTCACACAGTTGGGGAAAGTTATGGAAAACGTTCGTTATAAGGCAATCTAGCACAGTTCAGTCAGTGGAAAGTGAAAAAAAATCAATGCGTGCCATTGTAAAAGTACAAAATGTAGGAATATGTTTGATGTGACTGCAGGATTTGGATCAATGTTTTCTTTCTTTTCTTTAATTACTTTGAGTTAAAACACTGAGTGCCGCTGTAAAAAACGGTGCTATTTCTCAGATCATCAGTGGCAAAACACCAAAATGCTCAAAGCGGTTTTACATTCTCTGGCCCGATCATTGCTCGCTCACTAAAACGCTCAATCAAAACCTCATTTTCGGTGCATTTATGATTTTTAGTGCTCAGTATGTTTACTGCAAAAAAAAAAAAAAAAAGAAAAGAAAAAGTAGAATGACACAGAAAGGGGAAAGACTGAGCTGATGCCTGTGGTATCAGCAGGAGAGAGAAACAGAGAGGCCTGCTGGGGGAGCATAACTCCACTCTGTGTCCCGGCGCTTAGAGAGGAGAGGAAAAGAAAGACACAATGCAATATTCTCTTTGGAATTAATTCACTGTCTCTTCTCCAAGAGCATCTAATTTAGTGTTGCTTGCCTTCCTTACTGTCTCAATCTGCCCCTCGCTCTCTGTCTCCCCTGCTTTCTTCATCCATCTCCTTTACTATCTCGCGGTTTCCATCCTGCTCTGTGCCCCCTCGCCCCCCCTCACCACCACCACCACCACCATCACCACCTCTTTCCTCTCTTCCTCCTCTCTCTCTCTCTCTCATTCTCTCCTTCCCCGCCCGGGGCCTTTGTGAGTCTGCCGATGTGGCGAGCGCAGAGAGAAAGAGCGACGCCTTGAACACGACTCAAGCAGTCTGATTGGGAAAGAGAGCACAGGAACCTGGAGACATGGGAGATGAGAGAGGGAGCGAGTGGATGTGAAAACGCTCTCCTCACACTGTGAGACGGAGGGAATGCAGGGCGAGCGTAATGACGGAAACACCGACAGGCAGGAGAGAAGAAAGTGGTTATCCCCTCATCTGCTTGTTTTCAAGAGGTTAACCTCATTAAAACCGCGCTTATGAAAATGCTGAGGGCATGATGGATGCAAAAATAAATGGTACAGTAGTAGGCTCGCACGCGACTGGATCTCCACCTGTTAAGATTCAATTTGAGAACATTTCTGTGTCCTGAAGGTGCTTCTGCCGTAAGGCTATTTGGGCGAAAGAATGCAGTCATTGTGTAAACAAGACAGATTCTGCTCACCAGAGAAGAAGAGTAGTCAGTAGTTTGGAACTGTGCAAGAATTGAAAACACGGTGCAAGTTTTTTAGTGGCTGAAATAAATAAATAATAAATAAATAAAAAAAACAGGAGTAAATGAGTCAAATATGAGAAGGTCACTGTGTTTTCCAGCCCGTTGCTCATCCTAAATGGGTCCCCGTGGCCTAAATGAGGATAGATGTGAGCCGAGGAGGATTCACTGGTCTCAGCTGAACCTCTCAACAAACCGAGGGAGAGACAAGGGCACAAGAGGCGAACGGAGCGGAGCTGGAAGAAGGACTGGCTTTGGCGAGGTTTAGATATAGTGGCAGTGGGGGATTTAGAGAATGCAGTTGTTGCTGTTGTCTTCAGTGTGTAGGCTGGCAGCCGAGACTGGAAGGAGGTCAAAGAGCCTC
The DNA here is from genome assembly GCF_902148845.1 of Salarias fasciatus. Lineage (NCBI taxonomy): Eukaryota > Metazoa > Chordata > Actinopteri > Blenniiformes > Blenniidae > Salarias > Salarias fasciatus. The sequence continues at coordinate 11,745,347 of NC_043756.1, forward strand.
TACAGATTTACCAGAGAGTTTTGGTGCTGATGGCCAATCATCTCTAATCATCTCTCAGTAGCTGTTTTTTCCCCTCTTTCTCTGGTATAGCTCAGAATGTTATGTTTCTTTTTAATATTGATCCTGTAAATGTTGTCTGTTGCTCCAAATGTGCTCATCAAATAAAGTATGTTTACTGTTTTCTGTCTTTTAGACTTAACTCCTCACAGAAGACAAACAATACAAAAGGGATCTAATGTATTAAAACCTGAAATTAAAATAGTTGGTGATACAGAATAAGAGCAGACTAAGTCTGGAGACCTAAAACAATGAATCTCTCCATGATGAAAGAGTAAAGGGTGACGTCTCATTAACATGACAGCAGATTTCACTGTGGCCACGGTCAATGATTTATTAGTCTTGACCAAGTGCATGTAGGTAGAGGTCTCTATCTACATTAAACCATAAGACACTTGATATCTTTCATGATTCATGATGAGGAGCCTGGAAACTACTCAAGGTCAGTCCGATAAGTATCGGACGTTGGGAGATGATTTTACCTTGAAAGTTGAGTCTTGCTCTTCTCTTAGAGTTGAAGAACGTTTGGAAGTAGAAATGTTTTTCACATCGTTCTTGAACACAACGCTCTTAATGGCCTGAAGTTATCAAAAGACAAATCCAGATTCTACTCAGCTCTCACAAGCCTTCATTACCAAGAACTTCATTAGGTGTGCAGTCACAGTTTCTATCAGTGTAATTTTGAAAATCACAACTCTTTTGACAAAGTACAGATTTAACAACAGCCAATTAGAGGTGTGTGGAATATCACACATGGCATAGGGGCAATCAGTGTAGCCTCGGCTCAGAGACATTCCTACACCCGTGTATTTCCAGTGCTTTATCAGATGTGAATGGATGAAAGGATGAGTCTGAAGTGGTTCTTGAGGTGAATGATTTATTGAAATAGTCACATTTTGAATGAAGATACAAATATTTTCAGTGGTTCACATCTGTTGTCCACCTTTCTTTTAAAGTAATAATAATAATAATTTGAAGAACATAATTTGAGAAAATGTCTGGATGTCATTGTTTTCAAGAAGCTATTAAGTTTTCTATATATTGACTGGAGCTCTGCACAGGATGGAACCTTGTTGCATTTGATGTGATCCCCAGAGTCTGCAGAGGGAGGACACATTGGAGGCACTCTGATTTTAACTGGGCCATGAAATGTTTGTCAAACTAGTGCTTTTAGGATGAAACTACTTCCCATTGTTATTTTGAAGAAAGACGAAAAACTTTTTTTTTTTGGCAAAGTTGGATAATCTAAATCAGAAGAGTGAGCCAGATTTTTTTTTTTAATTAATTTATTATTGTGTTCTGTTTGTACAGTTCACTATAGAAGACACATTGTTGTGAATATGTTGCTGAGTTTGAGGATTAAACTCTAGGAATCTTATTTAAAAGCGCTTCTATTTAACGGGATCTGCCGTTTGGAACTGGAACCAACTTAAATTGAAATTATAAAGCATCTTAAGTATATCCTCCTTGTACAGTTTAATGTTGGAGTTGTTTCAAGACTTATTCAAGATCTGCTCTTTAAATCTCTGTGGCTTTTTCTAAAATAATAACGGCATATTCATAGTCTCCAACTTCTCCAGTGTGTAGAGTAAGCCGCTGGGAGTAAAGAAGTTAGGAAAATATTGAAGAGGCTGATTATGCGCAGTGTGAAGTCCCATCAGGGCGCACTGTTGGAAATGCGCTTCAGGAGGCGGAGGACGTGGAGGAGGAGGAGGTGGTGGGAGGTTACTCCACGGCCATACAGCGCCTCAGTCGGCTTTACCGTGACCTGCCGTGGAGGAGCGCACAGCCAACCTGACAGGGACCGGTTTGGGGTTTTGGGCACGCGGACTGCGCTGCAAGCTGCGTAAATGCGCACCGTCTGGACTGTTCCTTCAAAGCAAAATCTCAATTCTGTTTCCTACTGGGCATAAAAGCACAACGTTTGGTTGCTCTGGCACAATCTAAAGAATAATAAATTAGAGAAATACATATGACAAAAATTAAGCTAAATAATTCCCAGAAGTCATTCAGTAAAAATGGGAAAATAAAAACATAAAAATAGATTATTCTAATTGCGACACCAAGTTTTCCAGCATCCTGAGGAATGAGTTGCGTGGGTTTATTTTGTAAAGGCTGATCGGAAGTGGCGGTGTGTGTTGGTGTGTGAGGCTTCACAGCGGCTGTCCGGGAGCACGGAGCGCGCACGTCGCTCTCCACTACATCGCATCACTGCGGTAGGAGCAGCAGCAGCAGAAGAGGAGGAGGAGGAAGCGCCCGGCAGGCTCACTTCACTTCTTCCCGCACGACCACATCCAGGTGGCCAGTGTGCGTGCGTGTGTGTGCATGCGCGTGTTTCCCAGCCGACTTCACCACAGAGGAGGTACTTTACCTGAGAGGACGTACAGCAGCAGCAGCAGCAGCAGCAGCAGCAGGCCCGGGGCGATCCGACAGCCCAGCCAGAGCCGCGGACGGAGAACTTTTGACTTGTGTTGCGTGATTTTATTGTGCCTCGTCTTCGTAACCTTGGAAGTCGGACTTGCGCGTCAGGAGAGGATGGGACCGCTGCTCCTTTCCATCGCCCTGTGTTTGGGCGCCGCTGTCCCGCAGCATGTGAGAGGTGAGTGGAAAAGTGAGAGCCCTGTCATGATCCCAACATTCTGCGCGGCTGTCGCCCTGAGGCAGAGGAGGAGCACAGACCGATCAATAGCGATCGGGATTGGCACACGGATTTTTGAAGTGACTATTGGAAAAAAAAGGGGAAACCCCACATTAATAGCGAGGTGGAGGGACTGTATGGTGCGTCTGTGGCGCGCCTGTGTTGTTTGCGGATTACGGACGAGCTGTCAGCGCGCTTTGACAACAGCCGCTTTTTGGTATCTGTGTTATTTCTGGCTTGTTGTGTTGTGGGAGACACTTGTTTGAGTCGATCAAGCCGATAATTAAATGCATTTATCAGTGCGTAATTTCCCCTCGACAAGCAGCCAAGTCAGCTCGCACATATGGGCGCGCAATTATGGTTAAAATGTGCACCGCTCCGTTATTTTGTGCGCCCTCCCGTGATTATCTTCAGCTGCTGGCTCCTCTGCTTTGTGATGCTCCCTGTGGATAGAAATGTGAGGATCCAGATATAGCCTCAGTTATAAAAAAAAAAAAAAAAAAAAGATAGAAAAAAGGAAAACCCCCTAAAAACAAAACGCCACTTTGTCTTCTTCTCGTTTTAAATAACCGAATTATGACAAAGGGCATGTACTGTATGCGGGGAGGTTTTCCTGGATGTGGGTTAATCACAGACACAGATGGTATCACTTGGAGGAGATAAAACAGCCTCCTCTATTAGTTGTGGAGCCAGTATTGACTTGATCGGCATCACAAGAAGATAGGTTGCAAGTCTGATGTTTTCCCTCCTGAAAAACTGGCACATTGCCTTTATTTATAGATTCTCCTGACCCCCTGTATCAGCATCCAGATCTTTTCACACCCTCCCCTCTTTTGCTCTCCCACTTCTCCGGTAATTGGGATGTTTAAGGTTCTCCCTGCTATAGATTTTCCATGAATGGCGCAGAACTGTACCTGTGGGATTTTCTCTAAAGACAGCAGCGGAGCCCCCTATGGAAATGGGTCATGCCATCCTCCCTGTCACCATTCATTTAGCAACAAGCTTGCCTCAGGAGTCACACATGTCAAAAAAAACCCCTCATTCTTTACACCAAGAGTGTGCCTCAAGCAGAGTTTCTAAGGATCCTAAAGCCTCACAGTGTCAACCCGGAGTCAGCCGTGCATGACAGCACTCCCTGGTAGGCTGGCATAATGAATGCAGGAGGCAGGCGGGAGTCGCGGGTCGTGTGTCGACTTGTTTTAGAGCTCATTGAGTTAAAAATACACCTACAAGTGCCTCAATTAATACTATCCCGGTTAAATGAGAGGTATTGCAAAGCAGGTCCACAGTGAGGAGCTGGTTTGAAGAGGATGGGAGGTGGATGGAGGGTGTTAGCTGTGTGTCTCAGTATGCTTTCAGTCATAATTCACTGTCATCAGGTATTTCAGTTGTTGGATGTTTGGAAAAAAAAAACAGCAACACAACCATGAGATTGGCTGGACTGGAAAGCATATATAGTCTCAAGAACATAGCGAAAGATGTCTTTTGGATGCTTCTCTAGATGTATTCTACTTATCTTTATTCAGGGCTCAAAAACACCAGCTACCCTAATGGATATATTCCAACACGCTCTCTTATTAGGGTGTCACAGGGCACGACTGTCCGCTGAAACAAATTGATGGGGTAGAAACAGTCGCCCTCAGGTGAAACAGTCCACATTGTTTCCAGTCGGCGTGCCATACATCACCTTGTCTGGTTGGTTACTGCTGCTGACTCTCGGACATTGTTTGCGATGCCGCCTGTCTGCCCGGACAAAGCACATTACGCTGTGTGAAAACGCAAGATGCTTCTGCGCTTGTTTCCAGTCAGTTCTAATGAATAACCATCTTAATTTTGGTCTGAATGAATTCACAATTAGACCCTTTTTAGGCAAATGGACAGCCATCTGGAGTGGCAGGGCGGCTGTCTGCTGTTGGTAAATTGTGATTAGCGGCAATATTGTTGGTTTTCTGGTCAGTTCATTCAAAACTTCTCGAGTGTAAAAAGACTTGAATGCTTTCGGATCGGGACAGGAGCAATAAGATGCTCATCATGCTAACAGACTGCAGATTTACGGGGTTTTGAACTTCAGGGGAGCTCGGCCATTGCTTGTAGGAATGATGTCTGGGCCATTTGGATTAACAAAAGAGACGGTCCCGGATTAAGTTAATAGCTTGGATGCCCTTGATTTTCTTGAGATTAAATTTTCTGAAGTCCTCTGGTGCCGAACTGGGGAGAAAAAAAAATAGGACATTTGTTTGCAAACTGTTGAAGGGACTTTAATGGAAGGTACATGCAGATGATAGATGTTATCGAAAAGCTCATTACATTAACCGGTCACTGAAGGTTATGGGTGACGCACGGGTGACTTTTAACAACAATGGCTGGTGATGGACCTCTACAGTGCCCTTCACTCTGCCTTTAGATGGCACCATCTTTAATCAGCGCCGAGACTCCGGCCTCTGTCAGATCTGCTGCAACGATAACCAAAGAAATCAAAGCAACTCTTTGGAAAACAACTGATGCATATGGATGTGTGGATGTGCAACAAGGAAAACTGGAGGGAGCAGTGAAGCAGTGTCTTATCTTTCGATTTATGGAACCTTTGTGGACTGTAGTGATGCTACCAAATGTGTTCAATATGGGAAAGTGTCCTCTTTTGTTGACACTTTAATGGATGCACTGCTTTAAAACTTTTGTTTTGCTTGATCCTGTCGTCCTGCCTACATTTCCTGACTTACTGGGTGGGCACTAAAGGGGCAGCTATACAGCTTAACTCTGGCTCAGCCCTCAGATCAGCAGCGTAGTATTTGAGTAGGTTATCTGAACTGACACAGACTCATGTTCACTTCACTGTAGAAACAAAGTGAACGTGCCACTGCTGTTTTTGCTCTGTTTCTGTGTCTTATATTCTCAGATGTAATCGGATAAGCATGTAGTTGGCTCTAAGTGCCTGGCTCAGCTGAAACAGTCGGCCACGATGAGCTTCGTCAGAGATTCTCAAGGTGAATTGAGACACGTTTGTACATCAAAGACTGAAAATTGACGTGTGTCAACACGACTGACAGACGAAAGACAAACTCAAAGCCTGATCATCAATATGATTCACATAGGGCGTTATCTTTTGATCTCCTCACCATTCAATCCATGTCTGTTTTTTTTATATCTTTATTCATAAAACTTTTGAAACTTTTTTTTTTTCCCCAGACACATGAAAGGTAGATTTTTAAAGAATTATGTAATATTATGAAGGCTGCCCTAAGCCATGCTTTCCTTTGCATTTTTATTGTATTTGTCAGAATTCCCATCATGCCTGGCATGGGGCTGGGAGACATGGCCCAAAATTCACATCTCAAGGCTTTTTCTCCAAACGGCGATAGACTATAAACTATCACCCAGCCCATATCAAACATTCTAAAACTATCAAACATAAAACTGGCACATGTTGTAAAACTATCAGCCTGAAAGATTAAACACACACACACACACACACACACACACACACACACACACACACACACACACTAAAAAATCCCGTTAAAAGATTATGGAAATACTTTGTTTGTAGTGTCACTTCATGTTGAGTACAGATCAGCTTTTTTCTACTAAGAACATGCAGCAGCCTGTCCTTTCACAGTTTGAGTGTTTCGAAGGACCACATGCTGGTTTTAAGTAATCCCACTGGGTCACAAATAATGACTCAACTTTTCGAGTCATGAGCAAAACCTGCTGTGTCTATGTCTGTGCGTGTGTGTGCGTGCCCGTGCATTTGCCCAAAAAGTTTATAAGAAAATTTTATGATGTCTTGTTTGAACGAGAAGCCCTGTATTTGTATTTTAGGAGATGTTATCTGAATTCCTTGAGACACAGTTTTCTTGACTCAGGTCTTATTAAAAGAAATCGTCTGTAAAGACACTCTGTATGCCAACACTTTACATTTAGCCTCAAGCCCCTAATGCATTTTGGAAAGCAAGTCCTGGTCTTTAATTGCTGTTCAAACAAATCTATTTTCGCATGAAATGTAATTTAAATATTCTAGTCAGTAGCAGATATTGTTAACACATCCACTTTGCTGCAGGACCATGGGTTTCTGACTGCATCGCCAGATGAACACAACATCAGAAGACATGTGCAAGGCACAGCATATAATGGCATTTATTTATTTATACACAGCATTATTAATAAGCTTCATTGGCAGTTTCTGCATCGGTGTTTGAACACAAGCAGTGGATGTTTTCCCTAATGAGACACCGCTAAATATAGCAGCTCGGTACAGATTGGGCTTTAGGAACAGGTTTACCTTTACAGCTCGCTCAAACTGAGACTATCATGCAGACAGGTCCAGGCATTAACAGGCCATTCCGTGACTCACATTTTCATACAGCAGATGATGATATTTGTGCTGGACTGACCCTTTATGACAGGTAAGTGCAGAAATTACACATCAAGCCTTGTTGCTCCTTTATCTTCCAGCAATTCTATTATTGTTACTCACTATTATGTCATTGGCCACAATGAGATATTCTACACCTCTGTTGGAGGGCTGTCGAATGCAGAGGTAATTATAAATTCACCTCGCAGCTTTGAACAGCATGCACTGAAATCTTGATACCACAGAGTCAGAGTTACAGGCTCTGTGTGTTTTAAGTGGGAGGAGAGTGTAGGCATTTCCAGAAAAAAAAAAAGCAGCAAATACTCATGCATTGAATTCCTCTGTCAACATCTGGGAACGTATACATTTATCTCAGTGTGCAGTATATTTTAGTCATTTATTTTTTACAGGAGCTACAGTTCATATGAAAACGTGTTTGAATGTGAACACAATGCCCATTGCAGTGATAGCATTAGGATGCAGTGCAAGCTTTGCTGATTCTATTTTTCTCAAAAATACGTTATTCTAAACATGTTTCCTCCAGTAGCTTGTGGGCTTTTCTCTGTGGAGTTTCCATGTTCTCCCTCCAGTTTTCAGTCCAGAGCATGCCATCAGGCCGTGCCCTGCTTTCCTCCATAGTCACCTGGGATGGACTCAAGCAGCCTGTGGCATCAAGGGTTTTCTATCCAAAGACGTGTGTGTTTGGTGAATTGGCGTCCCTAGGTTGTTCAAATGTGTCAGCAAGAGAGTGAAGTTGTCGTCCGATAAGGTTCATTAGGCCTTTTTTTGTATTCATGGTTTGGATTCGTATACACAGGCCAGAGTTATTTTGCCTACCTTGACATGTTTCGGCTGCCAAGCTGCAGCCTTCCTCAGAAGTTGTCCCTTCCTGTGGAAACTCTATGGTTCACACATTAGTCCATGGTAACTTAGGTAAAGAAGATGGAACATGAATGGAGCATGCATTATTTGAGATCATCAAATGCGATGTCAGTCCTTTATGTGCCAAACAGTTTGATATGAGAGCACCCAAACTTAAAAACAATCTAAAAAAAAGACATTTACACATTCTATGCTTTTTATGTTGCCTTCATTCTGAAGTATTGTTTTCATTACACGTTCTTTGGCTTGTTCATGTAATGTAAAAGAAAAAAAAAAAATCATTTTCTGCTCTTGTTAACTTCTAGAGTATAATTACTGTGCAGGAGCCAGTTGCTTCTTTTGGGAATCAGTGAAGCACTGCAGGTCTGATGTCTCGAGGAGAGCGAGAAGAGGAACGACTGCATGCAGCCTCACTTTGTGTTTTCTTGTTTATCTTGCAAATAGATGTATATGTTCATCCATTGATTTTCTGCTCTGTTGTTCTTTTGTTCTTGTGAACACCTGCCTCTGCAAACATCAAGTAAGTGAGTCCATCAGCGAATCAGCAGACATCTGCTGCATGTTCTGTGTGTACGTGTTGTGAAAAGTATCCAAGAAAATGTCCCTAAGAAATAGTGTGAATTGTCTTTTTATCTCTTAAGTGAACCATGCGAGCGTTTTAAAGTGTAGCAGGCGTGGCCGTCCTTTGTGAGAGAGGTGTCAGCCGTTCATTATGAGTGAAAGAGTCCACCTTTCTACAGGATATCAATAAGAAGAATACATTATTTTGGATCAGCTGCAGAAGCCTGTGTGAGGAGTTTGTTTTTAATTTTTTTTGGAGGGAGACCAAAGCTTGAAGACAGAGCTTCCAGAGTTTAAAGCTTGTACAGGTGGATGAATGATGCGGAAAACCTCTGAATGTTTGATGTTTCACAAAACTCAGGCTCCTCCTGACACAATCCTGTGATATAATATCTGCTCCCTGTAGGGTATAAAATCTCTTTCGACTGTATGCTTGTAATCTTTTTTTTTTTTTTCCCTACCTTTGAAGACTTTCCTAACATACAATCAGTTTTACAGCAGGCTTATGGCTGCAATTAATGTGACACTGGAATAAAGTTAATCAAAACTGGCAACATTTCTGCTTGTATTTTATTGGACAGGCATGCGTTTTGCTGCTTCAGACTGAACCTAAGTCCACCTTAGTCAACTTAAGATTGAGGAGTTAAGGCAATGAGCTTTACTTTGGTCTTAAATCTCTCCATTGGGTTCTGAAACACCGCTGCATTTTCAATAAGCACTATCTACTTATTTGAGATCAATGGGTGCAGGTGGCTTAAGTTCTTACGGTCGACAAGCCCTGAGGAGATGTGGGCTCCTCATTCCTATTCCGGAGCCGTACTTTAAATCATCAGGCAATCTAGCCCTGCACACAAGTTAAAAGGTAACACGAATTATTGAGCTATTGAATTATTTTTCAATGTAATGTAAACTTGTGGAGGTGTGTGCATATGGTTCCACAACAGCTACAAGAAATATTTTTCAGCTATAAATTCAACTACTGTGCAACATATTGAGTGGACCACAGAGCTGATGGATTTGAACTTTTACTCAACTAATAATCAAACAAAAAGGACATTTTTGGACCTTTTTGGCCTGCCTATTGTCGTATGTGATATGGGTAAAGAAGGGAAAACTCCTCTCATGATGCACAGACGGCCGAATGGCAGGTTTCTGACTTTGTCACACGAAGTGAAAATTGTGTTGAATTTGTGGCCGGCTCTGCATTGTCTTCATCGTACAGGCGGGCCTCGTAAAGTGGCGACGCGTGTGTATTTGAGCATATTAGTGTCTGTACCTTGGTGTGTGTGTGTGCCTCAGTGGTTGATGCTTAGAGAGGTAACCCAGAAATGTCACCACACACAGTGGAGGCAGCAATTCTGTTTTTTTGTTTTGTTTTTTTTTTTTTTTTTTTTGCGCAGTGTAGATGAGCACCTATGCAGAAAACATCATCCCTTTGTTTACTATGTCAACAAGTAAATAATGCTGAAACCATCAATGGGATGTTTATTGAATGACAGACGAGAGCAACAACCCTCATCAACTGCTTCCTATTTATTTATTTATTTATTTTAGGGAAAGGGTATCGGAGGTAATGGCATAAATTACACGTTATGCACCGAGCATCTTCAGTCCAGATGTTCTGGTTTACCCTCGGGGTGTGTAGTACCAGGCAGGGAAGGAATCCACAGAGAAGCAGAGGAAGAGAGCTTAGCCCCAGAGTGAAAAGCCCCTTTAATGTGAAGTTCAATGAGCAGAGAGCACTCACCTTCAGACTTCAAAGCGAGGCCCATTAGAAAACTCAAAAAGAATGATCTTCTGGACTCCGCAATCGCACAGCTTTGTCACAAAAAGAGCTGAGAGTTGCAACAAGTTGCACCATTTTGGTAATTGTTACGTGCAGCATGAAACTGATGATTAGATTTTTTTTTTTTTTTTTTCGCTCTCAAAATGTTTCTTTTTCGGGCTCGGATGGTTGGCAAAGGCCAGCCGAAGTCCTTACAAAGTAGAACACACCATCAAGTTAATTAGGTAGTTTTAGAGGATCAGTGATAGACAGAAAATAGACAGAGAGAAGTGAAGGCTGAAATTGAATTTAACAAATGCCAGTGGGTGAAGTGTGTGTTTCAGCGACGGGCAGAATTCAGCTGGTTTGTTTTCTCCTTAAATCCTGTTTTGACTTAGCTCAGTAATAATCAAGGACAACCTGAATGCTGCGATTGTCACTTACATGCACTAGATCAGCCTGAGATAACATAAAACAACGAGGTGAAGGGTTTTTCCAGAAATGGAACTTACACCCATCCATTAAACCATCCGTCTTCTTCTTCTACCTGCTTTATCCTGGCTTGGCTTATGGAGAGACGGATCCTCTCCCAGCTGACGTGGCAAAGGCAGAGTACGCTGAACAGATTGCCAGTAAATCACAGAAAGGCTGTCAATCCTACACACATAGACACACACACACAGACACACACACCTATGAGCAGTTAAAGCCCCCAATTAACTGAAGACACAGTCTTGGATTGTTTGTGAAAAGCGTAGCACTTTAACTCATGCAGGCTCAGGGAGAAGTTTATTAACTCCCCCCAACATGGGCTTGAAATCCCACAGATCATTTCGTACTACAAAGTGACAACACTAACCATTTCACCACAGTGCAGCCCTAATTTAACATTCGCAACAGTTATCGCAGTTCTGATTAGTTTCATTGCATTCCTGATCGGTTACGTTGCAGACAGCGAAGGCCAAAAGAGAGGCAGACGAAGCAGTGATGAGATACCGCTGCTGTAAGACATGTTTGCTTTTTCAAATTGAATTGGATTGAATATTGACCAGTCTTCATTTGTGTTCATGAAGTCGTCACTTTTTGACACCTCCTGAAATTCAGAAAGCGTTCGAAGGAATGTTGTATCCTCAGTTTCCTTTATAACTACTCGTTGTTAACTTTTCCCATTCATTAACACAAGCAGTCAGATAAATGAGTTTGATAAATGAGTATCCAGATATTAGTTTTGAGACCGTCTTTAGCTCGTAGCATGCAGCTCGGATCCTCCTGGATCCACTGAGCAGTTAAACTAATGAGGAACATCGAGCCAACTCTTCTGGTCCAAATGTCACTGGTGATTAAGTTGCTGGTGTGTTCAAAATAGCTTTTGCCCTTCCTCTTGATATTTCGTTATAGCATAATTTACAGTCTGCCTTACATTTGTGACTCTCGATAGTTTTAAATATTCTACAAACTGCTGACACTGGTCATGCTCTCCTGCATTCTTGCCGTACTAAACTTCCTTGTTCCACTGCAGAAAAATCAAGAGACAACATTAACATGTTAGAGTTGATCGTGTTTTGTTTCTGTATTGATGTAAAATTGTCCACATCCACATCACGATGCGTTCTAGAAATGATTAATTTCAACATCCGGAGAATCAGAGGCCATTATTTTGTCGAGCTGTCTTATTTCCTACTCCTGGTTGTGATCAGTGTCTCTGGGTAATGATGCCAGACTGACATTGCTGTGCAGCTTCAATTAGCAGTGGGCAGCTGTGTGATTGCTATATGAAAACTCTGATTGGCTTCCCTTCACTAATCTTCTGATGCCCTCATTCCAAGTGCAGGATGTACAGTGGAGGCACATCCCAGGTAGTCAGTCTGGGCTGTCATGAGATGCTTTATACCTGAACCATTAGCTGGAAGCAAAAAGAAAAGACTCTTCAAAGAACAACCCGATCCTTGCGCGTCAATAAGACCTCAGACCTCTCATTTGAAAAGTTCAAGTCGTTCTTTACATTCCACTTTGTTTCCTTCTTGCAAAGCCAACGCAATCCCACTGACATCATCATCACCCTGCCTGAGCATTGTCTTATTTCTGCTATTTTCCCTCTAAAACAGGTCTTCAGCAGTTTGGTCTTTCTATTATTCACCACTGTTTGAGGGTCATTAAATTTTACCGATGTGATCTTTCTAACCTGCTCCGGTTTGTCCCAGGCAGGTGTGCTGTATTGCAGATGCAGGCAGGCTGTACTCAGCGAGCGCCATCCCTGTAAGTCTGTTCTGTACCGAGTGCTGAAGCTGTGAAGACTGACAAGTTCAATTAGCAGCTGAAGAAGTTCAAAAGTTTAAATCACGGAGGGTATTTTTAACCAGGTGCGGCGCACTGAAGAGGAATCTGTGGGATATTTCGCCCTCTCTCACGCTGCCTCCCTCTCACTCACTCAAACAAACTGAAGAAGTTATAATTATATCACATCAAGCCGCAGTTCTGATGTGGCTGCTGCGCCTGGAGATTTGGTTTGATGGAATGAATAAAACTATCGGATAGGTTTAGCCCTCACACTGCATTGGGCTGGTGTGTATGATGCTTTGATGCTCTGAGCCAGTTGTTAATTTTACAGATATGTGCGGCGACTGCGTCCTTAAATAAGTGCTTAATCATAGAGACATGAAATAATCACTGAATAGCAGCGACAGTATAATATTGGAAGGTTCGGCAGTCACTCTCGACTACATCATCACTCATAAATCTGCTGTACTCGGGGCCTTTTTCTACTTAACTCTGAGGCTTTTTGTGCAAGTAGTGCCTGCTACATGAAATTCACTGACCAAGGGGTAAGCAGGATGAAAAAATTCAATTTGTCAAGGGCTGCCCTTTTCACTACGCACAATGCACGGCTTAGGCCAGTGGGTGTGAAGTGCGAGTGGAACAAGCATCGGGAAATATTGTGCGAGTGCTTCTTCATGTTCTTCTAACGTGCAGTTGGAGCTGTGGAGGAACATCAGCAGCAGCTTCACAGCAGCTGCTTTTACCAGATTAACCAAACAAGCAACGCTGCCGGGGGAATGAAGCTGTTGCGCAATTAGACGGTGGACAATTGTCAAAAGGTTTGTTCCGAGTCAATATATGCCTTTTTTTTTAAAGTGGTATAAAAGATTGCAACTGATCACAAGCAGGTGCTCGATTCAGCAGACAGCAAATTCATGGCAAAGTCAATCCAGTAGTGTTCAATACTATTTACAAGTGCTGCTTTGATTTGAACCAATAATTCCCTCAATACGGGTGTTGATATAAACCACTTCCACAAACATCTTTCTACAGCAACTGACAGGGATATTTGTGGCAACTGGATTGATCATTTCCACATCAATTATCACCCTCTGGCTGGCGCTCACCCGCTGGTGAGAAGACTTCAGTTTTAAACCAGATGTTAATATGTACATGTGTGGTCGTCTGTCTCTGTGTCAGCCCTGAGACTGGTGATCTTTCTACAGTTTTTCTTGCATTTTGAATCATCATCTAAGCAAAGCAATGGCATTTTGATAGGAAAAAAAGCAAAAAAACCTAAACATTAGTACCGTACCAGCTTTTTCTGTGCCAATCATGTGTTTGGATTGTAGTATGGACAGTAAAATAATATTCAAACAATAGAACTTGCATGTATTTATAATAAAAAGTCATCTGCCTGGGTTCAGACCTGACGGTTTAGTTTTTCTTCTTACTGTGGAATGACAGCACTGCAATGTGACCAGCAGAGCTTCGGCTTGTGTCTCACTGGATTAATCTGTGCATAAATCCAGGCTTGTATACTTCTGACTATCGTCAAGAGGGTACTGGACGACTTTATGAAATCCCATTTTTGTGAAGGCTCCAGGAAACCAACTGGGTCTAAAAGTAGTTCTTCCCAAGAAAAAATTCTAGAGGATTAAATAGATAATCCAGGAGCTGCACCACAACATAATAACTTGTTTCAGGACTTTATAGTAATCTTTTGACGACAGGGGACAGTGGTATGAAATATAGGAAAAATCCACATTTCTAACTCTCTCCAGATTTATTTTTCTCTTTGCCATGATGTTATAAAGAAACAGATGAATAAAAATGATATCAGTTAGGCTCATTTATCATCACTGTGCCTGTGGCTGTAGTACAGATGCTCCTAACCTAACAGAAAAATGACTGAACATTTGATTAAGCTACACTCGTGCATCCTTTGTGAATTCCGAATCCGTGTTGCTCACTCGCCGATTATATTTATATGGCATAATTTCCCCCTTTCATCCAAAATGCCACATGGAAAACATCACGGCAACAAGAGAGCTAATGAGGTAAACATTTAACGAACAGGGTCAAAGAATTGCCTTCATGTCCTGTTGAATATGCATTAATGCTGGAAATTAGTGACACTCTTTCCCACTGAATTTCATTTTCCTTTTTCGCCCGTTCTGATTTCCTCGCCTTTTAATCTGCACTGGCGCTTTCCATCAGACGCCTTCCTCCCCGGCGCTCGCTGTGAACATCCAGATGAAGATCGGAGCGTCACTTCTTTATACATGTTTGATGAATCTCTTTATGCTGCTTCTGGGATGCGTGCGTGAAACGTGGGAGATCTTGTCTGGGAAAAAAGGTACAAAAGATGGGAGGTGTCCAAGTTTGTAATGAGGCTAGCGAGGCTCTCTCTCTCTCTCTCCTGGCTCGCCAGCAATCTGGGGCATCTGTAATGAGCATGCAGAGAGAGAGAGGGGGGGCAGGGAAAAGACCGAGAGGCACGCTGGAAACTTGCACTGAGCAACAAACTGTAGCATCAGCTGTCCTGTCTATGAGGGGAGCAGGGAGGCGTCAGTCTGCAGTCCCACCGAACAGGAAATACCAGGAAAATTCACTACTTACTGCTCTTTATTGACTTTAAATACATGCTTTCTCCAGGATCTCGGCAGGTTGAATATAAATTCACAATGGTTTTGAACTGATGGAGCAACACCTGTCTGTAGCAGAAAGCAATCAAACTCATTATATGGAAATTACGGAGCCCCGGACATGACATGGTAAAAAAAAAAATTAAATTGTGGCCACGAATTACTAATTCGTTCCCACGAATTACTAATTCGTTCCCTCGAATTAATAAATCGTGCGCACGAATTACTAATTCGTTCCCACGAATTACTAATTCGTTCCCTCGAATAATAAATCGTGCGCACGAATTACTAATTCGTTCCCTCGAAATAATTAAATCGTGCGCACGAGTTACTAATTCGTTCCCACGAATTAGTTATATCATTCATATACTGAACAGTTCAGTAAAGTTGGCAGCATATTGACAGATACGGACTTTCAGTCTCAATAACTCTTTAACAAAATGTCAGTAACATACAAAGGGCGCCTGCATCCCATCGTTGTGAGGTGGACGATATGCTACAAGTTCATTTTTATTAAAAATATCTGTCTATCAAGCAGCAGAAACAATATTGATTTCAATCAGCACCCGGTAGTGCTGCGGGCTTCAGGGACCGTCTACAATTTACAAGACGCAGCAACAGTGAAGACAAATAGCTCAAAAAAACAAAACAAAAAAAACCAACAACTAAAACACAACAACAACAAAAAAAAACGTAATACCACCACTGGAATTTACTACAGTGTCACCATAATCGCTACAACCTTCATTTGTCTCCTATCAAATTTATTGGATATGGTCTTTGTCTTCACTGTTGCAGCGTCTTGTAAATTGTAGACGATCCCTGAAGCCCGCAGCACTACCGGGTGCTGATTGAAATCAATATTGTTTCTGCTGCTTGATAGACAGATATTTTTAATAAAAATGAGCTTATAGCATATCGTCCACCTCACAACGATGGGATGCAGCGCCCTTTGTATGTTACTGACATTTTGTTAAAGAGTTATTGAGACTGAAAGTCCGTATCTGTCAATATGCTGCCAACTTTACTGAACTGTTCAGTATATGATATAACTAATTCGTGGGAACGAATTAGTAATTCGTGCGCACGATTTAATTATTTCGAGGGAACGAATTAGTAATTCGTGGGAACGATTTAATTATTTCGAGGGAACGAATTAGTAATTCGTGCGCACGATTTATTAATTCGAGGGAACGAATTAGTAATTCGTGGGAACGAATTAGTAATTCGTGGCCACAATTTAATTTTTTTTTTTACCATGTCATGTCCGGGGCTCCGTAGGAAATGATTTAGAGTTCTGTTGAACATCTGTTGATGAGAACAGCAAAATATTTGCACGGTTTTATTAGAACAATCCATCAAGCGGTCCAGATATTAGGAGTTACCAATCTAATAACTAAAGGGATTTATTTGTTTATTATTGTGTCTGCCTCTTTAAAAAGAGACCAGGCATTACTATTACTATAGCAAGCAGTGGTTTAAGTTTATTATTTTTCTTCTTCCACCACTTTTATTTGCTACGTAACTACTTTTTATTGAACTTAATGCGTAATTGTTTGACAGTTCAGATGTTAATGGAGAAATGTAGAAGTTTTTATTATGATGATGATGATGATGGCTAATATTATACTGCGGTATTATCACCTTGCCTGTGCAGGAGTCGGTGTTTTGACGAGGCAGTATTCAGTCAGACATTACAAGCTTGCATCACATACAGAACCATTGCAACAACGTTAGCAGTGTCATAACATCATTAAATATCCTTATTATTGGCCTGTAGGGATAGTTAAACCGAACGGAATGCAGCTTCTGCCGTTAACTAGCCCCTGGACAATTTATATAAGTTATGTTTGTGGGTTCTCACATAAAATAAATTGCTTTACAACGTTTGACCAGTTTTGAGCAGTCAGAGGTCGTTTAATTATTGTCCCAAGGTGGTGTTTTGGTCAATGGCCAAGACTGTTGTGGTTTATGTCAGGGAGCGTTGGCAGTGTCACGGGAATTTGCTCCATATACGTACACCTACTGAGGCAGAGTGTGTAATGATTGATCCGTGTGCTGAACCACCCCAGCTTTGCCCCCCATTGACATTCAGTTCTAGAACTTACCAAAACAAGTTTTTTAGCTACAGGTATAATATCCCTGACAGGTTCATGATTCTTACTGAGGCCAATTAACCCCGTATCATTAAGTGGTGCCAGGGCTTTAAAGTGCCAGGGTGACAGATAAATAATTCATTATTATGTCAGCGTGGACTAATATCATTTTAATTACCTTTTGACAGGGTGAAATAATAGCTTTTGTCAATTTTAATATCTTCAACCCATCCCACTTACAGCAAAGTGTTAGAGTACGGTAATTCTGGAGGCTTCTCTCATTTCTCCTCTTGTCTTTACGGCTCACACTGTACATAAGTTATACTTTCACCTGAGGAAAACTATAGGGCTGGGCTGCTAAAAAATCCGGCGGACCCTTATGGCCTGGGACTGAGTGCATTATCGCTGCCCCCGGCCCATGATGAGGAGAGGTATCGATCTTATCCTCCGCCGAAAGCCCTCTGTGCTCCTCTGCAGGGCTTAGAGCTGGTTGAGGCGGTGCACAGTAATGAGAGAAGTGGAGGGCAGAATAGGGGACCAGCTTATACCAAACAGGGATGAAGACCTCTACACTAAAAAAAAGACAGAAGATAGTGGGGCATTTTTTAACCCTTCGCTTTAAGCCAGTATGCGAGCACAGTGGAGGTCTGCGCCACACCTTGGATTCTCCCCTTGATGGTCTTATCTGGAATTTAGGGCTCCGGTGGGAATATATCTCATCACAGACTGTCTGGAAACTAAATTTGGTTCACTCCCACTATGAAGTCAGAGGAGCAGTGAAGGTGGCCTTAAACGATTAAAAGCATTTCACAGAGAATGTGCAGCTCGACCAAACCTGAGGGGGAAAAAAATCCCTGTTCCTTTGAATTCCAGCGTTGGACTCTTTTTTTTGGTGACAGAAGTTGCTTTTTTGACAAGGACCCGGAAGAGAGACGTGTGTGTGTGCAGGGCTTTGAGCTGAAGATTATATTCAGTGGAGCTCTGAACCTCACAGCAGCTGCCCACTGCTCCATACGGAATGCCTCAGTGGCATCGATGGATGGGTTAAATGCAGAGAAACAAATTTCGTTGTACATTCACTGTATAATGACCAATAAAGTACCTTACCTTACCTTACCTTACCAGAGTGTGGCCACACTGGTGATTATGGGTGTGATTTTGGGGCCTGAATGCAGTTGGTTTTTCGGAAGGTTTTCTCAGAGCACAAGTCATGTTATGTGGTGCAGAGAGCGGTAACGGACAGATGATCCAAAACAGATGAATGAGATATTGTACACACATTTATTTTTGTATCATGGTGGTATTTGAACCCTTTTATACATTTATCGTACATTTGATTATTTGTTTTGGAAATGTTTCACCTGTTTTTACATTTATGTCACATTTACCCATTAATGCACAGACTCACACACCCACTGTTGACAGCCGTCATGCTGCTCAGTATTTTGCTCAAGGGCACTTAAGGGTGAGAATATTGTACTTGCGGCTGGAAAATAAACCCACCTTATCAACTGAACCTCAGTCTTACCAGCCGTGTGTCGGAGGTGGGCTGTTCCCCAACTTTCCATCAACTCCTCATCACATGTTGATTGTTATGTTTTTAGCCCCTCAGGAAACGTTTTCATCTTGAAAAAAAAAACTAAAATTTAAAATGATGTGGCCTGATTTTTTTCTGCAACAATCTTTAACAGAGTAAAAAGACTGAAATCAGGAATTTCACTGCAGTAAAATACACGATCTGAATTTTCCTCTTCCTGAAGGCTTGGCCGACTGCTAATGCGGGTCTATTCTGCTTGACTTGCATTAGCTGGAGAAGTCACTTTCCCTCAATGAGGGAGGAGGTTTAAGGACAGCCAGCGGCTTCTGATTGACTTCATAAAAGCTCCTAAGGTTTCTCTCATCTTCAAATGTCACTACAATGAAGACCTAGATCTCTTCTCTCCAGGCGAGGACATCCCAGAAGCGTTCACTGACTCAGTGGCCAGTGCACACACTCGCAGTTATTAAGGCCTGTTTCATGTGTTTGGTGTGTTGCCATCAAATCTTTCTCCCCTGTGTGCCTCTCCTCCCCGTCGCCTTTTAAATCCAGTCCGGGTTCCAGCGTGTTCGTCTTTCCCCCTCTGCGTGCCTTCGTCTTCATGCCGCTGTTTCTGAACAGTCTGCCGTGGATGACTTTGGCTTTCTGGGACCACACTGTGTCTTTCTAGTCTTCTATAGGAATGTAGCATTTTCAACCCTCTCTAAACATCGTCTCCCTCGCTCCCCTCGCTTCCCGATCCCCGAGGCCAAAGCAGGCTTATTCCCCCCAGCTATTATATCCAATTAGGAGTGAGAGTTTCACCCCTCCTCCTTTTCTACACTAACAATGTGGAATCCAGTGCAGTGAGTCAGGGTTTTTTCTCTCCGCTTCTTTGATGTGAACAAATTATGCTTCAGATGCACACTTGGCAGGGAAACAAAGATCCAGTTTACCCTTTCAAGTTCGGATTCTTTGTGATTCAGTGAACAAAAATGTGGAGATCGCTGGGTGCAGATCGATGCCTGGTATTCTCCACTGGCATAGATAGCAACACAAGTCTGGACTTGAAAAACTGAAGCATAAATGTAAATGTACAAGTGATGCATATTGAACCTGCTTCACACTGTTAATCGCATTCCTTCAAGCAGAAGCTTATCTCTGTTCCCACGAACAGAATCGCCTCTTCTGATTGTATTTATTTTCCTTATGCTGACTTGGCGTCCCGTAGTTTGTCTTTTTTCAGCAGGTCAGCTGTGAGTCAGTCCTCAGCATGAGCCTTACTGCCTTCAGATGTTTTTCCCATGAATGTAAAACAGTGTTGAATATTGGAAGACTATTGACTACATGATGACTTTACCCACCTTCATAATTTCTAAAACGCATGACTTTCAAAACATGAGGTGAATAACCTGTGATGTCTTTTTTTATGGCTCCAAAACAATTAAACACAAGTCAGAAACTGAAAAGCTGTGTAATCCAAGTCAGCGCTGTTTGAAGAATGAAACTGAGTTTAGTTTCAGCATTTTATCCCCAAAGTATAGAGCATCATGCTGTAGGTGTTGAGTCGTCGAGTGAGAGCTAAATCCTTCCAAACAGATGGTTGGTGTTTACATTAAGTGCATCTGAAGCCTGTGACAGCCGCTTCTCTGCGCCTCAGATGATAAAGCTGCAGCATGTTTGTCTACCAGTTCGGTATATCATATGGGTTTACAGGTGAAGATAAAAAAAAAACAAACAAAATAACATTTTTTTTTTTTTTTTTTTTTTTACAGCTAAGCTGAGAATAAAAAAAAAAGTGAAAATTCTCAGTATAACAGATAAAGCTCTATGGAGCTTGTTTTGAAAGACAATAGGACTTAACCTTTAGAGCTCCATCTCAGATAATTGAAGTAAACAGTGGCTTGTGATACAAAAGGGGCGGAAAAATTACCATAACATTTCAGGAAACAGATTGTGCTGCATAATGGGGTCTGTGTGCTCCAGCACTCAGGGAGCTTATTTGCTTTTGTTTATTGGTTGTACACACTTGGACAGAATTTCACTTGTGT
Source organism: Salarias fasciatus (assembly GCF_902148845.1). NCBI lineage: Eukaryota > Metazoa > Chordata > Actinopteri > Blenniiformes > Blenniidae > Salarias > Salarias fasciatus. The sequence goes on from NC_043756.1 coordinate 11,766,168, forward strand.
ACATGAGGTTGAAGGCAGCAGTTTCATTTCGGTGCCACCCGTTCCCTTAAGGTGGTCGCAGCCTTAAGGTGGTCTCTCCGTTTTTTGCGATGTTTACTAATCCTTCAGTGTTGTTCTTCATCCCTGTGCTGAAATAATGTACGCTTGCATTATTCATCAGGATGCTCGCTTTAAGTATAAATATACATTACTCCTGAACCTGACCTCGACCCCATCTGTATGTATTCAACTTACCGCTTCATGTTTTACTTATTTTCTGTGTATTTGCTGGCGTATAAAGTAAAGCCAGAGAGGATGGGGGTTCACTTCGAAGACATTTTCATACCATGAAGCGCTGGAGCACTTCTGTATGAGGTAAAAGACTGTAAAAAAGTGTTTGTACTCTACACCGATACAAACAGATATTTGTTTTAGTGTCACTGCTGTTTCCCACATTCGGAATTAAAATAATCTGAAGTTATTGAATAGAGGAATGAAAACAAAAGTCAGAAAATGATCTGTGAGACCAGTGACCTGTTGATTTCAAGTTAAACTATTTAAATATAAGCACACAGAGGTTTGAACCAGTTCTTCCAAAGAAATAACCCTTTCACAGATAATCTGAACCATTAGTCTGTTTATCTTTGACTTGAACCCCCACTCTGTTTAATTTGTAAAGATAAAGTGATTTAGCTGCTGATAGTTTGGATTTATGTGCAGATGCTCTTATAACTTATACTGCACAATAGAAACAGTTAAATATGACACATTCACAGTACTCATTTATTCATCGTTCTACCACATTTAAATTTTTTGCTTCCATGTTTAAAGAAAACAATAAGTTGTCTTAGTAGTTGGCTGATATACTAATTTGGTTAGCATTGTCTTTCATATCGGTGATGGAGTTTTCTGTTTGTCCTTGCCATATTTGCGAGATCTTACTTCAAGTTTCTCATACAATAGAAAAGAAATGATAACTTAAAGAATCGTTTTGTGGAGAGAAGCATTTTTTCCGTGAAATCTCAACTTGAATTACACCCAGAGTTTCTACACTGTTGACTTTGGTTAGTGATGTTGTCAGTTGTGTCTGTTTCTGTATCCCTGCTGAAGCCTCCTATAGGTTATGGGCAATCAATACTGACCATGGCACTATTGAGAACATATATTATGTCCTGACACTTGATTTTGCACACTGACACTTAAGAGCAAACCTTAAAATAACAGATCGATTCCATTTCGAAAACACAGTATGAATCAGACCTTGGAAACGTCTGCGCTCCGTATTGACCACATTACAGAAACACTTCCCCGCAGACAGACCAATCCAGAAGGCTTTTCCTTTATGCTATGGTTGGAATAGCAATTTGATGCTCTATTTGACTGAACATCTGCCCCAAAAGCAATCACATCGTGTAGAGTCTGAGATATTATGGATTTTGAGCAGTTTTGTGGATCTTCCTTCTTTTTGTATTTGTTTTTCTCCCATTCCAGCCGGGCTCTTCTGAAAAGGAAATTGACGACTGCATTGCTTGAGGCCATTGTTAAACTTTGAATGCTCAAAAAGACAAATAGAAATGTACTGTTTGAATCCGGTGATTATACCAGATTTACCTTCTAACGTCACACACAAAAAAAGAAAATGTAGTTTTTTTTTTTTCCTGTGTCCTGCATTTCAGCGTACGATTTGTTCTTATTCACTAGATTTTAAAGAAATGCTGTTGCCCTGCCAGTGCACCAGTATCATTTAGCATTTTCCCGCAGGATGATGTGCTGACTGAAGTGCAGCCAGTTAAAAATCTAATTAACTAATATTAGACTTGTGAAACACATTTAATCCACATCTGCTGGTGTTTTACCACCATCTCTCAGAAATTCAGCTGCAAAGCAGAAACACTGAAAACGGCCTATCTGTAAGAGCTATTGCAATATTAGCCTTTTCCTTTAAATTTTTCTTTTTTAAAACAAAAAGCTGCTTCTCTTCATCAAAATGGCTAAAGGATGGTATAAAGCCAAGTGAGTTGTGAGGAAATAAAATCCCAGGCCCTATTCTGGTTGTACACTTTTGTCCTTCCTTCTCTAAACTGTCCAAGAGCCACTCATTAACGGGGACTTCTCCCGCACATGTGCTTCACTGTCAACAAAAGTACAATGAGGATTGATGGGTTATTTACTGAGCAAGAAGTGGTGTTTGCCACCCCACTTGATGTAAAAGGCTGTGCTCTTTTGCACTTCCTTGTCATTAGCTGGAAGACAACTAATGATAAGGAAGTGCCTGAACAATGCCTCCCTAATTATTGTTGGGATTGTGTCTGTGAGTCATTTCACAGTTTGCCACCCACTCCATCGCAAGATGATTTAATGTTAATAAGCACTGCTGTGATGGAACCAACACTTTTAACGGCGATGTTACGTGGGAGATAGATGTGCAATGAGCATCTGCTAACACGAAAAAAAAAAAGAGTGGGTGTAGGTAGGGAGTACAGGGAAAGGTGATATTTGTCTGTAGTGCTAATGTTGCACATGTACCAATGCTGCAGCATCTTCCCCGGCGAGGGAAGCTGAATCCTCATTTGCAACAAGCCACTTTAGACATTGTGTTGTTTTATTCCCTTGTCAGAAAAAGTAAAAGCGTCCGCATGTTCTGCTGAGCTTTATTGGTCCAGGTTCTGCAGCTATCTTTACGAGAAACAAACATAAAAAAAAAGCCTCAAGTGTCTGTTAAATTTCACAACAGCTGAATATCTTTTCAAATAAACTCACCATGTGTCATTAAAACTTATTGGTTGAATTGCACTCATGTATATGATAAACCCTAAACCAGAATTACCATCTCAACTAGTGTCTAACGGTTTATGACTGCAGCTGCCCGGGAAGTTGATTGTGATGATTAATGCTGCTCATTTACGGCTGAAACACACGGAGCGTCTTAAACTACAACTCAAGTCACGCGCTAATTAAATGCATGTTTGTGGCACATAAAGTCGGTTTGCGTGATGATTTTACTGGGTCTCTGAGTTTTCAAGCTACTGTATGCTGATTAAAACAACCCGTGTCTACTACTTGTTGGCAAGCGGTGGAAGAAAAAAAAAAAAAGACATGAAAACTCCTACAAAAGTTGCACCGCTTGAAGTCTCCGAGCAAAGACACTTGACAGACACAAACAGGATTTGTCAGCCCCAGCGAGGGCGTCTCGGCTGCCAGCATTAGCAGTGACAGCAGGCTGTCATTCTTGATGCTACAGTGCTAAATGGGGATACGATCCATTACCCGGATTTTTTTGACTCTGTCACAGGCCGACTGACCATGAAGGTAAGAGTGATACGTTTTATGGTGGAACTCAGTTTTATGTCTGTTCATCTCGTATTGTTGGGGTTTCTGCCGTAAATCACAGCCACGTTGTTTGGAGATGGTAATGTTCGCACATAAAACTTAGTCACAAGTCAACTTTGCATGTTATTTTATTATCTTTTGTGAAAAATAAAATGAGCGTGGGGGAAATGGGGCAGCCGGCCAAGACTGACTAAATGTCACAATCCTACTTCAGCCAAGTCTCTCACACACACCACACACACACACACCACACACACACATACACACATCTAAACCTCCCACTGAAAGCCTCATCCCGTCTAACACTAGACACGAACCGCTGCATTCTCACCATGAGACACGAGTGCTAATCACTGCACCACTGTGAAGTCGAAAACTTGAGACGTGCGAATAGCTAACATTAAAATGAAGTTCGGGGTTTAAAGCGTCGCTCAGGTCAGGGCCGTCAAATGCTGAATCAGGAAGCAGACGACTACATGAAGCTATCGTGATTACAGTTAAAGCGATAGTTGTGTCGACCCCTCACCCAGACACACTGTCGGTACAACTGAACAGTTTTGTTGCTTTTATCAGGAAAGTATTCAGAGGTCACAGATTTAATGCTAATGTGACAGAAAAAAAGTGCACTAAATGTTTTATGCAACTCTTCCCACTCTAAAGCAGCAAAGTGCTTTTTTTCCTCACGTATCAAATGAACATACTTTATTAAATGGTTTCTTTTTCTTAATAAACATTTTCAGTGTTTTCCTCTTTCTCATCACGTAGCCTACCCGACATTCACAAAAGGGTTTCTTATGATCACAATAAAGAAAAGGAATACACAACTACAGATGAGGTGATTTCTTTCTTTTTTAAAGATGGCAGGCAATGTGCCACATGTCAGACAGAAAAAAGGCTGTTGTCTTGTTTCTGCTTTTGTTGCTTCAGCGCTGATATATTCTGCCACGCAGTGTCAGATATTGCAGGTTTTATTTGGTTTGCTTGTTGGATAAATTGTGTTACAGGTCCTGGTGTCTCTTTCCTCTCATTCCCTCTCACCTCCTCCGATTCCATCTCGGGTGTCTGTCAGCTTGTGAAATTGGGATCACGTGGTTTATCTGAGGAGATCCAAATGCATTTCACACTTTCATTCATTTCAAGTGAGCCTCTGTGCTCTCGTCGCCTCATACAAAAACATCACATGTTTTGGACGGTGAATCTCCAAATCAATGGAGATATAGTAGCAGAATATGTGCCGTTTGCGTCGCTGTAATAGCAGCTCCTGACATGCAGTATCTTTCAGCTGATACCAATGGGAGGACAGAATATGTTCAGAAAGATCACTGCTGGGCAGGATAAGCAGATACTGAGATACTACAAGAGTACTATCAGTAAATTAGTGTATTTTTACTTTAATATATCATACTGGTTGCTTATATTGAACTGTAACATCCCCAAGCTGCCCTGTTTTTTTAGCTTTTGTCTTCAGTCGTAGTTTTTCCAAACAAATTTCCCAAATCAATGGAACATAAAAAGGATAACTCGCAGGAAGACAGCTGCCAATTTTGTTTTGCATTATGCATGTGTCTCCTCATCCCCGACAGTGTATGCACTGTAGGTGCGTCTTTTGTGGGGTTTTTACACTTGTTCGTCCCGTGCACTCGCTCCTCTATCTCCACCGAACACCTTGAGGTCATATCAGCCCCGCGCTGGACGGGCTGCCTGCTTCCTATTTAGATTATGGATGGTTATTACTGCCTCCTGGCTGTCAGTCAGATTAAACCAATATCCCAGGATGGGGGGCTTATCTTGCAACAGAGAGGACTTTTTCCTGGGAAAGACGAGGGTCCATTTAAATAAGTCGTCTTATAAACCTTCCATGTTGTACAAATTTATTAGAGCGGTCTGAAGACGTACAGCACCTTAAGTGTTTACTCTACAAACTGGCGCAATTAGCTGCATTATGTCATTTCTGCTTGACTACTCTTTTATTTTCTATGTTTAATTGCCCAAAATATAGTATTTCCTCCCACTTTTGACACCTGGCATTACTACTTCAGAACAATGCTACGGGTTTCTTTTGAAAGAAATTGTATGTTAGTCTTTTTTTTTCCAGTTTTACACTATGTAGTTCAATGAAATGACAAGAAAGATGATACAAATGATTTGCCTCATTCAGTAATTGAATGATCAATATCTCTATATTTTTTGAGTTCCAATTTGTGTCTTGCGAACGTGAAGGCGCTTTTGACAAGAGAGAAAAGACCTTTTGTGACAAATCTCACCTGAAATATTACACCAGGTTCACAATTTTATCTGCTGTAAAAATCCCCATCAGGTGTGTCCTCGTCTCAGTCAAGGTGACGTTACTGCCGCCGAGTGTGTGAGTGTGAGTGTGTGTGGGATTGATCTGCTTTAGAGAGAAAAAAAAAGATATACAGCTGGTAAAGTGTTAGTAAAACCCTCATGCACCATCAGCAGAGTCAAAAGCCACTTGTCTATTCACTCAGTGCGCCATACATTGTTAAAATTCACCACACCTTCACCGCAAACCCTGGTTTAGATTGGTTAAAATTATTTCCACACTTCATGTTGAGCTCAGAGCAACCCAGAGATGTGCACGGCTACATTTACTTTTTAGAGACATCTGTGCACTGCATGTGCAGCTGAAAATTAAATGGCCTGTAACTAGCAGACACCAGGCTTTATATTACGCCGCACGTCGTCATGGAACTCAAACAAATGTCCTGCACACATGCTTGTAGAGTTTGCGTGTAACATATGAAACGCTTGTTGTGACTTTTCATTTGGTTTGTGACTTCAGTCTTCAACGCTTTTTAATGATGGTTGAAAATGTCACTGCAGGAAATAGCGCTACTTTCCTGATGTCCATATTTATTTGATCTCAACATCTCAAGTCTTGATAAACAGTTGTTTTGAACCTCTGTGTCAAAACAAGTTATCTTTACAGTGCCCACTTTTAATGTCAGCGTTTGCATTTGCAAGGCATTTTACAAAACTGATTCATACACTGTTACAGAAACCCCACGTCATGTTCATAATGAAAGAATATCATACACACCCTGTGCATCTTGTGAATACAACCCTCCATGCTGTTTCTTCTGCACAAGCTTCTGCAGAATGTTACATTATTTTCCTGGACAATAAATAATTCCACAGGCGCAGAAGGTCATTTTCCCATCATTCATAGATGCCATTCAGCTCACATCCACTCATGCCGGTACCTTAATGAGGACTTCCCTCCTCCTCTTGGATTGATTCTGTATTCACGTGGGTGTGGATGCGTGTTTTGATTGGCATCGGTAGATTATGATCGGCATATATTCTCATAAGCCATACGTTGATGCGGCCCATGCTTATGCTGTGACTAATCTTCAGAGAGCCCGAGCAGGAGAGATTTCACCATCCCAGTTTGTTGCATGCTCACTTTTTCATGCACTCTTATGATTCACCACTTCAATACTTGTATAAACAACAACAAAAAAAATCTTCCTTTTATGTATCTCTATCTCTCAGCATGTGTATTTTTGTGTGGGGTGAATAGTTGTCTGCACTCGAAGGCATATGTTTGCTTCTTCTGCCTTTTTGTGTGTGAGTGTTGTGTGTGTGTGTGTGGTTGTCTACAGTACGTGTTTGAGGCTTTGCAAATGTGCGTCTTGACCCTTATGGTAAGCGAGGAGAGGAAAAACGGCAGAAAGAAAACCACACGAAGTGAAGCGTGGAATGCGCTTGGTTTGGGGATTACACTGGCCAACGTGCACGAGGAAAACACAAAGGGGAGCTTCTGCTGCCAGACTGTCGAGGGGTTGAGAAAGTGCTTGGCTCTGGTTCTGTGTGACTTCAGTCAAAGCTTTCTCTCACATTTACATCAGGGTTACAGGCCACGGCTCTCTCTCTTCAGCCGTTTATCGCAGCCGTGTGTGAGCGAACAATTTAGCTCTTCAACCTGGAGATGTTTCTGTATTGACGGACGCAATGTTTTCCTGAGGTAAACAAAGTTACTCACCACATATTTACGACCTGAATATCTTAAAAATCAGAGTGTCTTTTGCTGAATCATCAGTGTGGAACAAACACTGATGGGGGTAGATTTGAAAGGTGCTGATTTTGTCCATATTGATGTTTTAGTGTCACACAGTTGCTGATTCTGGAGGTCACTGTAGCGGAGTGAACTCTGCAGATTAAGATGATCTGAGCTGTTGACGTGACGTGTTATCCTGCTGGAAGTATGCGTCAGAAGATGGGTCTCCTGTGGCCGTAAAGGGATGGAAATGGTCTGTGATTGTGGTGTTTAAAGCTTGCTCACTCGAAACTAAGTGGCCCAAAAATATAACCTTTGACACGTGGCAGGATGGATCCATGCTTTCATGTTGTTTAGGTCAAATTTTGACCCTTCCATCCTCATATCATAGCAGAAAAAGAGACTCATTAGATCGGACAGCATTTTTCCAATTTTTCTATTATCCAATTTTAGTGAACTGTACTATTCTTACCTTATAGTTATGGCACCCGTTTTAGCCTCCTGCTGCTGTATCCCATCAGCCTCAGCTTTCAGTGGGATGCTGCTCTGCATACCCGGGTTGTAAAGTGTGGTTATTTGAGTTACTGTTGCTTTTCCGTCATGGTGATCCAGTCTGGCCGCTCTTCTCTGACCTTTTGTATCAACAAGGCATTTTTGGCCCGGTAACTGCTGCTCACTGGAAATGGTCTCTTTTTCAGACCATTTTCTGTGAACTCTAGAGACGGCTGTGTCTGAAAATCCCAGCAGATCAGCAGTTTCTGGAGAAATCAGCGTTTTGTTTGATTAGCTTTTTGTGTTGATAACTATGAAACAGGTCTACCTAATCGAAGCCCGCCCCACGCTTCATTTTCAGATTACTCAAACCGAATCCTGACCCCGCCCAGCTAATGAGGACCTCATTAAATTCCAAAAACAGGATACAAATTCTTTAACCCTGTTAGAGCACTTTTTGATTTCCCATGCTAAAGAACCACAGGGAACTGTAGTGTCGCCTGAGCACTGATGTATGCTTTGTTAAAGGAGAAGAATCATTTTTTGGTTTCTCAATGTCAGGATTAAAAATGAGATTTGAATAGGTTCGTTTCATTTTTCAGCTGCATAAAACTCGGTATTTCTATGACTAACTCTCCGTCCATAATAAGCTCCATGTGGCCTAAACCCTTTCCTGTATGCTAATGTCTAATTAGTATTCAATGCTAGATGAAAACATGTACATGACATTGAATCTTACTTTAATTATAACACCAGTAACACACATGCATAGTCCCAATATTTAGTTTTCCATCGATGCGACCGTCTATTCTTCCACCTTATTTGTCATGCCTTTCATCTGATGTCCTTGGTTTTGCTGCCACTGTTGCCAAGTCCAGCTCTCAGGCACTTTTTTTTTTTTTTTTTTTTTTTTTTTTTTTGGAGCAATTTTACAAGCAATGATGGAGATAGAGGGCTGAGGTGATGGTCGACAAGCCAAATCTTTAACCACAGAGCCTTTCTGGGCCTTGGAAACCGGGGATGCTGCATGTAAGCATTTATGCCACAGGGGCGAATCCGACACTGGTCCAGAATGATGAACACATATTATTAAAAGGCAACTGACCAAGTTACAGTTTACAGATGGGGGATGGGCTCTGACATGGTGCCTGGGTGGGTGGGGGTGTCTGGCTTTCTATACTGAACTGGCCATGTCTAAAAGTACTGCATGTGTGGTCGTTGCACACGGTGCGGTTTAATTACATAGTTGGATCTCCAGGACTATATACAGCTGCGACGCCGGGCCCTGTGACATTGTTGTGATAAAGCTAATATACTTCTCCCTCTCCTCCCTCCTCCCTCTTTTGTGTCTCAACAGCAGCAGATGGTGAGGAACCAACTTCAGCAGGTGGGAATTTTTTGTGCTGGGTAACGTGATTTCCCCCTCTGTGTGCTCCCGTGTGTTTGCCCGTGTGCATGTATGTGTGTGTGGATTTAAATAGTGAAATGAAGTCCTGTCAAGCCCCTTTAATCCCTTCATCAGGACTAATTCTAATTCCTGATGTGGTTCTTTGATCATGCCTGGTCAGCAGCATTCATGATTATATCATTTAATAGTTCACCTCATAAGGCCGTCCTATTTAAACTCCATAATAGTGTGACTCTGATAAACAGCTCGTCTTTGGCTGATACGTAGTCTGGAGATTGTTTTCAGATGCTCGCAGTCCAATTTGGCCCAGTGATTGCTTTTTGCTTTGATTGTTTTTCATCGCAAGTGAAATATCCTGAATACCTAAGTGCTTAGCATCATACGTAGAGCTGCTTTTTGAAGCCTATTACTGGTGGAATAATCCATCAGAGCAGCATTATTCTCTTGCAATTTTAGTATCTTTATTCTTGAATGAAACGCCGTGCATCTATAAACGCATGCCATTAGCTTCATTTTTGATGTGCAGCTCGCTCCCCTCCCTCAGGGGCTCATGGAGTGTTTCGCGTTGCTCTTAGTGTTTGCATCTAATAGGTGACAAAGTACAGATCTTCATATAGTCGTGCACTTTTCAAACTATTGTCCTCAGAGTATAGTTGGTATTTGTAAGTGCTGATTCTGATTTTATATATGGATATATGTGCAACAAGAGTTTTATTACAAAAGAGACCACCGAGGACAACGGTAAACAAGAAGCTGATTTATCTTCATCAGTGATATAATTAAAATGTCACTTCACATCGTAGGGAAGGAATGCAAAGTGAATACAAACTTCCCTATTCTGAGTGCATCTTCAGCATCTAATTGTCTTGTGTCTTTACGCTCCTTTCATTAATAATAATCCCTGCTGATTTGTTTGAGATCAAGAAGGTTAAAACAAGAATAATTTATTTAGATTAGACATAATACCCCAGGAATCAAAGTAGCTTGTTGTTGCCGATGAAAGATTTGCTAATCTCAAACACTAATCACATTGTTAAGAAATTAAAATGTATACATTGTTCATTGCGTGTTTACGTAGAGCCACACACCAACGCACATTATCCTGATTTAAATGAACATGGATGGTAGAACTCATCTAACTTATCTATGTGAATTCTGTAATGTATAAATAATAATCAGAAATGACAAATAATCTCACAGGTTCAGTATGAGGAAGCACAATTCAAACTTGACTCTCATGACTCTTTTTATAACCTAATATAATTTAGTATTGCTCTCTATTTGTATTTATTTAAAAGTAATTGATAGTCAATTTACAATTGTACAATATTCTAAGTGAAATTAACCTTTCATTATAGGCTCACATTGTGTGTCGTGTTTAGCCCATTCTCCTTAGACAAATTATCACTATATAATGACTTTCTGCATTCATCTTTATAAAGTGTGAAATACAGTGCTTGAACATTGATATTGTCCACAATAACTGCTGCAAATGATTGTACCTGTAAACTGTATGTTTAGTGCCATTTCTTGTTTCGAATTTAGTAAATTACAGTAATGAAATATGTGTGGTTTCATTTTGAATTACAGAAATCATCTTCAACAAAACCTTAAAGTTATCTGTATTGAACCCATGAAGGGATAATCCAGCCGTAAATCATCTGACCCAGGTCTCTCAGGTTTGTTTTCTGTGTGCTGTACACATTTCACCAGAGAGCAGAAGTGATCGAATGTGGCAAACGAACCCGAGAAATAATTACGGGATTGAAAAATGACCCGAATTAGGTGTGACTTGCGACCCACTGACCCGGAACCGGACCGAGGGAGAAAATAGGACAGGGTGATGTGGGAGGCCAAATTACTGGTGACAGTTTTGAGAAGTTTAGCATATCAGCTGCTCTTTCGCACACCCTTGTGTATCTTCGCGCTGCATATGCTCACGCTTTGTTTCATCGTGCCTGGCCTGTGTTTTGGTCTGGTGGGCGTTCTGTGTCGAAGCAGATTCGATTGTGTTGTTGTGGCGCCTGTGAACATCGACAGCACAGAGCATCTGAAGTTACTAATTAGAAGTGAAAGTTTGAGGTTGAGAGGGGAAAAAAACCCCTGCTCTAACTCGAGAGCACGTTTCGTTTCGCTTTGCCCCCCCCTCAGACTCAGTGGAATACGAAAATGAAGAAACCGATCAGCTACAGTTCATCTGCACAAAGCAGGATTATTTTTGCATATCTGGGGAATTCCTTTTTGATTACTTTGAAAATAGAAAGAGCTTCGGTAACTAATCATACCACGCATTCAGCCGCCCGTTCTCTATAGATTATAGAGAAACGGTGGCAGCCTAGTTGAGGGTGATGCCCGAACAATATTGATAAATACAGAGTTGAGATTCAAGTGCTTGCTTTCTTCTGTTGTCCCTAATGAGAGGATGTCAGTCAGCCTTTGAATCCTGGAGAAAGTTTACACTGCTTCAGTACTTTGTACATTTATTATTGACAAGCTGTTAGCTGTAATTGATTCTTAAATCCAATATTTACAAAACTTTACGAGCAGTACTTTGTGTTCATTCATTAAACGATTATCCATCTTTAATGGAGTCTGAACGTCGAAGCTCTCACTTTGTCGCATGTTGAAATCCTTAAATCAGTGTTTTAGATGAGCTTAGTGTGATCTAAAGACAAACTATTCATCTAAATCTGCTTACTATGTTTAGATATAATATCGTCTTGTTAGGTTTATCATGTTTCTGTTCCAAATATTGCCCTTTAGAGCAGAAAATACACATCTTGGTGCTTCAGTGTATGCTAGAGATCAAATCTCATTCTGTGTTTGCTGTATCATTTCTGTGTGAAATATGTTTCGCAGACTGAAAAGTCTCACTTTTCAGCAGGCATTGGCCTAACATCAGTCCTTCAGATCCACCGTGTTCCTGGCATTGATGAAGCAAAGCTCATTTTATGCTTACAGTGGTTCTCTGTGGTGCGCAGGTTGAGGTTCTTTGAGGAGGCTCCACGAAGCAGCCGCCGCTTTTACGGCGCCCGCTGCAGGGGCTGCACAAATTGCATGTGACCTAGAAAATATGTATTTTCATATCGCTGCAGGTTCCCCCCGAAATATTATTAACACACAAGTGGCAACGAGTCAAAAACAACTGCAAGTTTATTTTAATCCTTAAAGTTTCCCGACATATTGCCGCTTTGACGTTTTTCCTACTGATGCGTATGGATCACTTATGTATTGACGTAAGAAAACTAATACCGCTTTCTCTTCCTTTATGACCTTGAATTGGCGAGTTAAAAGGAACTATTAAAGTGATGTGTTTGAAAACATCCTTGTGCTCACCTTGCATTGGGGATCATTAGAATATCTCCACCCGGGACAACTGTGTGCTTTATCACACCAGATAAAGCTTTTGCTTCATTCCGTAGACAAATCCTCAATTTATGGGGGGAGAAAAAAGAAAAAGAAAGAAAAGATTATATTTCATTTTGAAAACAAAGCCCTAAAAATGTCTCCGTCAGAGTTTATCTCGTTCATTCAGATGACTGAACATCCTTTTTATGTCTCTGCAATATGCTTCTGTAAACACCAGTATCAGAAAGGTGTCCTGTTCTTTTTATTTATTTTTTTTTTTTGCAGAGACTCTGGGACACATGGTACAGATTTGACATTTTCGTGGCATTTATTCTTTAACAAGACTTCCTCCAGACCTCCCAGAAATGATGCCGATCTCCAGTGTGACCTCTTCCTTCGGATATTTATTTGACATATCTGAAAGTATTTTGTTTCTGCATGATTCTCATTGCTTCCCCCCTCTTTAGCGCATCTGTCTGACATTGTCAAACGCTGATGGGCTGAAATGGCGGCGTGGCAAGGGCACGGGAAACACGGGAGGCCAAGGACTCACTAAAAGCCTGAGCGTGCGGCGGCTCACGCTGAGAGCCTCGATGTGATGTTGGCGGTTCGGTGCCAACTTTCATCAGCTGAGTTGCAGGATGGATGCAATGACCATGAGCCCGTGAACCGCGACGCCGTCGCTGGAAAGGAGGCTGGGTTAAAATAGATTTGACACAATTAGGCCATGTCAGATTTCGCCGCGATGTGGCTGGGTACGCATTAAAAGCCGACGAAGCTTTAATGTACAGTTCGCGCCTCTGGAGGCAGGTAAAACGTCTGCGTGTGTTTATTTTAAGACTTCGTTCAGAGGTTAGCAGAGCGGCTGTCACTGTTAACTCACAGCCGTGCTGAGATAAAGGAACTCAGGAACATAGAAATGACGGCTTCTTTCTCAGGTGTGTTATTTCACGTCTGTCACTTAGAGATCTCCTTAAACTATGAGTTTTAAATTAAACTATAACTGGATTTTGAGTGTCGGTCGGGAGATCGTGACTTGTGTGCAGATGCTGGGTGGCGGCTACTCAGCGGATCTGATTAAAAAGCACTTCCTCCACTGCAGATGTACAGTAAATGCTAAGCTGGCTGCTCAGGCTGACCCACTTCACTGGGATCAGCAGAAATCTGTAACAAGAACAGTCAGTAATTCTTTGTCCGACCTAATCTTGACCCCACACAGCGCTGTAAAGACAATCGAGATTAAGTGAATCTCGGCCTAGCTGCAGCTGTACGTCTTTCCTCTTCTCTGAATTTGTCCGTCTTTACAAGGGGCTGGAGTCTGTTGTTGACATATTTTATGATGAAAGGTTTTCTCTGAGTGTGTATCTTATGTGAAAACAGTGAGCAGGAGGCTTTGTGTTTAATTATGTCCTTCTTGTGAAGTCAAGTGAGTCTTAACTGGCTTCTCAGCTTCAGTTGGCGTTGTGAAGAACTGAGCGCTGTAACGCATACTATCATTAAAGAGCTCGGTTTTAATGTTTGGGAGCACGTGTGACATTATTCCTGCCCTTTTTCATGAAATCTGTATTCCTTGTGTGTTTACAGAGCGCAAATGTCCGTGAAAGCTTTCCCGCCAAGACGTAAGAGCACATATGTAGCTTTAAACCTGAAAATGTCAAGTCTTTGTGATTGATCTGTGAGGAAACAAAGGATGCTTCCCCATGTTTAACCATTGGTCAGGTTTTCCCCCAGCTGATTGATTGTTCTCTCTCCGCCGCCGCAAAAGAAATCTCTGAGCCTGTGCCGGACGCAACGTGGGCTCACATCAATCACCGAGCCGGCGTGGGCTTGTACAGCAGAGCAGCAGCTGACATTCACACAGGAAAACTGCCCATGTTTTTTTCATGACATCCTCACGCAGACATGCATCACACAAGTTTCAGGGAGAGGAGAGCATCCACTGATTGCACACAGCATCCATTCTCCTCTTTTTTTTTCTTTTTTTTTTACTGGGGGAACAAAAAAATGGCATGTTTTTTTTGGCGAGTGAGGTTGAGTCCTTTCCATTTTGCTGCCTCTAGTGAGCTGTCATTTCTGTACGCTGCAATTCTCTGGGGATGAAAGGGTCATTGTTGGAATAAAATTGGAAATCCATTGGAATAAAAACGCATAAAGGATGAATTTATGCCTCAAAAGGACATTCAGAAATGCAAAATACTGTGTTTATGTGCAGTGTTTGCTAAAAATGGATCCATATTCTTTTATTTTTCTGTATTTTTTTTCTCTTTCTGAAATTTGTGCTGACTTTATACTTTGGCTGTAACGTAGCACCAAACTCAGTCTGCAACATTTTCAGTAATACATTTTTTAACCATATGTATCCTAATTTTGCCCTCTTATTGCTTGTTTTAATCAGGATTCAGTTATAGCAATATAAGTTGAAGTGATGTCCCCTCAGGAGAAGAAATGAACAGCATATGTAGGCTATATGACTATATGTGTGTTTGATTCCAACTCGCAACAGCTTTGCAGTCCATCCAGTTTTGGCTTCTTCTTTTTTTTATTTCCTACACATTCAGTGTAAAAATATTCCCTCTTTCCCGAAGCTTGAAGTTATTTTGGTTTAGAGCTGACATCCAGCTCCATACATCACAGTAAATCAATCTCTTTGAAATATTGCTTTATAATGTTTTGGGGCCTTTCATACCAAAAGTTTTGCACTCAACGTAGCTGTCACACAGAACACACTCTCCCCGAATCTCTCTCGCACTCTCAATTTAGCTCTCTTTTTCCTCTCCTCTTTCACTATCCTCCCTCCGCCGCCGTTCCTTCCCTGCTTTATGCGCTCTCCATTAGGGAGGCTGTCAGTACAGCATGGCGCGACTATAGATCGTCACATCAAAACAGCCCTGGAACCTGTCATTCCCCTCCTCCCCCTCGGAGAGCAGGGCTTCTCTGAAAGCTATTATACTTTACTCTGTTCAGCTGATTAGCCCCGCTGCTCACGTATCACTGATACAGGCTTTCAAACGGCACGTCTCCCGTAGAATCGCCTTGTTTCTAATTCACATCCAGAGGCCTACTAATTCCAACGTGAGCACAGTAATGAACTGGGAGCCGATGATATTCATTTTCCGTGATAAGTTCATCCCAGATGTTTTCGGGATCGGGGGCGAGTCTTAAATGGTCGGCCCCATGATGTAGTATTTCAATTCAAGGCCAGTCCCGTTTACTTGACATTGTCAAATGTTGTGCTCGTGGCTGTTAATTTGTCAGGCTGAGTTAAGAGGGCATGATAGTCTCACCCTTGAGACTTCTTCTCGTAGCTTATCACTTAAAATGAAATAAGAGTCCTGTCACAGCACAGTTTACCTGTCAACACTAAGATATGACTGTAAAAATACTTTAATATATGTTTTTTTCTTGTTCTTTTTTTTTTATTATTTTTTTTAGAGATAGTGAGCCTCCAAAAACAAATTCATTTTGCTTCCTCTTCCCCTTCCTCGGACAACTTTTAAGTGACTCGCTTATCTCACGTGCCACTTTAGACAATAGATTTCAGTCCTCTGACGTTTAACACGGCTCCAGCTAATTTCCAGTGAGAGATGTGTGAAGTTTTCCCATCTAACTTCAGCCCGAAGTTTTGACAGCTTGGGTACAGTCGTACAGCGACATTTTTAAAAGATGAGACAGCTATTGGCAGGCCTTTGAGTTATGAAACCAATAACCCTGCTTTAAATCCCCGCCGTTTCCATTTGGCCCCATGCTGCAGGTTAGTCTGAGGAAGATTTCAGGTGGCATTAATATGACTCTGTGGTATGGGTACTGCCAATTAAGAGGTATATTTCACACACCCCGTCTTCACTTGTAATAACTCTCTTTCACAGCTTCGGTTGTCATCATCAGTCCCAAACAGGATGCCATTATGAGAAGAAGAATAAAACCAAACAATGAAACACTTGGAAAGAGATTAAAAGGGGCTACAGTAGCGTTGTTAATCATCACAAGAATAACTCTAATAGTTCCTTTTATTAAATATTTTTCTTTTGTTTGCCTAATCCCAGAGGTATGAATTCACTCGTGGTAAACATCCCAGTGTTTCCCTACTGAAACGCTGTGGAGAAAATAATGGTCATGATGAATGGGAGTGGTGTGGCGTGTGCACAGCGGGGTTACGGATTCTTGGAAGCCATGAATATGTATTTCCTTGCAAATTAGTGTTTGACTCATAGCCTTTTGGTGAACTGAGCTGAACTGACCCTTGGACAGTGTAAAGCTTGAGCAGCCTTTGATTTTCTGTGGAAACACAGGACTGGTGTAATCTGTTGGCAACATGTGAAACATGCAGAGCGGGCTGTGCCCACTGTGACTGGAGACTCAATGCACAGATCAGTGGAGCCGCAGTGCAACAAAGAAAATAGGAATGGTGCATTTTCTCTGTACCTGCTTGGAAGTATTCTACAGAAATCCATAAACATAAATATTCCTGATGGATTAATGCTGCTCTATTTCACTTCCACATGAAAGAGCTTTTACATTTGAGAACAGTTAAGTCATATATTAGTGTGTGATTTGCTGGGAGAGACGGATGGATGTTCATCTCGTCTCTCTGCATCCCTCCGTCTACTTCGTTAGTTTTACCGCATGATAAAGTTCATCTTACTTGCACAGCGATTCAAGGTCCTTCATCAGCAGATCAGACAAAACCAGACACACAATGTGTTCATATACAAGGATTTGACTTCTCCTGAAAAGTCGAGTTGTTCTAACAGGTATTGCTCTAAACATCCACTGTAAAGTGGTTTATCCAAATTTCGGAGGCTTCATTACACACTAAACTATCAATATCTGCTGAGACATGACTAGGACTGCGAATCATGCTTTTTGGGTGAGCTCTCAAAACAAATCAGGACGTTGACTCTCTGCAGTGTCCCGGACATTTTGCACACTTGCCACTTCTCCCATACTGCACCTTCTGTTACTCAAAGCGTCAACGCTAGAAGGTCAGTTATTAATTATCCAGCCAGCCAGTGTGTGACATCCAGAGGAGCAACAAAAGCATCTGCAATCACTTATGCAATCACAGTTTCTGAGACAAATGTTTTACTCTGTGAATAGAAATAAAGTCTACTAACATTGACTTTTCTTTATAATTGATGTGTATGTTATTTGTTTTGGCTAAAACAAAGTGATCCTGCATCTTTAGGTGGTGAACTGTGCGTGATAGTGCCTCACTCTTCTTTATTTTGTCGCCGTTTTGATGAATAAATAAACCTACTAATGCCTGTTTTGTGTTTTCTGCTGTGTGTCAGATCAGTCAGGCAGAACTGAATTGATCCGGCTCTCCTCTCTAACCTGCGTATGTGCGAGCGGTTTGACACGTGCGTTCTCTGGCTGCATCTGGATGACGCTTCAGCTCGTCTCTGCTCTCTGTGTGGATGGAAGCGTTGGCTTCCTGGAGGGGACGCGTTCAGTGATCTCTGGAGGCGCCTTGGGCCGCCCCCGTGGTGTCGCCCGCCGAAGACCAGCAGGACACACACACACACACACACAGTCAACCTCTCCCTGCTCTCCTGTCATCCTCGCTTTTCCCTGTCACACAGTTTTACCCACACACACACAACTCTCACACAAGGTCTCACGTGTAATTTATGCATCTAAAACTTTTTCATGTAGCCGTGTTCAAAAGCCAGCCGATACCACACCGCGGCTGTGTTTTTGTGTCGACTCACTGTGGGATATGGTTGTCAGAGTCTGTTTTCGTCACTCCTGACGCGACGGTAGACATTTTATTCGTGCTCAGTGTGAAATGCGGTGTCGGAACAAACAGTGTTACTTAGTTGTTGTGTTTTTTTTGTTTTTTTTTTGTAATCGTAAGAAATGATCAAGTAAAAACTGTCACACCATTCTACTCATCTGGGCTTGAAACAGACTTCCTGAAGTTGTTTACTTGTGTTTTTTTTCACGCAGGGCCTTGCCACCCGAACCCGTGCCACAACCGAGGAACGTGTGAGATCAGTGAGACTTACAGGGGCGACACTTTCATCGGCTACGTGTGCAAATGTCCGCCGGGCTTCAGTGGAGTTCACTGCCAACACAGTAAGTTTGACCACCGTTTCTTCATCTCAGCGCTCACAGCCATCGAATCATTTCAGTCATTCGATCAATAATTAGACGGTTCCTTAGAAGTACTTCAGTGAAGTCTGGTTTGTTGGTTCCATCGAGGACCTCGTGCGACACAAATGACCTTGAGCAGGTGAGCAAACGTTGAAGAGCTGACGTAAAGTAAATTCTTGTTGAAAGACCAGTTCAGCAAAACGATAGTGGGTTTGTGGAGAAAGGAAAAGCTGAACCTGCTTTCTTTTGTTGAACATGCTCTTAATAAAGGTTAGTGTCAGGAGGTTTTCGCTGCCGATGAGGTAATACTTTATGTTGGGGAACATTGTTCTCATCCACACTACTATTTATCCTGTGCTCATACTGCGCTCTCTGAACTCCTCAACTTAATTCCCTGGAACTTTGCTCAAGGCTGATCGTCAATACAGACATCTCAGGATCCTCTGGTTTCAACCAACATCATTTACTTTGAAAGATATGTGGCAGTGTTTATGGGCGTATATTGGTAATTCAGCAATTTTGCTTTTTCTTGAAAATGATTTTTTGATTTATAATTCAAAGTCAGACCATATTTTCTTGTCTAAGAACATTTTCTTTCATAAATGCACTGTGTTTTTTGTGTACTCCTTTAGTTTCTGATAGTCTCACTGCAAATATCCGATGGCTTCAAGGCTTTCTTATCTATTTTGCGGCTGCACTTACACAAACTCATTTACAGTCTGAATGTAAATCCCTGCAAATCTAATTATTCATTCGGAAACAGATGGTGAAGTCGTCAACAAACCAGTAGTACAGATACTCACATACAGTATCAAGCTATCACATTCATAGTCTGCCTTCTGAATGGGTCCCAGGATTTGGAAATAGCACGTAGCTTTGTCTCAAAGTGCTAAATCTTGCTAAATCCGGCACTGTGATATATAGGCCAAGTTCTGTGGCTTCCCTGCCTGCGTGTGTGTGCTTGGCTGAGCATTGCATTAGCCCACATAACACAGTTGTCCTTCATCGCAGGTGTGCTTGTAAGTAATGGATTTAATGTATCATGGTGCAAACTGTGTGGCGAGATGGATCCTCATAGGTTGGAAGAAAGAAAGCGGACTTGCACAGGGGGAGGATGAAGAGCCGGTAACCAACACTCCAAAGAAAACATTTATTCATGTCTGTGTAACGCTGCCAGACACGGCCGAGACGAACAAGGAAGCCTTGTAGCTGATAGATGATGAAAAGAAATGGAATTTTTCTCAAACACATCGGGTGTCAGTCATTGATTATTTGTTGCCGTATCTTTGTTATCTTTGCTATTTCATTAAAAGGCGCCAAACATAAAAGGCAATGGAGCGAGTCATTGTATCAACCGTCTGTCATTGTGTTTATCTCCAGACAGGATTGAGAGTGATTGGCTCGCTTTCATGTCATAATTCAGTTATTGTTTCCTATTAAGCCTTTAGGTTGGTGAGAAACTGATTCGATATGGGCTGAAAGCACATTAATGTCTGCCAATTTTCCTCACGGTCATTACAGCTACAGAAAGAGAGAGAGAGAGAGACATTATATGTTTGAAGACATTCGTAATCAAAGCTATGTCTAGATAATTCCAGCAATTGAATTATAAGGGCACATTCATTATTGTTCGCTCAGGATAGTGGTATATCTAGCCTTGATAGGTATAGTGCTGCTTTTATATGAATAACACACCTAATGAAAAGAATAATAGCACATGAAATACACACAGAAACATCAGTAGAACAGCAGGAACAAGAAGAAAAGATGATGTTTTTTGTATTCCTGGAAAGCGGCCTATCGTTTACGTGTGTAACTTCAGTGAACTGCGCGGTGAAAGGCAGATCATGATCCGGCCTGACACTTCCAGCCACCACAGAAGAGTAAAGTGCAACTTCAAAATATTTGATGAAACTTTCACAATGTGTATTCATGATAGACTAAAATTCAGAATGAGAAAGTCAAACCGCCGTCCTCTGTATTTTAGGATTGCAGCGTTTTACCGTATTAACACTGTCCAAGAGACCTGGCACAACATTTGTAGATATATTCAAAGTAATTCCTGGAAAACAAAAATTCATGTCAATTCTTGTATTGGTTCTGAGAGTAGCCATGCAACAGGCGACAGGTTGCACACTGGACTCACACTCTGTGTGTTTTATCTGAACATTTCCACCATTTGCCTTCAGATATTGTGAGGAATACAAAATAAAATCTGTGTGAAACAAGTCTAGTTTTGTACTGTTCCTCTTCATATCTCCTTGCTCTGTCAGATCCAAAACCAATTTCACACCTCGGCATATTATCCTAAGTACATGCACCATATATCCCTCTTGTCAGGCCTGTTTTATGAAGCACATCAAGGAAGGCTGCCGCACGAATACCTGCTCAGGAGAAGCACCAGCTCTTTGAGACCGCCTTTGATGTGGCAGTCATTGTACCCAGTCCGTGTTGTTGGACCTCTATTTCCTCCTGAATGCAGTGAATCATCACAAGGAGTCGGCGTTCTCGTATTTTGGTTTTGACGTCAGTGGCTGAAGGTGATAACGGCGCGCCGACACAGCGAAGTGCACACTCAGTGGAACGCTTCAAAAGTTTAATTTCTCTCACCCACTGAATCTCTCATTGTATTTTTCTCAATCAGGATATTTTTTTGTGTCACTTGCACCATTTCATAATGTTCCACTGCTTATGTGGATTTTTATTTCTTTCTCTTTGCTGCATTGATTTAAGTTTTTACTCAGACAAAAGCGTCTCGGCCTCATTTGAGGAATCCCTGGTTAAGTTTGGGTTACTGTCGCAGCTTTTTTTTTTTAATTATTATTATTGGAGACAGTATTATCACAAAGTCATTCATCTTTTGAATAGTGTGGCGTCACGTCTCTTTAGTGACAGGAGAACAAGTGCGACGTTTTTGGGCAAGTAGCCAAATGCTGTAATGAAGTGTCACAGTGTGAAAATTGGAACTGATTGCCTCAGACGTCACAGGATTGCAGATCTTTTTTTTTAGGGTGCCCATTCTCAGTCCATCAAGGACACATGTAGTGTCTGTTGGAGTCAAGATTTCAATGCAAAGAAATTCATGGATGAGATTCAGAAATGAAAACTCTTTACTCCTCCATGTGTGTTAAAGAAACGGTCTCTCCATACTGTGAGCCTGTGTTTTCAGCCATTAGTTTTCCAAGGTGAAACAAGTTGTTTGAACCACAGAAGAGAAAAAAGGAATTAACTTGGCTAAACTGTGTGTCAGATAACCGACCCTGTGTTCACTTTCTATCTGGATCTTTCTCCAGCCTCCCCTCGCCTGCGAGTCCTTTGACTACCTTCCGCCTTGCTCCTTGATCAATACGCCTCTTCCTGCTTCTTTCAGGAGCAGAGCATCGGGGTGGGATTGATTGAGGTTAAATGTAGGATGTGTGAAATGTCTTTTTTCTTAAAGTGTGGCCCCTGCGTTTGATCATGTATTGACAGTTGCTATCATGCTGTATTAGTTCTGGCGCCTCCATAGCTTCTCGCCACGGCGTAATCAGCCGGTGTTTATGGCTGCGGCCTGATGTAATGCCGCAAGGAGCCATTACTGTTCAATTCACCTGAGGCAGATCAGGCGCCGCTTTTCCTCAGCACTGGAGAAAAAAGGATTCATACAGGCGTGCTCTTTGGTGTCCCATACGAAGCGGCTGGTAAGAAGGCATCCAAAAGAGATTCTACTCTCTCCTTTATTCTACTTTGTTTTTTAATGGCCTCGGATGCTTTTCTCCTACATTCACCAAAAGTGAGCGAGAGAAATTGAGACGCCCCTCCTCTTTTCTTTGTATTATTTTTTTTTTTTTTTTTTTCAGCTCAATTTGTTACTTATAAAGAAGATCGCTCGCACAATAGCACTAAAGCCAGAGGCGGCATGAATGAGCATCAAAACAACAGTCGCTGTGTACATCTTAACCCCTAAGCACTTCACTACGGCGGCACGCTCTGCCTGTCAGGCACAATGCGGAGGCCTGACAGCGTCTCCCGGCACCCGCTCCACCCCTGCGAACACCCACCACTTCACTTTACCAGCACTCCGAGTGGTTACCTGCACACCGCCGAGTGAGAAATCACTTGCCCTTCTCAAAGCTGCCACCGCGTCGCAGGAGGTGACTCCGCAAACCGCGGATGCTACAGTATTTCATTTTTTATTTCTTTTTTTTTTTCTTTTTTGATGGTTTCGGTTTTTTTCTCAGCCGCTCCTCACGCGGAGACCACCGGGAGAGTACAGTAGGCGAGGTGGAGTGAGATTGGTGGGGCTCGTGTCTTTCTGTTTCCTCGCTCCACATCCAGGAAGTTGTTATTTCCTCCTCACTGTGAGGCGGCACTTGTAAAGTCAATTCGGCAAAGATCACGATGAATCATGGGACCTGCCTTTCCCCTTCGGTAGCCGTTTTCAAATGTTAATGGCACTTCGATGGTCGTTATCAGTCCTAAATTTGCTTAACTTGAAATTAAGCTTTCTCACAGGAAAATAGGAGAATTTTTTTTTTTTGAGGAGACATTTAAATTATGTACAATCTGAAGCAGTAAGATTGCATCAGAGAACCTGCAGTGCTCGGTCGCACCCCTGTAAATATATCCAGTATATGGCACCAGTTTACACTTTGTCAACAGTGTTCGCGCTCTCACTCCTCAAGCTGCTTCCCTGTCAGCTCACAAAATGTCGAACATGTGGACTCAATAAGTGCTCCTTCTGTTCGCATAATACAAAAAAAAAGATAACAGTTATAGAACGGAAGTAGAATCCCATATTGCGGCAAAATGATCTTTAAAAGTTCTCAAATCTGCCCCCCCCCCCCCCCCCCCCCCCCCCCCCCCCCCCCCCACCCCCCCCCCCCCCCCCCCCCCCCCCCCCCCCCCCCCGTTCGTCTCTATAGTGAAGCTATGAAGCTATACAAAGTTTGCTTACTGTTCAAGGGTTAATTTGTCGCTGCACAAATTTCACCAAGTGTCTGAGCAGTACGGTTGCATCTAGTTTCAGGGCGGATTTCACTTCAAGTTTCAAAAATTATGTTTCCAGGGCAGGATTAGCGGAATGGATTAAGATAGATTTAAGCACAACTTACATTAGTGAGAAAGTTTAAGGGAAAACTTGGCAGATCAGGCAGGAAGAGTACTTTGTCCATAGAAAGTTAATCCATTTTCATAATAAACAGAGGCATTGGTTTAGTCATAGTGCCCGGGGTTTGTACTCGTAGGTATAACTTTGTCTCGTCTTCACAGCCTCTGGGTTGCAAGAGTTGAGAAGTTTTGCTGAAATTATGCTGATCTACACGCATGCTTTATTTTTACATGAATAAATTAGCATGAGAAACTTCGCATCAGCTTATTTTCTCAGAATAGACGTGGCACAATAATATTGGTCGTAAGTTTTGGTATATTAGTTGGACATTTAAAAGCCTATATTATCTTTTTCACCAGAGACTGTCAGATTTTGTGAAGTTCGTCAGAAGGCTGATATAATATCACAGTTTCTGAGACTTGCCCGCTCCCCAGCGTGACGTGGTCTCAGAGACGTAATGGAGACGGGCAGCCTCCGGGCTCCCACCGCCGCCCCACCGCTGTGATGCAGTGGCGGAGAGCGCAGCCTTTTCCAGACACCATCTCAGCATTACATTCACAATTCCACAGCCCACCCACGTCTCACAGGCTGCGGTCGCAAAGCTGCATTTACAGGAAGAGATGAGTGTGGAGAATCCTGTGGGAAGGGTCTCCAGTCCGCTGAACCGCCGAAGAAATGACCACAAGCACACAGCCTGGCCGACAGGCGCCAACATGTGGAGAGTGTCTGCGGATCACAATGGAAATACCAGCATGTCTGATTTGTGGAGCTTTAAGTCTTCTTAGTATTTAATTCAGTGAGGAGAAACCAGCGCATCTATCATCTTTATACCAGGACTTAGGGCTGCAGGATATTAGTGAAACATGTGATCTGCGATCATCTTGTCGTGTATTGCTTTGGGATTTGCTCTTCCAAACAAAATTGCTGCTTCACTTCTTGGACTCATTTTCAAGCAGACGCAACTGGGCCATGTTTTGTTCTCCTTCTCTCTTTTTTAATCGCTTGTGAATCTGCTGTTCCCACCAGCCGCGCTTCTTAAAAGGAGCAGTTGTTGACTCTGTCGTTTTCTGTCATTTTTGTGCCTCTGTGAATCTGGATTTTTGCCACCATGTTGGTATAATGAAGTGAAATACAGCTTGGAGGCATCATTTAATGAAGTTTGGTCAGCGCTTTTAGGTGTTACTGATATCACTATGATGATAGATTGAAGATATATCAATCAGCTATCAAAAAAACATCCTGATTTAAACTGTATGATAGATTAAAAAAAAAGTCCATATGCTGCTCATCTTTGAACAATATACTTTATTGCAGTATTTTAGGAAAACAAAGCAATTGTTGCTTCCCAGTGTCCGATCGCCTCTCCTAGTTTGGTTCTGGACACACCTCACTTGAACATTTCCTTTTTTTTTTTTTATTATTATTGGCAAGGAGCTTTGTTGGTATTTTGTGTTTACAGTTAGACACAAAACGTTCACGCCGAGCCGAGGTCAAGAGTTGGCAGCCCTGAGAGCATGCAGGGATCTAAATCTGCTCGCTCGGCCGTACCGCTGGACTCGCCTCCGTTTTGGAGACAAAAGGCGTCTCTCCTCCATGTAAATCAAGCCGCAGTGTAAAGCCTTGGTTTTAGGATGGGGTAAGTACATTTTTGAGTTACGGGTAGAGTTCAGGTTCAAAGCAGGCGAGCAAGTAGTTTATGGCTCGGTTTGGGGTGAGCCTTCTGGAAATGACTTTAAATCAATGTAATGTTGTGAAGGAAGGGAAAGATGAGTGTTTGTGTGTGCGAGTCTGAGCCTGGAGCTCCGAATGTAGCTCACTCTGAGGCACACCGTTGTTCCTCAGTCTGACTGATCGGCGCCTGGTGGAATGGCAACTTTGGGCGCCTCCGTGAAAATGGCGCGGTGGAAAAAGACGTCTTCCCTTTGCATAATGTAACCGGCATTGTCTCACTCGACAAAGGCTTAATTATCTCCGCTTCTGAGGTTGTGAAGGCGTACTTGGCACGCTGCAAAGCAGAGGCACTTTGTTTCTTTATATAAGGTCTTCAGTTGAATTCAAAGGAGGGGAAACTCTCACCCACACTGACTTTGATAGTTTTTTTTTTTTTTTTTTTGCACATTTCTGGCTGGGAATACCTGGACCTGGTCAAGGTGTGTGTGTGTGTGTTTGTGTGTGTGGCATGTTTCTGAAATGAAGTCCCACCTTCCACTGAGCACAAAGGCTTACTGATGAAACACCATCACGACCAACTTGGACTGTCGGTGTGTGTGCGCCTCTGCTAGAAATGCCAGGGTTTTATTATATTGCAGTTTGTTTTCTCTGACTGAGATATTCATCACTGCCACAACTAAATTTATACTGTCCTGAAGTAGCTGCAGGCACCTGCTTTGGGGCCGAGTTCTTGGTGTTTTCACCATTTGAGATGCTCAAAAACTGCTGCAGAAACAAACTCTGCTTTGAACCTATAGAGCATCGTTTTCCATGTGTTCATCATCTGTTCATATCCGTTTGCTTGTGTTTGTTTCAGGAAACCAGATGTCGAAGGAAGTAACTGTAATATACATTTTAAAAGCTGAACAATTACTCCTCATATTAGTAAATTCTACAGTAAACACATTCTAGGCATTTTTTCGTGTTCTTAATAAATGTCTGACTACATCAGTGGTTTTAAAATAATTAAGGCTCACTATCTTTCCCACCTACGTTGATCTTTTAGCATCCTGCAAAACTGGAATGTTTGTGGCTGGCTGTCTTATTGTATCTGGCAGTATGGGTCAGGCTTCAAATATAGTCTGTTTGGAAGGTTGACTTATGAAAACAAACTAGTTTTAACATTTTCTTGACATAGTTTTACAAACTATCTAAAAGTCACAGTTCTCTCACATTCACTTTGTTCAAGGTTAACACAGCTCACATCTCCCCGCAGCGCGTCTCAAAAGGCTTCCACACATGTGAAATATGCAGGTGGGAGGAAAGACGGTCTTTGTACAATAGATGGTTATTCTCAGCATCGAGGCGTACAGCATTTCTTTAATGTGTGTCCCTGTACTAATACATAAACTCATATTGCAATTCTGCAGATAAGGAGAGATTATTTGTTGGATATGTTCTGATGAGGGGACTTTTCTGCAGAGCACAGAGGTTTTACAGTGACATTATTTCAATCTGCACAGATGTGAGCTGAGAAGGCTCCCGTAGTCTGATGAGCAGTGCAGATGACTTCATAAATGCACAGCTATCTAAAACACAATACATATTTAATGAATGTGCTATGTTTAGTAAACACATAAAGGAGAGGGGCTTTAATTGCTCTGTGAAATCCACAGTCCACATAAAGCCAAAAACGCAGAGTATCCACTGAAACATGACATCATTATGGAAAATAACGATAACCGTGCTTTACATAATCGTTTCATTTCCTCTCAGCTATGTTTGCTTTTGTTCGTTCTTAGTGCACGTGTGTTTGATGTTATGTGACTGAGTGGAGCACAGAGCAGGTAGTCTGGTCACAGGTCAGTGCTGTTCTCCTCACGTCTATTTTCTCAGGCGTCCCGCTGCCCCTCCGTCCATTACCGTTACTCTCCTCTGTCAAAGGGCGGTTTGGATAACAAGCCTGGGAAAGCAGCTAAATTCAAGGTGTTCAGGAGCTCTTCCTTCCCGACGCTGGTACTTTATTTAGTCTTTCAGATTTTGGTTCAGCAGATCAAATGTGATGTCTGTTTTCAGGTTTACTGAATGCAGAGAATTGCTTGAGACACTTTCCTCCGGATGCGTGTGTGTGTGGCCTTGATCCCACCTGCGTTCGTCTCGTGCACGTTCTCACACCCTCAGCCTGTAGTGATCTGGTCCACACTGATCATATTACAGCGCGATGCCCCATTTTCTAAATGCCTTCTCTTCTGCAAATCCTGCCAAAATGAAAATCTGCTGTAGAAACACGCTTTGAGTAAAATGACCTTTCCTTGTTATCAATGTCGTGCTACGCAAGCAGAAATACAAGAGAGTTATACTCTGTAGGTCCTTGTACTGGAACTAAGTCTGGCTAAAAACACAACCCTGCACAATTGTTGAAGGCTGCCAAGGGAGGCGCACTCATTCAAAGTGCAGCCGGTGGAGTTTGTGTGTTGCAGTGAAGGTGGTGGAGCAGTGGAGAAGTATCAGTTGAGTTTTCACGCTGAAGCTGCCTTCTCGTGAATGAGAATAGTAATATTTAATATGTACCAAACTTTCCAATTCAGTTTTTTTTTTTCATTTTGGCCTTACATTGTTTCAAGTTTTTTTTTTTTTTACTTTTATATTAAGCCTCATTGATAGAGTGCTTTTCAAAACGAAGTGCTTCACATCAAAATATGAGGCGGAATCAATTAAGCTTGAAATTAAAGCTGAAATTGCAATTTAAAACAAGGGAAATAAAACATCAGATACGTGTTGACGTTGTTGACAGAACATTTTCTTTAAAAGTCCGTTGAGATTAGTTTCATAAGAAGAGGCGGTGAGCCTGATCTCCTTTGACAGGGAATTCCAGAGCGACGTCTCCTGCGGGGCGGGGAGATCCCAAAACAACAGAAACATCTGACTGAATCGGCCATTCTCAGGGAATCAGGGAAATGCCTTTCCTAGACAGGATTTTTCCTTTTTTATTTTAGGAAAGAAAAGGTCACACTTTAGTGCAAATCAAAATCACATTCAGAGACCTACCAGATTAGAAATTATAATCCTTTGCTTTATGCTTTTTATTTCCTAAATCTGTTGACTTTAATGTGAAAAAAAAACAAACAAAAAAAACATTTGGAAATCTCTATTCGATCACAGATTATTCCTTGATGTGAAACAAAACATGTGGCGTGAGGAGCTGCTGGAGCTGGACGCCTGCAGCTGAAGCCTTGTGAGGGTGACTCATCCTCCCACGCTTCACAAAATATACTTGACTTGGTCCACACACACACGCACACACACACACACACACACACACACGCACACACACACACACACACACACACACACACACACACACACACACACACACACACACACACACACACACACACACACACACACTGTGGACTCAATCAAGTATATTTTGTTCAAAGTTTTCAGGACTTTGTCTGATGTACTGACATCTGGTGATGCTGGTTTCAGGCTGTCCTCAAAATCCATGGATTCATATGAAGCTGCCGCAGACTTTTTGCAATTAAATTTTGAGTTTCACATATGTGTTTTGTGTTGCATTTGAAGTGTGTGTGCCATTGGGATTCTCATTGCTTTCCTCTTTTGTTGTTATTGTTGACAAGGCCGCACTGTATTTCTCCCCGTCCTCCCCGGGATTCCTCCTTTTGGCTCACATTCTTACTTCAGATGAACTGTAAAACATCTCAGCTACTCATAGCTTTACAGTACGTTAAAATGCTTCTCGGAGGGGAACCAGCTCAATCTGGCATGTTGAGATGAATATTTTAACACTACAATCCATTTCTGACAAGAGTCATCTGTCTAAATCTTGAAATATGGATTTTGAAGTGTTTAAAAACAAAAGATAACAGTGTTGATCACCTGGAGGAGAATGAAGTTTCATAAAATGCTCACACTGACGCCTCGGGCTGCAGATCTGTGATTTAAAATAACATTCTAGAGGAAAGGCCAGCAATTCTGAAAGCAAATGAACATGTTGCGCTTCCAGGCTTTTTCTTCAGAAGCCTGAACTTTGTTCATTATTCCCGGTTAAGATCAAAAAGAGAAGATAAGAAACAAAGGCCTCGAAAGCTTGAGAAGAACAGCAGGAAAATAATGAGACGGGCTTTGACAGGAAATGCCATGATGCATGTTTTCTTATGTGCTTGTTTGTTTTTTTCACCCTGCCCTCCCTGGTCGCCTGTAGCACCCGTTCACCTGGCGTTATCTCCTCCGCGGAGGGAACTATCTGTTACCGCAGCCCAGCGCTGCGAGGCCGCGGCCACTTTTCTGCAGCAAGCATGAACCCGTTGGCCAATGGCCAAAGCATAAATAGAGATGCAATTCTGAATCCCAGATGGCTTAAAAAGAGTCGGACTCAGTCCGGCCGGCCCTGGGCGTTTGGCTGCCATCGTGAGCCAAAACACAACACTGATAAATGTTCAGCTTGACTACGCAGAGCTGCATTAATGCAGTGCGCTCAGCGTGGGCCAAATTGCTATCATTGTTGTTTTACTCTGAATGAAGTTCATTCAATGTGACGAACGAAAGGCCTTAAGGTTCATCTGCAGTTTTCTAGCCATAACATGAGGTTTATCTGGTTTATACCAGTTAAATCTCACTTTATTATTGAGTTCCAGACTTACTCATGAATCAGCATGAAAAAAAAAATTATCCGAATGTTTTTTTCAAGACCTGCTTTACTACTACCAATGAAATCCCTAAATAGACCAAAGGTTTCATTGGGTGTTTTTAAAATATTTGACAAACCTTGTGTTTTCATGCCATTGTGCTAGAATCATGCATTTTTATCATGAAAGTGGTCTTTCTTTTGTCCAAATCCACAACATGTCCACGTCCCCCATCACCCTGAGCGCTGGCTCCCCTCAGGGCTGAGTGCTGAGCCCCTCCTGTTCACCCTGCCCACACGCCGCTGCCCTGCCAAACATCCGAGCTGTCACACTGTGGAGTTTCCAGACGACGCAGCAGTGGTGGGGTGCATCACCAACAGCCGCGAGTCCGAGTAACAGAGAGGAGGTGGAACGTCTGGAACGCTGGTGCACAGAGGACCACCTCTGCATCAGCGTGAGGAAGACGAAGGAAATGTCCTCTGTTCCTGTAGCACGGCATGGCGGCATAGAGGAGAGGTGGAGGCTGAAGCAGCCTCCTCACCAGACTGAGAAACAGCTTCCTCAGGCTGTGGAACTCCAGATCTGCTGTCTGAGCTGCTCCGACGGACAGACGGTCACTTCAAGTGCAATAGGGAGAAGATAATATGGACAAATTGTCCCTCGCATACGGACCTCACTGGTGCTGATCTTGTACAACTCGGCCTTTTGGCACTCCGCTCTCTTTGCTGTGGTGTGCACTGTGTTTGGTTTAGGGTTGTAACACTATATTTGGTTTAGGCTATCCTTATTCTGTTATTGTTAAATTGCTCGCCAGTGTATGTAACAGTGTGTGTCTGTCTGAGATACAGCGCCGTCGCCCACAGTCAGCTGGAATCGGTTCCAGAGCGCCGCAACCCTGAGTTGGATGAAGCGTCATAGAGGATGAGGGGATGGAAACAAGTTGACTCACATTCCCCAAAAGACGAGGGTTTTTTTTATTTCTGTTGATATTTATCTCTTTACCGGATTTAAACCAAGGTTGTTTGTGAAAGCGCGGCACATTTGCATTTCTATTCATTGTGTTTTGTCACAATGTAGACTGAAATACTGCGACCTTGTAGGAGCGGATATGTTTTTCCCTTGTAAGCGATGTGTCTTCTTATTTATTTTTTGGTTTTTTTTCCCTCCTCTATTAAGCCTGTTTTTGCTGTATGGTCATCACCTTCTCCTGCGAGCTATATAAACATTTTTGTAAGTACACCGTGTTGATGTCAAGGACCTGATAGATCAGGGCCTGTTGTTTGGAGCCGGATCGGTATTCCCCTCACGCCTGTTTTCGCCGGCCCCATTTGTAAGCTTCAAACGACACTTAAGGCTTTCCTTTGAGTGTCATTCCTGCTTCCGAGCCGAGGGCTCTTCGAATTCTGTACGTCTCTGATTCGGCAGGAGCTCCCAGTCTGCATGTCTTCAAAATGACGAGCGGTTCGCCTCTCAGATTCTCAAAACTTCCCCGCAATGCATTCTAGGATACCTTTTCAAGGGCTGCTGGAGTGCCGCTGTGAATAACTTCTCAGTGGGCTAATCCCACTTCAAAAAGCATGTCCTTGGAATACGCTATTCTTAATCCTGCATTCACAGCTTCATGCACCGTCGTCTCCCCTGAAACCTCCAGCAGGCGCCAGTGAGAGAACTGTCCTGCGCGTGAGATGAGAATTTTTTTTTGTGAAGGAATCGATAAAATCAATACTTCTGCTAAGTCAAGCTGCTGAAATATATCATAGTGAATACATATTCTATAGATGCACGGGATGCTGGGGCATCTTTCAGATGGGAGCCCTGGTTTAGGTAGTGAGAGTGACTCCAGTGACGTGGCGAAGGCGAGGGTGAACCGACAGCGGGGCCACGCATTTCCGTGTTCTGTCTTCTGTCGTTGACTCGACTCGGAGAGACGGGGGCCCGTCTCGGCGCATTTCGCGTCAAACACGACGTCCAGAGTCGATCGCTCATATAGGAGGATGCAGCTCTTTGAGGACACGTCAGCAACTTTTAGAGTGCGTTCACGTTGAAGAACTGCTCACACCGTATTGACACGGGCGCGTTCTAATGCATTCTACATTGCTAACGTGTGAATGAATGTTTAATGCTTGGAGGAGTGCGTGCCGACGCTTGTGTGCGCAGATGAATTAAAAACACGCGGACATTAGATGTGATCTGGTGGAGAAACACACCATGCTTTTTGACGTTGACCTGCTATAAACCTTTAGCTCTGTTCAAACAGTGTAACTCGTCACAGAGCGACTAAGAAGCAGTGGCGTTTCAGCTTCAGCACTCAGAGCACTGCGATCTGAGGAAAAAAATATTCAATAACATGTAATGTTTTAGACACCTTAGGTGTGTCTCGGGCTGTCACTGATTGATAACATCATGATCTATTGAAGTATGTAGTGTTTGAGCTCAGAGCAATATCCTTGAGATGAACCCCATAGAAACATTCCAAATGATCTTTATCATCCGACGTGGAATTCCTTCATAAGTTACTTAATTGCTCTGTCACAGCCTCCGAGAGGTAATGATATATATCATTCTTCTCAGTGATACGAATCATTAGCTCTGTTTTCTTTTCTTTTTTTTTTTCATTTTACCCTCTGATTTATCCATCATAAGTGTCTGTAGATTGTAGTCTTTGTTAAAATAATTATTTGCAGTAAATCATACATCTTCAGGAACACCTTGAATCACAAGAAAACAGCCCTGGAAGCCTGTTCCAGGAAAATAATACTAACCACTAAATTTGAAAAAAATATATATATTTCCAGGGAGGACTAGTGCTCAAGGTTAAAGGTTAATTAGGTTTCAGGCATAAACAACCAGCGGCCCACTTCATTCCTGTCGATCACTTGGCGTAGAGGTCAAGCCGCTGCTCCTCGCCCAGACAGGGGGGTCAAAAGGATCAGCTTGCTTCCCAAACATTTGTGCATCTGCTGTCTTTGCAACATAAATAGAGACAGATACCAAAAACGAAACCTCCCCTGGGGATTATGGTGCATGTGAGCTTAACTGCTCCCAGCTGGAGAAATGGAACATGAGACAACTGGGATGTTACCTTTCATTTGAGTGATTATGTTTTGGGCTTTGGGAGCTATTAGCAGGCCTTGATGTATGGTGATGGACAGATTTTTATCGAACCGTCTCATCACATCACCGTCACTCTGTCCTTCACTGAGAAAAACACAGGTATCATGGCGGCGGAGCGTCTTCATGGCACGCTACAGTAACCTGTAATAAACCCCCTTCTTTGCTGGGTTTGATGCTATATTTCCACCGTTGAGTGAACTGGAAAGCAGACTCGCGCGCGTGTGTGTGTGTATATGTGTGTGTGGCTGTAGCAGGTGTGCCTGCTGCAGAGGGGTCAGCGCAGCCCACAGCGCCGGTGACCCCTCCCACTGTTGGCCTCTTCTTGCTCCCTGGACGCACCGCAGCCAATTTAGCTCTCACAGCCGGCGTCGGTTTGTGACACGCTGCACTATTCATTGCTCTCATTATTGTCCGACTGAGAGTCTTTTCAGTGAGAAATAGAAGAGTGAAGACGTTTTGGTTGACCGGTGACAGTCTGACCTCAGTCCAAATCACGCATTTTTGAGGGGAAACGGTTTTATTTTTAGAAAGGCTCGTGCAAGGTGAGGGACAATGAGGATAATGTGTTGATAAATCTGTGCTGTGTCTGCATATAAATCTCAGTGCTCAAGGGCGCCGATTTGATTTAATGCTATTAACTGCAGCGTTAAATCAAATCAGTGCTTTTTAGCCATCATTGTATGCAGAGTGAATTGCTGAAATGTTGATACTTATGATAATAACGCAAAGTGTTGCAATCCAATGCAATGCCACCGAACAGTCTGGGCTGAGCGCTTTCCCGGCGTTATTGGACAGCTACCGTGCTGGAATGCTTTTAATTGTCAGGAATTTTTATCGTTGAAACCTGCTTTATAAATCCTTCCTTGCCTTGTGAATCTGTTATGACCTCAAGCCACTCATTCAACTGAAGATAAAATGTTGTCTCACTGGGTTTAAGGTTCCAATGGTAGATTTATAAACAGACCTGTACATTCTGACTGCTATCAGTGAGGGAACTTTCTCAGATCGTCAGCTGTGACGGTGCTAAAGAAGTCGTGTAAACTGGGTTTATTTACCCAGCCAGTGGACTCGCACATCATTCTCACTCTCGCCGCACAATTTTACACCTTCTCATGTCTTTCTCCCTTTTCTCCTCTCATTCCCATCCTCTCCATGTTCATCCTCTCCTGTCCTCCCCCCGCTATTTACCGGCTGGATTAACCGTATTCCCCAAAGTAATCCCTTTCCTCTCACCTGATTTACTGGCACGTCTCCCTCTCCGCGCGCCGATCTCCCGGGGGCTGATGGCTTCTCATAAAAAGGAACCAAATGGCGAGATGGGTTCGCTGTGTTTCCCTCTCTCTGTGGTTTGTTGCGCCTCGGGCTGTTTGACTGACCTGACCCGCTCGGCCCACCTCTGCTTTCGACCTGAATGGCAACACAAGGCAGGACGTGAACTTTAAGGCTCTCTGGGCCGGTTTGATTGCATAAGTGAAATAACAGTGAATTGTGGTCTGAGCTGAAGGGTCATTAAAGAGGGCGTAATGTCCACTTTCCCCATATTACACACGAGAGCCGCTTAAGCAAGTCTTCCAACGGCCGCTTTCTGTAATTTGTTAAGGTTGTCATATAACACCACAGTGTTTGTTCGCAGATGCATCTCCATTCGGTTAATGCAATGAATCTATTATATCACATTGCTCATGAGTGGCTATAAAATCACATTTCCATTTTAGCTTTCCGCTAAGGCAATTAGCAGAGGCCAAGTATTCCCTGTACAAATTATTGTGATGTGAAATGCATGACTGTTGTTTCACGAGGCTATGCTCACATGGGCCTTGATTAATAACTGCATTAGTATTTTTCATTGTTGTTTTCACAGCTCGCGACAGTTGGTATTCCTTGAGAATAAAAGCCATTAAAATAATTGGATTTATAAAAAAGTAAATTAATTGTTAAATGAGACATGACCACTGTTTTTCCTCATAAGGTGGGCTGAAGTTTGACTTTTTCCTCGGTAATACTTGAAGCAGAACATAGCTAAAAACAAAGCTCACGTAATCAATTTCTTTTTCCAGACTGCTTGTTCACAGAAAGAACACTGTGATTTCAAAAGCCGGAGGAAAGCCGTCATGTGAACATGACGATGGATGGTTGTCCACGTCCGTTCACT
This sequence comes from Salarias fasciatus, assembly GCF_902148845.1. Taxonomy (NCBI): domain Eukaryota; kingdom Metazoa; phylum Chordata; class Actinopteri; order Blenniiformes; family Blenniidae; genus Salarias; species Salarias fasciatus. The sequence continues at coordinate 11,801,496 of NC_043756.1, forward strand.
GGCTCCGTAATCAAATGAAGGCCCGCCCGCTGTAATAAATGAATTATTTAACCTTGTTTACCCTTTTCCTCAATGTCAGCTGACTCCCACCGCCCCTGAGCCTGAATAAAGAAGGTTTGGATAACTAATGGACGGCTGCTCAGCAAAACATAGGTGCAACCACACCTGGAACCAGGGAGAGCGCAAAGGGAAAGCAAGGAAAACAAAGATATTGGAAATTTAATCAGAAACAAAGAAGCGTATTAGCAGATGAGTACTCGATGTTTTCCATTTAGGAGTTGGAGTTATTTGAATGGAACAGTTGTATAATATCCTCTTATGTGGGCGGCTCCGTTCATTTCTTCAACATCTTGGCCACCGCTGCCTCCTGTTATTGCTCTCTGTTTGAAGTGCCGCGTCCCTCCATCGCCATGGCTGGTTGATGCCAGACAACAACGTGGAGCATATCCTGTGCTCTGTTCCACCACAGCCAACAGTTTGTAGCTGTTGTCTCTGCCGCGGTACGTGGCGAGCTGTGACGCCGTGTCTGGAAAAGCCAGTGATGCCACTCAGTACCAACAAGTGCACGACTGCAGGGACAACATGCTGGCTGCATCTGAAATCGCACACTCGAGCAAAGCGATTGTGTTTTCACTTGGTGGTTTGCAGATGATCAGTGAAGAATAATGCTATAAGAGCTGTCACCTGGATATATGAGTATTAAAATGAAGATTTTGTACTCATTAGACCTTATTTCGACAAGAACCATCTACTGGAAATGGTCTTGTTCCTGTGCTTGTTTGCTTATTTCACCATGGAGGGATTGAATTGATCACCAAGGTGCCACAAACACAAAATGAGAAGCAGTGCCACATGTTTGGATGTGTTGGTGGAGGAACTTATGAATCATATACTAGTATTACACCTAAACACGTTCAAAACAGAAGAATGCAATTTGGGAGTCACAGCCAAAGTGTACATCACAGCATGTGTTTTAAATCAGCCCATTAAAATAAAGGTTTCCTTGTATTTATCTGGAACACGCCCAGATAGAAATCCCAGCGATCCCAGATCAACATCAACAGACCATATATATGCTAATAGATTTGGGACACATATATGTAGAGCAATTAATGGGATGCCAGCTTTGGAGTGTCTCTCCAATATGTTGGAAAAGAAATTTGAAAATGAGACTTTATGCAGATTATATAAATAGCATCATGATTGTGGTCATTTTCATAGCCATGAAGCACACTGCACAGAACTATACTGATCCGGTTATCAGGTGGTTTTTCTTATCAGTATCAGAATTACCAACAGAATGAGCAGAACTGGGATGCCAGACGGTTGTGTGTGTTCTTGCTCACAGCAATTCAAATCCTAATGGGGGTTCTTTGCACTGAGTTTTTCTGTTTTTGTCTGTCTGGATCTTTTTTCTTGTACTCTAAATCTGTGTTTTTACATCGTTCAAAAAAAAAAAAAACCATCAACATGTCTTTGCTTAAGTGTGAACGTGTCTGAGTGCCTGTTTCTCTTTGCTTGCTGCACTTCAGCATCATCAGTTTCAGGAGCAGCAGTTCTGGACACAGAGTGAAGGAAAATGATGGTAAACGTCCAGGCTGACACTCAAGTCAAATCTTTCTTGCATGCCAAAGAAAGAACAATATCAGAGTTTGTGTTTTAAGTTCAACCTGGAAAAACTTTTTTTGTTGCCTTCTGGGAAATGTTTCTCAGCTCAGTTTCATCAAACCCAAATACAGCTGTCCTGCAGGTCCCCCATGGATTTATTTGGAAGAATCACAACAACTTTTTTCCAGTGCTGTCCCACTCCCTGTCTCTTGCCCCCTTTATTTTATTTCAATCATTTTTTTTAATCTATATTTTTAGTACTCTGCTCAACTCCAGATTAAACGTGACTGTTTCTATTCACATCACCTCAGTGACCGTTATGCTCGAAGACCGTCTGTATTTTTCTGCAGCACGACCCATTCCTCCAGTTTCTTTTAAGTCAATACTCAGTGTGCTGAGTGACTGATGGATGTTACAGATTTAATCTCAGATGGATGGAACATAACAGGCCAACTTTAATCATGTCTCACTTTCTTCAGCTAAGTCTATTTACAAATCCTGAAGTCAAAATGTACCCATAAGTCCCATGCTGCCACATGCAAGTTCTGAAATAATGAGACTCAGTTGAAATTATTTAAAAGTTCACCCTTTTTCTTTGTTCAGCCAAGACTTTCTGTTTTTTCACTGCATAACTGTAGCACAACAGATTGAGGGTGTTCTCATCCTTTATAATTATTTATAATTATTAAAATGAGTCAATCAGTAAATCAGTTTCAGAAAACAACCACAGAGCAAAGACGATTTCATGATGGACAGTCATTTCCAAACTGTTCAACCTGTTGATTGTCCGTTTTGACGTCTTCTATGTGCTGCAAATCTTTCACAACTAATTATTTCATATAATAATTAATTATTTAGAGGACGTTATATTTATTCCTCAACATGTATTTGTGGATCAGCATATTTGAAAACAGTTTTGCACATGTGTTGCTCATGTATCTTTCACATCTCCAGTTATTGTTGTGAAATCATACTTGTGTTTTTTTTTTTTTAAAGCATTTTTTGGAATTTCGTGATATTTACTGTGCGTTTCAGGACCACGGAGAGGTGTCGTGTTTTGCACTCCAGCAAAGCAGCCTGAACCCAGTTTCAACCCGTTCTCACAGTGCATGCTTGTTTTTTTCCCCATGGTTTTATCTCACAGTCCAAAAACAAATGTTTGCATTTAATTGGTGACTCTAAAGAGACTGTAGCCTGTAGGTGTAACATATTCAGCTGGGAACAGCTCGAGTCACCGCGATCCTACTTGGAATAAGCACAATAGAAGGCGGGTGGGGCCTGTTTATTCACTGGCTGAATTTATGCGTGACTCTCACTGCATTTATTTGTAGACTTTTGCAACTCGCCGCGTGAACCGAAACACAGATGCATTCTTTTCAACCCACAGCTGTCATTGTTCATGCCTCAAATGTCTCAAACGTATTTGTGAGTCATTCAGTTCCGACTCCATGTTTTTCAAACTCAAGCTGAGAAATGACACACTGAGCAGGTCCTTGTAAATGTGATTATTTAAAGTAAGGAGCTGGATCACGGTTGATTGCTGCCCCGGCAACATCAAGGTCATTTCTGGCTGAGACGCGTTTTCAAAATACCGCGTTTCGTTTGATTCCAAATGCCAGAACACGCCGCCGCAGAAATTGGTCCTCCCTGGGGATCTCACCCCCTTGAACAAACACCACGATGCTGTCAAGAACGGCGCGTTTAGGAAGCCAGACAGCTGCTGGTCAGACAGATGGCACAACATAGAGGAGCTATGTTGTTGGTCCGGGACTCGCCGGTGCAGACCCACGTTCAGACCAGCGGCCGCTCAGTCAGGGAGTTAAAGGAGCCATCTGTGTCGCCCATCCCTTTTCCACTGAGGGGACCTAAGACTACATCTATCACCGTCTCGCTGTGCAGCAAACCTCAGTCCTCTTTGAATATTATACATATCCATCATAATTGTTTTACATTTGCATATGAAAGTGATCGCTGGTCTCGCTGAGGCTAACAACCCAAGCAGCCTTTTGATACTACTAAAATGTTTGGTGTCGGATATTCTAAACACACAAGAACAAAGCAGGATTATGATTTAAAAGTAAAAGAAGGGGTCATTAGAGTGTGTTTTCATGACATGTCCAAATGTGCAGCATTTATCATGACGTGAGAAGTTATTTCATTTAATAGCTTCCAGCAAACGATTGCCTTTATGAGATCTGCGAAAAGACAGCATCAAGTAACACTGAGAGAAAACACAATGCATGCTCCCTCCAAATGCATTTTAATGAGGATGAAATTGTTGTAATTGTCTGCACGCTGGCTTCAAATAAATGAATGCACTATTTAGGTTTTTTTGTTTTGTTTCTTGGCTCTTTCAGATATTAACGAATGCGAAAGGGACCCGTGCAAGAATGGAGGCATTTGCACAGATATGGTTGCGAACTATTCCTGCGACTGCCCGGGGGAGTACATGGGGAGGAACTGTCAATACAGTAAGTGCTCATGTTTCTTCTGCAATGTTTGACTTTTACCTCTCATACTAGTCCACATTGATTTCAGCAGGACACCTGATGCTGCAGGTAATCTCACAGCTGGTTTTATATGAGACAGACAGACGGTTCGAGCCAACGCTGTAATTTTCATAAAGAACAGCTATCTAACACTTCAGTGGTACGCCGAGTCTTTTCTGTGTTTTACAAGCTGAGCTGGAGAAGAGTTATTATTAAATTATGAGAGTCTTTCACAAAGTTCTCCTTTCAGGATGAATGTAGTTTCTCTTTTGCTTTGTTTCATTTTTCTTTGCAGCTCTGTTGAGTTGATTATGTGGAATGATAAACTGTCACCTGACGAGGCAACATGTTCTCATTGTGCTCCACTGCGCTTAAAGAATCACACGCTCCGAAGATTTTAATCTATTCTTTACCTTTGACAGTTTTTTTTTTTCAACCGATCATAACAAATATAGAGCAATCATTATGCAATTCTTGCATAGTTCCATCATGCAGTACATGTGTGTCTCAGCAGGGTGAAGTCGAAGCTGAGTTTCTCTCTTTACTTTTTGATCTATGCCAAGGATTCAAAAGCAACAACTCCTCAGTCTCTACAATGTCAATAAAGAACATATCAAAGCTAAGCTCACTTTTATCAGATCCTGAATTTTCCTTCCATACCAAGTTCACCAGTCAGCAACAGTCAGTTAATATTCATTTAAATGCATTTACAAGCCCAGAATGCATCAAATCGACTGTGAAAATGCTTCACAGAGCCTCGGATGCATTGTGCACATCGCATGGTGCAGCACTGGTTCCCAACCTGTGGTACGGGGCCTCATAGGAGCCCAAAGCTTTGTCTGCTGCTGCAAGCAACAATCGTCTGGAACCACTGGATTTTTTTTTTTTTTTCCCCTGAATTAATGAAAAATATAACGAAGCACTTAAAATATCAAGCATACCTTGAAAAGTGGTTTAATATGTGAATGGACTGGATGTGTGATTCACTGTAATGTTTGAGCAACTCAGAGACCAGAAAGGTCGTGGCCAGGCCTTGTTAAAAACAGTCTGGAGGAGGTCAAAAGGTTTGGAGCCTCTGTGCTGCTGTAGTTTGTATTTGAGGAACTGAGGAACTATATATCGTGAGCAGAGTGAAAGTTGCTCCTGCACACATTGGGGGAACATGCAAACTCCACACATCAGTTGAGAACATTAACCACTACTTCACAGTCTGATTGATTACAAACTGTCTAGTCGATTGAACACATTGCTTTATTATTTAACTGTGGTCTTTTCCATATTTCCCATATAGACTGAATGTGTGCGCAATGCATTAAACGCTTGACTTCAAGTCATGCAATGGGTTTATTTCACTTTTATATTAAATAAAGACAACAACTCCAAAATACCCCTAAAAATAAATGGTTTCCTTGTCATATCTAATTTCTTTCATCCCACTGATGTCAACGCTGCACATGGAACATGTGCCTACAATGGATTGTTAAGATTGACCAGAATGATCTGATCAGGCCAGATGAAAGGCTAAAACGTCTTTGACCTGTTACAAAAGAAAATTTCAAACATTGGACTAGATTACCTGACAATAATGAATAAAAAGGTCTGTCATCAGACAAAAAGAACAGTGAATTGACAACAAATATTCAAAATTCCAACAATTCACCTGATCTAACATGTTTTGTGTGGAAACATTTTTCAGAGATTTTTGTACAAATTTAGCTGGCATCAATATTTTCAGTGTTTTGAGTTCCATGAATGCTGAAGTGATGCTCAGTTCCACTTTCTGTTTGACTTCAACACGAGCTGCTCCTGACCAATACTGGTGTCAACCGGTCTTTAATGGAGACTTTCTGTGTCTCAGCCTTTGTGTGGATGTTGCACAGGTTGGTGGATTCCCCAGGAACGCTGTGAAAGGCAGACGACCTCTAATGTAGGAACCCGTCTTATGCTCTCGCTTGTTCCTCCAGCCCACGGTGTGTGTGGGAAGGTCCTGCTGCACATCAGACTGCCGTACATTCTGCGGTGTACTGTGCAACACTGCTGTGGGTTTGAGGTTTTTCAAATTTGGCGACCGCGATCCCATGAAAGCAGAGGCATCTCACCTACGTCTCGCTAAATCTTGCAGAATATGCAAAAAGACATTAACGGAAAGAGTGCAATAAAAACTTGGCACGAGCCGCGTCAGCGTTTCTGCTGAAACAAATTTGGAATAGTTAATGCTGTAATTGTCCAGAGACAGTAACACTTTAAGGCACTAATATGGGTTAAATGGTCGGTTAAAGATCCGATACAGAAGAGAGGTGATTGCTGTTCGGGGCTCCGGGTCCCAAAAGCATTTTAAGGCGGAGATAATTGTGGAACTGTTTGCCTTTGAGCAAAAACTGAATCAACTCAAGTGAACAAAGTTTACCTTGGACCTGCTATACGACCCAGTCTCAGCAAATTAAACCAAGGAAGTGTGTATCAGTTAAATTGGATGTAGTAAAAAACATTGGCTCTCTGCTACAGAGCCAGTTTTTATGCAAAAATCTAATGATCACTCAAAGTACGGGTGTGTTAATTTTTTTATGAGATTTAATTTTTTTTGTTTCTTTTGCCCTTTGTACAATACAGAACAGTTCCAGTTGGGTTTTGTGAACATGTTTATGTTAATTGCTTCATAAGCATATTTTTACACTGTGGGAAGAATCCGGAGTTCCTGGAGAGAACATGCAAACTCTACTCAGACCGGACCTGCTCACACAAAATCACGAGCTTCTCCCGAGACGGTGAGAGCGAAACCGCTCCGCCATCATTAAGCTTTCGTATTCATCAATACATTATTCATATAACATACATATACTTAATTTTTTATGAATTTATTGTGAGATTTGTCTTTTTTAACATATGTTAAAATAGTCCTTCTTCGGCTAAATTTGAAGCGGATTGCAGCTCACGAGCGTGGGCAGGCAGGTGCCTTTCGTTGAGTTCCATTTGTCACCTCTGGAAACCTCGGCTGTACGGCTAACATCTGTTTGCTGTATTTATTATTCTTTTCCTCATCTCCCCGTTCTGCCGCCTGCTCATTAGCATTGGTGCGCTGGCATTAATTTCAGCGGGGCACTAATTTGTTTAGGCTGTAGGTTGGGCTTGTGGGAGATGGATTCAGCTGTCACATCGCGGCGGCGCCGGCGTTAGTGATGCACGCTGTCGCCGGGCTGATGTATGCTCAGGGGCCAGCGGGGCAAGGCCCGGGGGCCGGCTGCCTCTGCCGCCGTGACGGACGGCTGGCAGGCAGCTCGTTAAGAGCGGCCCATCATTGCCACAAGGTGAGAGGGACCGCGGCTTTGCATCAGTGTCTTGTCACAATATTACAGTGTCACATTATGGAATATCTTACAGCGGAGCCGGCCAAGAGCTACAGCGTCTACCGAAAATATGATACTGTGTTGATGCCGCGTTGCACACTAATCCATAACATCAGGGCCTTAATGAGGAAAAATAGATTCCTTTCCCCTTTTCAGGAGTTCAATTTTGGAGATATGTCATTTTGTGCTTGGTGCCGGAGAAACCGGCGCTGCTCTGCAGGCCCCTCTAACAAATTGAAAGTCAGGATTCATTATATTATACTGCTGCTATTGATTAGCCCTGGCTACCTTCTTTAGATTTGGTCAGGAGATGTAACGCTCAACTCAATTAACACCTTTTTTGATTGCGATGTGCAGACATGCCAAAAATGCTAATTCTGTCCCTCCTATTGTGGAAATGACAAATTAGATTATTGATAGGTTGCCCTTTGGGTTTGTGAATTATTTTGAGCCACGTTAAGAGAACAGCTCCAGGGAAGGCGGTGGCTTAAACTTTGTAAACAATCTCATGGTCTCAGATGATGTGGCCTAATTACTTTGCTGCGGTCCTAAACGTGCTGCTAAGCAGGTGCACTGGCCTGTTAACATGCTGACATTGGTATTTAGCTCAAAGCGTCTGTGTTCCTGAGTACAGCAGGCCTGAACCAGCATTATGGCTTTGAACTGGGGCCACAAACGCAGAGACTCAGAGAAACACATGCACGCTCAGGGGAAACATGCAAACTCCACAGAGAGGGCTGCACTGGAACAATAGATATCCCTGTGAGGCGGCGGCGCTAACAATTGCACTGCTATCCAGAAATGATTTATGAGGCTACAGATATATTCCCTTCAGGATTCCAATAAATAATCATTGTTATTATCATGACTGAGGACTAAATATTTTTTTTTTAATGGGAAAATTTTAAAATTACGTCGTAAGCTCGCTGACCCACTGAGTGCATGCTTGGGCTCATTTTGACACAAAAAAAAAATACATATTTTTAATTTGTCTCAAAAACAGTCTCCTGGGAGGAAAAACACTGTGAAGGGCGGACAATGTAACCTTCCTTGATGAAACAGGAAAGACATTTTTTGTGTGTTGCACTTTTTTAATGTGTCATTTAATGAAACCGATAATTGAAATCACAGGAATTAGAATTCTGTCAGTCTCACACGCTTTGGTGTGTGTGGCGGTGCAAAGCCTTTAGCATTCAGCTCCAAACTCGTAAAAATAAAACGTGTCTTTTTTCTCAGCTCTGCACTTTAACGGGACTAAATTAACTCCATCTAGGAGATGTGAGGGAATCAGAGGCGTGTCTGAGCTTCAGCCCTGCGCGTCCACCTCCACCATCCTCTCATCTTGTGGGATGCAGTGACTCACATGCAAGGAAGCGAGAGCGGTTTACCATACTGGAATATATAAACATGTCTGTCAGTATGCACACACGCACACACACACGCACACACACACGCACACACTCGCAGAGATATAGTCATTGCTCTTTGCCAGCCTGCAGTCGATCCCCCCGGACTATCCTCAGACATTACTCACTGTCTCCCCGGCTCCCTGTTGACTCCATCCCCGCTGTTTTAGCAGCTGGATAAGTCGTGCCGGGGCTGTTTTCATTGTTCCAATTCTTTTCTGACTCTTGGCTTTTTCTGTGAGGTGGAAGTCTTCCCACGGCTCTCATTGCTGCCACTTTCATTGTCTGCCCGTGTGTGTGTGTGCGTGCCTTTCCCCACCTCTCTGTGTGTCGGCGCTTGGTTTTTAAACACTCGGGCATTTTCGTTTTGCTTAAACGGCGAAGGCTGCATCGCAGCCTCCAGGTGACCGTTGCTCCAGGCTCTCCCTGGAGGCTGTTTTACACCGACGCTCACAGCTCAGCCGGCGTGAAGGAGCCGGAGCGCCGGCTGAAGTTTTGACGCGTCCTCGTTCTTCGGGGATGCTTATAAGTGCCCTGCGCTCCTCCTGCACTCACACTACACAAGACTTTTCAATTATCTGTGAACTAACTCAGATTTAATAATTTAATTTATATTCAGTAGTCAGTATCCATTCATATAAAGACATGTAATAAATTATGCCTGTCCTCTGTTCAACCCTTTAATTGCTTTTTTTTTTAATCAAAATGAAACAAGTACGTACTATAGTACCTCTACATTCTTTACATAACTTGTTTGTCAATAAGGCTGTTAGTCTATAATATCTTTAAATCCAAAAACGTCTTTAAAAGCTGCATTTCAATAGTGGAATAAACATGATGCGAACTTCTTCCCGGGTGGCACAAACAAAGCCTGTGGAGAATCAAACTCCATCAGACTCCTATCAAGCTCTGGTGGAGAACTGAATGTTACAGACGATAAACACACAGTGTCTTTCCATTACAGAAGATGTGAAACATGCAATAAAAACCTGGTAATGCTCCTCAGACTCACTGAGCCGTTGAGTCAGTGTGTTAGTCGTTCTCTGGGAAGTATCCTCAGCATATTTTGGAGTGAGTGTTTTTTTTTTTCTTTCTTCTTTATATGGACCATATGTGAGTGATATACTATTTACTTTTCTACTTATAGATTAAAAAAAAAGATACGGATGCTCAAGGTGGTACAGTGAATCAGTGAACCATTCAGTAATGTACTGCAAGATGTGGAAAAAAAACCACTCTTTTTCTATACTGTGTTGCATTTATTTCAGCGTTATGCCTCACCGAAGCACTAATCAAAACTTCAACATCTGTCTCAAATAATTAAGTATATCTTGCACAGTATATGTTTTTTTAATGTCAGATGCTAAAGAAGATAGCTCACTATTTAATTGTTTTTTGCTTTGTTTGCCTTCAGATTAAATCTAATTAACAATTCATGGCCAATGGCCAAACAGTTTTATGCTAAAATAATGCATATTTCACAATTGGGTCAGGGTTAAGAGTTGGTGAGGTGCAGTGTTTTCATGCAGACAGAGGAGCTGCAGCCGTGTCTGAATCCTTTCTGATGGCGCCGTGCCACAGCTGTCTCAGACAACAAGCCATCCACAGCTGAACTGTTCACGGTGTTTTCTTGGCACACCTGAGAACCGGCAGAATGATATATTTTCACAGGGAAAGGTATTGTGTAATTGCAGAGGAAGCTGCACAATTTGCATGCATATCATAGGTTCTAATTGGATCTGTCCAGATCTGGCGAGAGCTCTCAGAATCTGATGCAAATAGCAGATGTTTTCAGTTTGAGTGAGCAATTAGAAAATGCTCATTTGAGGACTTCTCTGTCCATGCTGTTCAATAAAAACCGTGTTATTGACCATTGGGACTTATAGTGTTGTAAGGTACAGAGAAGTAACCTGGTTTGAGTCCTCAGCATATCTTCCGTTTGTGAATATTCTCCCTTTATCCATGTACTCTGACCCTTCTCCACCCACATTCTAGAGCATGTGTCTTTGCTCATGTGGTGAATCATAAATTCCTGAATGCATGTGAGTGTTTCTAGTAGTTTTCCTGTGTGGGCCATTTCCTCTACCGTTCGATGACCCTGAGTTTGAATGGATGCATATTTGTTGTTTATCCAATTTGTTATTGTGCCTGTTCCATCTACTGCTACACAGTGCTTCACGTATTTCATATTATTGGATCCCCCCCTACCCTTTCTCTTTTCTTCATGGAAAGACAAAGAAGTACTTGTTGTTGTAGAACAGTGAATTCTTTATTGGATAAACATTGCCAGAATCCCCTCCACCACAGGTATGCTTATTGAAACGTCTTTGATGTGCCCAGACAAACCAATTAGGATTAAGTGAAGGGGAAAAAACAGACCGCCTCGCAAAAGGACAGTGTTTTTGTGTAAAAAAAAAAAAAATGTTGCTGTCATACTTTTCCCATTTTGAAGCGGCAGACTGTAAAGTGTGTGAAGCTGCCAGAAAGCCTGTTGACTTTTGGGATGAAGCCGTTTCAGAAATGGCTGCGGCTTCCTGGCAACAAGCCTGAGGGCTCCGTTCCTGATGGAGGAGATGAAGGAAAAACCTGTTCGTCCATCAAATGTGGGCAGCATGAAGGCAGAGTCCTCTTGTTGACAGCTGTGACTTAAAAGGATTGTGCCATATTAGAGAAATTAGGAGTACGCTTGTAAATCAAAGCCGCATTTTATAGTCGGAGCGAAAATGGTCGTTGGGAACATGACCTCGAAGGGGATGAGGGACAGATTTGCTCTTTTAATGATTCTCTGTGACGTAGCGCTCTCAAATAAAACTGCTGTTTGTGAGACTGAGTGAGAATGTCGCTGCCAAAATTGTGACACTAAAGTGTTATAGAAAAAAAATACAAAAATAAAATAAAATGTATAGGGCGAAATCACTCAGGGCTACAGAATGCAGTCTTTGTGGTATCTTTTGAAACACCTATGTGCTCCACAGACTGAGCCGCACACATTCTGAAGTGCTGAAGTGACTGGACGGCTTGTCTATCTCTCTCTCTCTCTCTCTCTCTCTCCCCTTCTCTTCACTCAGAATGCTCTGGACCACTGGGCATGGAGGGCGGGATAATCTCCAACCAGCAGATAACGGCCTCTTCTACTCACCGCGCTCTCTTCGGCCTGCAGAAGTGGTACCCGTACTTCGCACGCCTCAACAAGAAGGGTCTGGTCAACGCCTGGACCGCTGCCGAGAACGACAGATGGCCGTGGATCCAGGTAAAGCAGGAGAGGACCAGTTCCAAACAGAATCCAGACACTGGGCCTGGTTGTGGTTTTTAAATGCTTTTTATATACTGGGTCTATTTGCGACTTTCTGTTGTCGTCAGTGGCTTGAAGCAGAAGTCGCTGATTCTGTTGAAATGCAACAGTTTTTAGCTTTTAAGTTAATCACAGCTGCTGTAAAATTGATGGCTAACTTAGTGGTAATAAAGATCCATAAAAGTGCAAGCCCGGGGGGCAGAACAGATGCAGGTGTAGTCAAGTGTGGGGAGCAACATGGAAAAGGGCATAATTGTTTTCAGCTTGTGGCTAATGTGTCTGTCTTTGAGGTGACGGTCTTTTAGCATTTGGCCTGAAAGTGGCTGAGCTGTCTTTTATTTTGACATTTAACTGTGACTCGCCGCACCGGCGCTGTACTCATCGTCACAATTCGACTTTGGCAAAGTTCCTGCATAACAGAGCCGTGGTAATATTATGATTATTCAATGCATTGGTGAATTTTCTTACTAAGTGGCTTTGCAAATTCTGATCTACAAATTACACTGATATCAGAGAAATTAGTGATTTAATTTTACACTACATAGTTATTACCGCTCATTTTTCTGCTGCCACTAATTTCATTTATCTGAACAATTAACTCCCCTTTTCACTCTTTTTCACCCCAATGTGTGTGTGTGTGTGTGTGTGTGTTTGATTTCTACCTAACAAGTATTTATCTGTAACCACCATGAAATCAAAAGCAAATCTTTGTTTATGGCAGCGAAGCGTCGACACACGAAGCGCTCCTCCTGCTCAGGCTTTGTGAAAGTTAACCTTCACGCTGTGCTATTAGTGGGCAGAGCCACACAGACCGATCGATATGATAGATTAGCCGGTGGCCCCCGAGATATTTCGGCACGTCGCGCCCCGGGAGTCCGTCCTCTCCAGCCCTGCTCCGTCCGCTTTCAATTTCTACTTTGATAGAATCGCGACCCGACACACCTCTGTGAAACCTGTAACCTGCAGTGATGAAGGTGATCATACCGACCCCCTTTCTTCCACAACTGCTTTGAATATAGACCGTGTGAAAAAGTATTTTTAAGATTTATGTAGAGGCGCTTTATATCAAGACCTTCTGGTGAAGCATCTGTCGCATATGAACGACTGTCAGATGGTGTGTAGTTATTATAGATACGATGCATTTATCCTCAACTTCAGCTCTTTTCCAAGGCCTAATAACCATTTAACAGTGTCTTTTGTAGAGATACACTGCATGAGCATAGATCTTAATTCTTTCACTTTGTAGCTTTCCTGTTAGCTTTATTTTTTTTTTTCAGAAATAAAGTGTCTTTTTTCCTGCTTGGTTACATTTCTGTCACAACGACAGACAGCGTACTTTGAAGCCCGTCGCCGTCTGACATGTGACGCACAGACAGTGAACCATGAACAAAGTCTAATGGAAAAACACACAACACGGGGACAGCGCGATCGACAAGTGAACGGTGTACGTAACGAGAAAATCAGAAGACGCCGCAAACAAATCTGTAAAGAAAGACGAGAGAGAGAAAGAGAGAGAGTCAAAGAAAGGAGCAACATGAAGGAGAGATGCTGGCACATGGAGAGGGCGAGGAGAACGGGACATAAAACATTCAAGCAGTTTGTTTGACTTTAATGATGCCACGTGGGATGCTGTGCAGGATGCTGTAGGCATTGTGTGTTTCTACAGAGGGCCGGGATAATTGGGAAGCGCGTACAGAGGTGTGCAGTCATGTCGGCGTTTTGGGATTATGCTAAGGAGTCGGCAGCGTGCTTTTTGCTGCGCGGAGTGATGTGGCGTGACTGTCTGCACGTCTGTCATGTGAAGCAGGTTGCAGTGACAGATGACAGGGTTCGGGTTTCTCTCTGGCTACCGGTGAGGTTCTCTCTGGTGTGGCGGGTGCTCTGGCGCCGCCGCATCCTTGGATGTCAGCGACTCGCAGTTCTCCATCCCATAAAAACTCGACAAATGAATCAATCATGAACAAACATACAACAGCATTCTTTGAATAATACATCAGAGGGCTTCACAAAGCATGCAAACACTGCATGTGTTGATGTGACTTCTTTTGCTTTTCATTCTGCATGTGTGTATGTGTGTGTGTGTGTGTGTGTGTGTGTTTCTTGGATCTGCTTGTGTGCGCGAGCTCGCTACTGTTCACACATCTATATACTGTGGGAGTTTTTCCACAGCCTCGCACCGTCTAGCTCACACATAAAATTGCATTTGAACACTCCAGGGAAATATGCCGCAGGTCTAACCAATATCAGCAAAATATAGCTTCAGCTGGCTGTGCTGCGAGATCGAAACAATACAAATCACTTGTGAAGGCCAGGAGCGGCTATACATATTTTAATAGGAGTAAAGTTTTTAATGACGTTATGCTCGGATTGGAATCCCAGATTGAGGGTTTGAATATTTGGACATGTGCGTTTGTGTAGTTACTAAATATATTAGTCGCTCTAACTTTCAGTCTTTGTGTGGAGACTTTTTTTTCCCCCCTTTTTCATTCCAGTGCAGCCTGAAACATCCTGTCGGTCTGTTGTGGCTGAAATGTGACCCTGACGAAGGCTTTTCTATTAGAATTTATTTTTGAACTCACAGCATTACTACTTTTTTTTTTTTTCAGTGGAAAAAAAAAATTAAACATGTGATTGGGAATGACAGTGGGGGAAAAAAAAAAAGATGAACCGGTTCTTCCAATGGGTGACCGTCTCTGTTCTCTGGTTTAGAGGCGGCGGCACCGGCCAAAAGACAAGAGGCAGAACTGAAGTGGCGATCTGAGGAAGTCGAGGTTTCCACTGCGTTTGAGCTGAAAGACATGATTGAGAATAACGACATTAAAGAGGCAGCTGTTGTCGGACAGCTTGGTGGGGAAATAAAAGAGAATCTGCTGAGATTGTTTGGTCACGTATGAAAGGGGACTGACAGCTACGTGGGGAAAGGACGGTGAGGATGGAGCTGCCAGGCGAGCGGAGGGGAGGGGGGCCGCTGGGAGGCTCATGGATGCAGTGAGGGGAGGACATCCAGGAGACAGCGAGCTGCAAGAAGATGATCTGCTGATGGGGAAATGCTGCAGACAAATATTGCAGATGCTAATTAGAAGTGTTAAAATGAAGCTGAAACTGGAAGAAAGTGAGCATTGTGATTGCTGTATCAAGCAAAAAGTGGTGTGAGGTAGGTTCCACTGTCAGCCATGAACTATGATTAGTGCTGCAGCCAGATGTATAGAGAGACTCCTTATTTTTACTGACTGGGTGAATGAAAGTGAAGCAGAAAGACAGGAATGGAGTGAAGCATTCTATTATGTCATGTTTTCATGGAGGCTAATCATCCATCCAATGTACAAATGTACATTCATTTTGCAAAATAGTATCAATATTTGTACATTGGCATTAATGTTCAAGATGCAGAGACATGTTAAGAAGCTTTTGCATATATTGTCCATCCAGTTAGCTTAACCTACACAGCCCCACACAATGAGTGAAGCTCCCCGAAAATATTTTACATTTTAGACACAGATATAAACCTAAGGTTTTTGTTACAAGCAGATTCCAGTCTGCACCTTTAGCATGCAAAGGAATAACCTGATGTCTGTTCAGAATGATTAAACTGTAAAACTGTAATGCAGCTATTTATTCCTTGATGTAAAACGGCATCAAGACAGTGACAGCTTGCATTTTTTTCTGGTTTCACTGCAGCAGAATGGCTCCATGCTTCCTCAGCACAGACTCTTACTTTGTGGCTTTGACACCGGTTTATTTTTACTGTTGGCTCCTGGAGGAATATTGGTGGAGACGCCACTACACATCAGGCGTCCGTCTCGTGGAGTCTCTGATGTGTGGCGCGTTGTGGTTATTTTAAACACCACTCAAGATCACACAAAAGACAGAAAATGGAAGAAAAAAAAAATCTGTTTTATTTATAATATGTACACATTGAAGATGAGACAGATGAAGCTTTTTGAATGTGTGTATGTTCTCAGGGGCGTGGAGTGCCGCAGGGCTCGTGGGTATTTTCAAGGACAGTCTAATTGTTACAATACTGTTGCAATTCCCTTTGCAGGTCCAATCTGAGGTCTTAATCAGCGCAGGCCGTGTTCCGCTTTATGTGCTCCTGACCTTTGCGCGCCTGTGTGAGCGCAAAGCGCATGTGCTCTTGCATGTTGTTATGATTATATGTGGGAATAATTAGCGGTTGTAAGAGTGTAAATGACTGGAAGCTCGCCGGCATGTGACCACTTACAGCCTCAGTGGAACGGTGCGTCTTTAAATAAAAGCCTCTCTGCCAGTTAAATTTAGACAACTTCAAGGAGCTCCACGTATTATTATATGGAAAAATATATGTTTTTGTGTTAGTCCCCACTGTTGAGCAGATGGCTTTAAGGTTCGCTCGTACCGTGGTGTGCTGCACAGGAAGCACAAAAAGCAAGCGCTTTTCTGCATTTGCGTATTCTTTTTAATGATAAATAATCATTTCTCTGTCTAAAAAGCCAAATAAATACTAATCAGTGTTAAATAAACTTTCCATGACCTGAGCTGCCTCTATTTACCGACATTGATCACTTCAGCATTAGTCATTTGCACATACAGGCTCTGAAACGGCCTCGATGTGTTTCTTCTCACACCAGGTAATTAATCTAAATTCATAAAGACATAAATACAAACAACATTGAAAGGAAGGTTACATTCATTGTTCGATGTCTCATATCTCCCTCCGCATCTTCTTTCACAGTTTTTCGCTGTAATTAAAGCTCAGTCTCGTCACAGGCTTGATAGATGCGCTTCGCGTGTTGTTTTTAACAGTGCGACCTCGTGGGCAGCGGGAGAGGTTCGGTGTTGACACATCAAATCAGCGAGACCTGAGAATTGTGCTCCCCGGAGAAACAGTGTGAAGTACATGTATTTCCTGCAGCTATGCTTTTCGTCCCGCGTCTCCTGCATATTCAGTATCGAGATGCAAACAGTGGAATGTTTTTAGAGGGAAAGACGAGTCGAAGCAAACTAGGCGTGCAAAAGGTATCACCTTTATTTTGCAAATTATCTGTGAGACCAGAATTGATTGATGTGAGCGTAATAACGAATATCTGCAATCCATCACTGATGGATTTTGCTTTGTTGTCGATATCTCATACAGTCCAGGAAACATAAACCAGATTAAGTAATGATTTCAGAAACAGTGCATTCGAAATTCATTTTGAAGTCAATGTAAGCATTTTTTCATCCTAGTCTGATCTCACGTGCACAGTGAATTCAGTAATTACCGTGATCAGTGACATCGCTGTTAAAGTTACAGGGGAAAAAATGTCGACGTTAAAAAAAAAGAAAAAAAAAAAACATCTGGCAGCTCACTGGAGTCGTACAAATGTGTTAAGTGCTAAATTTGCCGCGGTCTTATCTGTGTTTCTCAGTGTAATTTTTTGCACACCCCGTTCGCATTTCAAGCAAAGTAGCTTAATTGGCATGCTCCTTCAAAATGGCACTTTTAAGTCGGTAGACAAAGGTCTGCATGAGGAGGACGTCTCCGGCAATACCTCACTCAAACAAAGAAATGCATCACTATTAGCAGCGAAGTGACAGAGGCGCGCATCTCAGCGGTCATTAAAATGTGAAGAATCACCCCAATTACCAAAGCAGCGGCCTTTTTAGTGACAGGGCTTCTAATTAGTGCAAGAAGTATCTATCTCTATGGAGAAAACTGAGAGGAGCAAAGAAATGCTGAAAGTGTTGTGAACGAGAGCGATGGGGTCAGTGCGGCTCCGGGGCGCTAAGAGGCGTCCTTATGTATAATTAACGCGCGTCGCATTGAGCTTGTAGGAAATAATCTGTAATTGAGTCTTGTGCCTATTGGAAATTAAAATGGAAATCAGAACTACAGAGAACTATTTTATATTACTTTTGTTGGGTTTTTTTTTCAAGAATGCAGACATGGTTCCTGGATGTAAACAGTTTTATTCTTGTTCAGGACCTAAACTGCAGGAGACTGAGCTCACACTTTTTTCATTAACAGAAAAAGGAGAGAATAACTTAGTGGACTCAGCCTGTCTGTTAAGCTTTTTTCCACTCAAATATTTACCTTTAAATTGCCTTTTTTTTTTTTCATAGTGACGCCACCGTTCCTGCAGAGGGAAATGAGCTCAAGCGCTCGGAGTGCCATCCCGAATGTGGTCACGCTGTGTGCGACTGTTTCTTCAACCAGCTTTAAAGTGGTTTAAATAGAAATAGACCTCAGCTCCGCAAACATAAACTGAAATATAAAGCTTGTTGGTTTGCGCTATCGCATTATTTTGTGTTGTTTTGAGAGCATAAGAATACAAGATGGATCAATAACTACAGCCTTGAGTCATACAGACCCAGGCTACATCATGATGGCAGTTCTAATTCCATTTTAGTCTGCATTCCTTCTCACTGGCTTGGCCATCCCAGGTTAATGACCCTTTACCTCATACTGACTGAACGCTGTGTCACAGCAGCTATGGAAGACGGCTTCGCTTTATGATGTGTTTCTTAATACTGATACAACCCTGTTTTACTGTCTTCATTTTTCTTTAATTCAATAAATTAAACTCCATTGTTCCAAATAAGCAGCATCTCATAGGTTATTTGAAACCCAAACTCAGCAGAATTCATCAGTCGGCCACAGACGTCTTTGTCACGATCGAGTCACATTTTGTATACCTAAGTTCACCAAGTTCGCCAATAATGACAGAGTGGAGGTAAAAACTTAAGTGTGACATTTGTGAATTACCCATAGGTCTCTCAACCTCGCTGCAGGCAAGTAATTGACATTTTGTCAGAGTGTGTGTGGGGTTGAAGAGCGACTGTCAGAACGAGAGGCTGAAAGTACAAAAGATATTGTTCTTTCTTTTTTTGCAATTTGAGTGAGGAAACGTGCTGATCCCTGACCAGATGCACAGATCAGCCTCAGCATTATGACACTGACTGAAGAAACGTTATTATAGTGTCTGTTAGTGGTCGAGACACTGGATTCAGTAGGAAGGAAAACATTTCTATGCAGTGAAAATGGCCAAGCCTAAAAAACATTTGAGAGTTTGACAAGGGCTCAATTCCGATCTGACAAGTGGGTCAGGACATCAATAAAACGCAGCTCTAGTGGGGAGTTCCCAGTCTGCAGGCAGCAGTAGATATCAGAAGTGGTCCAAGGGGGGAAAATCTGTCACATGAAGAGAAGACTGGCTCCGTCTGGTCTCCTGTATTCAGTTCGGTCTGCGTCTCTTACCTGTTTTCATCCTTCCTGCTTTATTTTTGCACTCAACCATCCTCCCTGTGTGTGTGTGTGTGTGTGGTTTGTGTGTGTGTGTGTGTGTGTGTGTGGTGTGTGTGTGTGTGTGTGTGTGTGTGAGTGTGTGTCACCCTCCTCCTTGTGTATAAATACACGTCTTCCCTTTGTCTCAGTGCCAGATCCCACACCTTTCTGTGCTCCCCTCGTAATACCTGTGTTTTGGATTCGTGGACTCTTTTTTTCAGCTCTGACTTCACTCCTGGGTTGTGTTTTTGGAAAAAAAACACTACCTTGGACTTCATCAGTAAACTCAGTTCAACTCAGATGCTGTTTGAGTCTGCTTTTGGTTTCAAAACGACTCGCAGCAGGATCCTGTTATCTGATCCAAGAGACAAGCTACTGGAGCTCAATTCAACGCAGAAGTTTATTTATTTATATGAAATATCAGGCTGGGACTTAATGGGACTTGGGCCTAATTTCAATCAGTTAATAAAAGAGACAATAACACGGGTTGTTTTTAGTTCACCTGAGGAAATTCTGTTTTGGCAAAGCAAAAACTACTGACGCACAGATCAGACCACAACCCTTCCAGTGGTTCGTGGTTTCAGCGTTAGGTGATTTGGAGGTAAAGCGTGGAGAAAGCTTTCTTTCTAACGTACATGTTTGGAAATAGCCTGAAACTCTGTGTCTGTATGTAACAGTCAGGCTTGTTGTGTGCTTGAGTGTGATCTGAGGAAACCATTCATCATTCCCCTCTTTCTCTGCTCACCTGGTTTCCTCCTGGCTCGCCGAGCTGCTTTACATTGGCACCATATTGACAGCTTGCACTGGGCGGACAGACTGGATGTGGAGCGTAAGGATTGATTAAATGTTCCATTGATCACAGACGTTTTGAATAAGATGGATGGCCCTGACAGAACAGATACAAGGAGGGGGACTTGATTCCCATGACGTGCACTCAGACACCGCTCGTGCACGCAGACAGACACAGACTCACACTTTTATAGCTAATAAAAGAAGAACCTTTCATTTCAGGGCTTTGCTTTTTTTTCTTCTTCTTCTTCTTTCTGACAGATAAACCTGCAGAGGAGAATGAGGGTCACGGGCCTAATTACCCAGGGTGCAAAGCGTATCGGCAGCCCCGAGTACGTCAAGTCTTACAAAGTAGCCTACAGTGATGACGGGAAGACCTGGAGAAACGTACAAAGTCAAGGGCAAGGATGAGGATATGGTGAGATGCGCGCACACAGACACAAGAATGCTCTCTCACCGTCAGCGTCGCTTCGGATACACACTCCTGCACACACTCACACAGCGATGGAGACCGTGCGCTCCGTCAAGGGCAGGCTGGAGGACATGATGAGATGGCTTTTTAATTAGCTCGCACACACCGGGCCCATCCTGCTGCCCCGTACCCCCCTCCACTTTTATGACTTCTAGATTGAATTTTTTATACTATTTGGGGATGAACAGCCACCAAATAGGCCACACAGCGTTCTATCATTCCTGACAGCAAACCATGGCTGTCCTCTGTCTGGCCGAGCTCCGAAACACCCCGGACCTCCAAACTTCTCATCAGATTTATTAGAGTACAACACTGCAGGTCTGGACCTGAGAAATAGAAATGCATGTTTGACTCATATCGGAGAGTTTTTTATTAGACTCTCTCAGGTCGTGTCTCTGAAACAGTCCAGAAGGTATACCAATATAATTGGAGCACTAATTTAAAGCACACTACTGTTCTTATGAATTACTAGCTCAAATGGTGCGAGAAATTGTCTATTTTTCCATGTAATTCTAGCTCATTGACCTTGAATGACAGTAATTTGTTGAGTGTGGAGTAGACACTAGAGGACAGCAGCAGATAGCCCGCCACATATTGCAAGCTGATCTGCTTCGCTGTCCCCCCTCCCGCCCCGATCTGCTGTTATTCATCCCTTGCAACAGATTTTCAGAGGCAATGTCGATAACAATGCTCCGTCGGCCAACTCCTTCACCCTCCCATCGAAGCCCAGTACGTGCGCATCTACCCACAAGTCTGCAGGAGGCATTGCACGTTACGCATGGAGCTGCTGGGCTGTGAGCTCCCAGGTGATTCACCGATCGGAAATCATTAATCACAAAGTAACCAGATATGATTTGAAACTGAATCTGGAAGCCTCCCTTTTTTTATGTGGTGGACTTTATTTTGTGGATTTTAGATGCTACAACACAAAATAACAGGAGTTTATGTTGTTGGCAGGCTGTTCTGAGCCGCTGGGGTGAAGTCGGGCCACATCCAGGACTACCAGGTCACGGCCTCCAGCATCTTCAGGACACTCAACATGGACATGTTCACCTGGGAGCCCGGGAAGGCCCGCCTGGATAAACAGGGCAAGGTCAACGCCTGGACAGCCGGGCACAGCGACCAGTCGCAGTGGCTACAGGTACAAACTCATTTGATCTAAACCGGTTATCTGCTGCCGCTTCTGTAGATATAAATCAATATATTAGTGGGGAAAATGAACAACAGAAGGCCAGGATCTTGCTGATAGCTGGCTTTCACCCTGCTGAAGGATTAGCTCCTACCTCCCCGGAATAGTAATTGACGGTGTTGTGTGCATATGGTAACAAATGCCAATATATTCAATTACTTTTCACAGGAAAAGACTTCATCCGATGATTTGTAATGAAATTATATGTTAAAACCCTTCCTCTTTTTAGCTAGCTCTCAGGATCGTTCCTACAAACAAGCAGTAATAGGTAGTCATTTTCTGTTTATTTCCATGCAGTCTGTTTGAATCCGACACCCACCTGCCTCTGTTGGAAGAGTTTAGCTGTGTTATCTTTGGCTGCGGTCCAGGCGTTCTATCTCTGTGAAACCAGCCAATCTATTTGTTTCATTACAGTAACTGATGGCTGAACATGTCTCCTGAAAGGGACAAGGCACGTCTAAGTGAACATTTACCTCCCAGTCTTTCTGCTTAACAATATGAGAGATTGATGGGTGCTGAGGTGTTTAAGATAGATATCAATCAGACTCATCATGCCCGGTTTGCCCTCACACAAGGCCTCAGATATTGGACTTTTGTGGGTTCTTTGATGATAAAAGGCAGTAAATGCTCTTTGCTTTTAGACAGAGAGGAAACCACATTTCACTCCCAAGCTGCAGAACCGATAGCACAGGAGAAATTGTGATGTGGATCATCTTCTCAGGGAATGAAAGATCAGAGTCATTTCTTGATTTCTTGGCCTTTCCTGTGCACTCGCTCCTCACTGCCGTCTGCTGGCCGTGACACAGTTAGCGCTCTGCAGTCATTCTGGCTTGTCTTGGCCATCACTACATCAGCTGTGTCTTCATGAGTCTAAGTTTGTGTGTTTTGTTTTATGTTTTTTCTGAAGAAGGATAATTGTATGCCGGCCTGTGCGTCAGAGGAGACAGGTACTTAGGCGGTTTCCATCCATGTCAGGAAGCTCAGCTGAGCAAAACTGATTGCTGTGGGGAAAATAAAACTTGTGCTCTCCTATTACACGCTGTGCTGGCAGAATTGGGAGATGCCACACAGATACAGTAAGAAAATCAATGTCTTCCTTTTGCAAAAGACTATTGTGAGCAGTTCTGTAGGCTGCTGTTTGAAGGACCCTGGGATACGAGAGAATCATGTTTTACATCTGTAATTGACTCTGTGGCTGAAAACCGATCATTTTACATATTCAGTAACCAGCTTATGCGCATTCGTTAAAGTCACACCATTAGTGTTGTGTTTCCGTTATCGGTTGCCATGGCAATTTATTGCTTCTCAGTGGTGTTTGAATGACTTAAAGCCTCACAGACTAATGGCATTAATCAGCTCTAATGATAAAATAACTATTCCTATTGTCAGGACAGCTGCGCTGTTGTCGAATCGTGAACACATTGGAAGCTCTGCTGACACAGAATAATCTGGATTTTAGATATTAATAAAACATTGGGGCTTCAGTCATCAGGTATTAGAACATCGCTATAAATCAATCGGTACTTAGATTGTATAAGTTTGAAGATAGTGATAATAAATTATTCAGTACCTGCCTAATAGTGTTTTGGGTACGGGAAGATATTATTCACCTCGCTTTTCAATGCTTTTAGCATATTATAGGATTACTTTAATCAAATTATTGTTACAGTTTATTTTGTCTGCAGTGCAGTATTCTTAGTCACTTCGTTAAAAACATTGAACATCACAAGTATTAAAAAACAGTGTGTGAATAACCTATATTCAACCTGTGAGTGGTACTGTCGAGTCTGTAAGAACAGAACACTGGCAAATGACTACATTCTAAATGATTATGATGTCTTAATACTGTATCAACATTTTCAAAGATGTGGATCGGTTTCTCCTCTGGAGAACATCAGAGAGATTCAAAGCAGCAGGGAAAATCTGGTTTTCGGGGTTATGCCTTTTCCGAGCATGTTTTTTTTTTTTAATTTCAAAGTTTGGTGTTCAGTCGTGTTAATAAGACATAAGTGTAGGAATAAAACTATCAATTCCCTGATTAAAACACTTTCTTTAAAGCTGAATGGATTATAAGTATAAGTGAGACAAATTAAAGTAAGAACAAGAATATTTTTCACCAACCAAGTTCTAATGTAAATTATGTATGAATCTTTTTACAGTGTGTGCCAGGACGCAATATTCCTGTCACTGAATGCTCAAGTGGAAATAAAAACACCAAGAAGTGCAATATTTGAGGGCTGTCCAAGCTGAAGCTATTCTAGTCTGGCAGGAGATAAAATCACACGGAGGGAAACTCAACCAGAATCATTCAAGATGTTTTCAAGAGAGGAGCTGAAGCTGTCAGACTGAGCTGCCAAATCTTCCAGCTGGCATAAGCTGATTACTTAATTATGCACATTAACATGTCCACATAGCGAGTGGAGAAATTACTGGAGGGACGGTTACTTCTTTTCAGTTTCACAGTGTTCCTGTTAATGAAATATGTGCAGTGCAAATTATCTGACAAGTGCTACTCAGAGCCAGGGAGAGTGCGTTTATGGTGGATTATGGTAAACATGCCAGAAACACACACACACACACACACACACACACACACACACACACACCAACACACCACACACACACACACACAACACACACGCACGCACGCACACAGTGGAAGAAGAGTGATTGTGACTGCTCCTCTCAAATCTCTTAATTCTGGTCAATCAACAAAGTGCTTGGCGAGCATGCATCATCCTGAGTCATGATCCTGAATCATGTCTCAGGTTGCGGGCGGCGCTGAGACGCCCATAAGCGACAGGTCGTCGTCATCAGAAAGAGTTACTGTGCCTCCAATGCCCCAGCTGCACCGGTTGGACATACTGGACCTAGATGGAGCTCATGTTTGGTGCTTTTATGAGTAGATCATACGTTAGCGGTTTTGAAATAGAAAATTAAATATCACAGACAGAATAACCTGTGTTTACACTGACAAAAAATCAGAATTCACCACTCAGGGGCTTTCTACCAAATGTGCTATTTTAATCTTTGACATATTACTATAACTACAGTGGGTAGTGGGGTCATTTAGAAAGTGAAGAAAGTATTCCCTTTGCTTTTTGCTTTTTTCTTTCTTGCAGTTTTAAGATGTGTTCTTTTAAACTAAACCGTTATTCCATCATAAACACTGCAGTGTCATGACCCCTTGTTATAAAAGCACATCCAAAACTCTCCAGCGTGATCCTTTAAACTACTCACCTTACAATGTCTTTCATCCACTTATATACAGTAACTCTATACTGCGTAATTCATCTACACACCTTGAGATGTCTTCTACACATAGGATTACTTAAATAAGATCCCAACATCTAATGCATTAATGTACAGGTCAGTGTGGGCGTGGCCTTGTGTAGACATCGCTAATACGAAACGCACAACTTCATTTGTAACTTGTTAAATTTCTTTGCATCTTGCAAAGGTTACAAAACAAGCCTATGAACGTAATTTCTTTCCGGCGGTTCATTTGTTATCCACCGTCTCCGAGGTTTTCACACCCAATTATCTCCTTAAAGTGATGAATATGTGTGGTGTGTGGCTATGGCACCCCGATAATCACCTCTGCCTCTGATGATGCAGAGTGAGCCAGCGCTCCAGTGAAAACTTTGAAAGAAGCACACTTCCCCTCCATGCAAATGATATATTGATGCTAATGTTAAATTCATATAGTCATTGTTGCCAAGTCAGTGCACACCTTTCGGATGCAGTAATGTAGCATGAGCTGCGCCACCGCATTCTTTTATGCTGACGAGTCATTTATATGCCTGACCAGATAATGTGCATTATAATGGCTAAGTAGGCCAAATGCCTGAGTGCCTGGCGTTTTTTGCAGACTTGTGTCATGTGTGGATGCAAAGACAACATCATGGTTGATGACTGAAACTGCTGGCCGTGCATTCATATTTTCAGTTCTGTTGTTCCAGTCAGGTGAATACATATTGATAGTTAAACAGTATTTGATGGATTTTCCAAAATCGTTGCCGTTGTTTAGTCTGGGTTGGGCCTTTTTTTTTCACAACAGAGCAATATATTAAGAGGATTTCATATGCAGAACCGAGCACACATAATTAGTGTGTATAATGATAGTGGAGGTTTAAATAGACAGATGCTGATGAGGTAAACAGTGGCAGTTTAGCAAGTCGAGGACTGCGTGCGAACAGAAAACCAGGCGTCTCTCTCTGCTGGAGCACATTGGGCCAAGGAGGAAGGCACAGTGGGGAACGATAAACCGAGACCAGAGAGACAAAGTGAGAGGACTGGAGCAAAGTGACCTGTCACACACACCACTGAGAGAAAGTTTAATTATTATTGGAGCACTCGGTAGGTCTGAGCCTGTTATGTTCATGCATTTATTGATTCAGTATCATAGTTTTTTGTCATGCTGACTGATTTAGGAGTAAGTTCTTATTATTGGAGAAAGTGTCTTTCTGTGGAGTTGCTGTTATGATAAACTGTTGCTGCAGCTCTGCAGGCACGCTGTGTTCGCCCGGGGAAATCCAGGTGAATAATACAAATAGGAGGTAAGAACAAGGGATGGCGTTACAACACAAGTGTCTTTGTGTGTGGTGTGCGTGCGTGTGTGTGTGTGTGTGGCAGTCCTCAGACAACACTGCAGCTGTGTGACAGAATTGGGTTGCAGCCATTTGTTTCCTGGCTTTGGTTAAATCTGTCTTTGCAGCGAATGGCCACTGGAGAAGCAGAAGCTCAGGGAGGGAATATTGTTGCTCAGCATCTGAGTTGGCACTTTTTGGCTTTGGCAAAAAACACCGATTGTCCGACACTGAAGGACATGGCAGGATTTCCGTGTCATCCGAAACCCCCAGATCGAACATTTGGACGCGTCATGGAGAACGTACTCGGGCCTCTGAGCACAGGAGGTGAAGGTATTTCACACTCAATAGTATCATCAGATGCTCTGCTGTGTTCTTTCATTCCTCCCCTTCATAATAAACACAAAGTCTTTGCTGTGCATGAGAAAGTTTGTGACCGTAAAGACTTCATGGTGGTTAAAACATACATTCACAATAAAAATCTGAGCCTTGTGCAGTTCCTGGAGTTATCAGATTATTTAAGCAGTCATGTAAATGTCATAATATTTCATCAGATAATGGCATCAGTTATTCAATTATGAGAAATCAGATACACACACCTATACCTCTGCCCAGTGTCTCCGTGCATGTATGTCTCTTAATCAGATTCATTTAGTTCTTGGTACATTTAGCTGTGTGTGAAAGAGATAAGTGACATACTATCAGTGACAAACTGAACTTATGCACACAGAAGAAATACGATAATGAACTGAAACTTCTTCAATCATCACATTTTTTAAAGCGCATAACTGCATCCAACCTGTTAACACATTAATCGGATTCTTCACAGATATTAGGGTCGTTTTCCTATAGAAGTATCTGCTATTCATTTTGTCAAGAGGGAGTCGCACTGTTTCAGATTTTTATTCGATTGGGGTGTTACTTTTTGGTTGCTCAAGCAGCAACTTGGTGAACATCTTCCTTCCAGATCGTCTGAGAAGCAACAGACAGCTAAAGTCTGAAGAGTTTGATATTTTAGTCCAGTTTAGGAGACCGTATGTTGTGGATGTGACCTCCGCATTAGAGTGAGCTTTACGCCACTCCAGGAGATGTAAGTGGCACACCATGGCATGGCTTGTTCAAAATAAATAAATAAATAAATAAAATAAAATGTCGTCGCCGAATTCTTCACCTTATCAGGAAATGCATCCTCATGAAAAACTACAAAGATTTGAAGGATCCTCAAGGTCACAGACGCAGCTGAAAATACTACCTCTGCCTACATAAAGGCTCTCACTGCAGTAACAATGTGATTCAGCCGAGTGAGAACCCAACAGAGAAAAGCGAACAGAAAATCATTTCAACAGACTATATTTAAAAAAAAAAAAAACAGATCTAAAAGTGAAATGCTCTCCTCTATCTGGAGTATACCAGCAGTGAACAGGGCCGTGTGACTCCCAGCAGGCCGCATGCGAGTGTGTGGCCTTGTTTTGTTCAGCATGAGCACAAAGTGGCTGCTTAGATGGATCCAGCCTGAGTCCGGACCAGATTGTCCTCTTTCCTTCTCTGTTCATGCGTGTCTTGTGAGTCCCAGATTCGTCTCCGTCTTATCAATCTCACGAGTGCTGACTCATCAAAAACATGCTGCCTATTTTTTTTTTTTTTTTTTTTTTTCTCTGAATGTTCATCTGGCTGAAACTTGTATGTCTAAAGCAACATTGCATTTGAAAGCAGGGGAGTTTTTTTTTCTTCAGTTAACCAGGGAATTGCAGTAACTAAGAAACACTTGTAGCTGAGCAGCCGATGACTGAGTGATAGTAAGAGGCGGCAGCGGCCGAGCCGGAGGACAGCGGGAATACATTTTTCAGAGAGCAAACTTTAATGAAACACAGAGCTGTGGAAAGCGTTTGATGGATTTTACTCCTAGTTGTAGCTCACACCAGTGTTAATTTCGTTGACTAAATATTTTCGTCATTTATTTCGTCACAAATTTTTTTTTTCAGACGAAAACGAAACGAAAACTAAAATAGAAGTCATTCATTGAGACGATGACGATAAGTAAATTGATTGACAATCTCGTCAACAAATAAAAGACTAAACGAAAATACACAGTGACGAAATCCAATCAGAGAAGAGAATCATACGTGGGAAGAAGAAAAGAACCACTCAGAAAGTGAACAGGCAGGATTAAGAAGATAAAGAGCCAATCAGAGCCGACTTCTTGAGACCGGAACTGGAGCGAGCGCTCGTTTGAAGCTGGCTCCCGGGAAGAAAGCAGACAGCTCACGAAGAGGATGCAATGTTAAAAGTTCGAGAAAATGTCCACAGCTGAAGAAAGCGACGACAAGATTTGTGGGCCCATTTCACGTTAACGATGAAGAAAATAAAACGAAGTGTAAAGAATGTGAAGCGGTCATACGCGGAAAGAACACGACCAACTTAAAGAGACATCTACAAAATGTCCATCCCGCCTTGTTCTCTCAGGTAAATGCGCTGCTTTTGCTGACATTGTTTTTTCTTCTGCATTACTGTGGCATATGGAAACGTAGTGTGTGCGTCGCGAGAAGTTTACGGGTAGCAAGCTCGGTTAAACTTCATTTACCGTCATGATGTCTTCCTGTACACAATTACTTATGCTTATGTGTGTTTATGTTGGTAAAATGTCATGATATGTCTCAGTTAATATATTATGTAAAGATGACCATGTTCACTGCTTTCATTATATATTAATCTAGTTAATATTATATTTTTACCTCTCAATTATAATTTTGTGCATTTCTTGTTTGTAAGTACATGTGAAATAGAAAAGTTAAATAACAATTATTCATTTTATTTGTATTATGTCACAGTTGCAGAAATCTACTGATGAAGGTGGTGAACCAAGTGTCAAGAAAGCAAAAATACTACATCAGGACATTGCAAAGGCTCTATTAAGTACTGTTAAGTATAAAAGTGATGCCAAAGAAACAACAAATTAAAGAGGATGCTATTGCCAAATGGATTGGACGTACAGGGTTGCCAGTCACCACAGTCGAAGATGAGGATTTCATTCTGATGATTGAGACATTTGATAAAAAACTCACTGTGCCAAAGAAAACAAAGATAAGCAATCTGATTGAGAAACATATGACACAGAAGTGACAAAGTTTAAAAAAAGACTGTCAGGTGCCCGGAAAGTTTCCATTGGGATTGACCTCTGGACTAAAAAGGGACTGACTGCATCATTTTTGGCAATAAGCTGCTGCTATTTTTGTGTTGAACAAAATAGACCAGAACACATACTGTTGGCTCTTGAACAAGTTGCCCTCCACACACAGCTCAGTCCATTAAGGCCTGTGTGCATAAGTGCATAAAGAATGGGGCATTTCAAGTGAGAAAATACTCACTGTTATAACTGACAATGGGCAATATGGTGGCGGCATTTAAACAGTCTACTCAAGAAGAGGAAGAGACCAGCTCTGATGATCCAGATGAGTTCCACCTGGGCGAGAATGAATCAGAGGAGGAGACAGAAGATGTTCGGTAAGCCACTTTACCAATTTTTTTATAGAACATCTCAAAAATGTCTCTTTAAATGTATATTTGTCTTTACTGTTCTTAGGTACCAAAACATGGACATGGATATGGAACGAATGCCCTGTGTCCTACACTGCAGCTCGTGGTCCAGATGATAAACAAGGAACCAAGTGCAAAGAGACTCCTTGACAAAGCGCGCTCAATTGTGAAGCTCTTTCGAAAGTCTTCTGTTGCAACACAGAGAATTTTAGATGAGTGCGGCTTGATTGTTGTAAATTATTTGTAAATTGGTTACATTCATTGTGCTGCTATAGATCATTTGAAGCAATTCTGCACCTTTTTATTTATTTTTTGAAAACTTAAGTTTTAAGACTTGATATTATCATTTCAGTGTTTTCATCGAAACAAAGTGAAATAAAGCGTAATAGAGCAAGAGTCACATTAGCACAAAGTGCTTTCCTTAAATTCAATGCATGTAAATAAATGTT
Source organism: Salarias fasciatus (assembly GCF_902148845.1). Taxonomy (NCBI): domain Eukaryota; kingdom Metazoa; phylum Chordata; class Actinopteri; order Blenniiformes; family Blenniidae; genus Salarias; species Salarias fasciatus. Next base: position 11,831,900 of record NC_043756.1, read on the forward strand.
GGCCTTCTCTTATTGTGTTCCCAGCATTCCTGAATGGGACTGGAAGGACTGTTCACTGCACTTTGTTTAGATTGATGTTCAAACATTCATTGTGCTGCTATAGATCATTTGACGCAATTCTGCACTTTTTTTATTTTTTTTTTAAACTAAGCTTTAAGATTTAATATTGTCATTTCAGTGTTTTTCATCAAAGCAAAGTGGAATAAAGACACTTGTGTTAAATGAGCGTCTAATGATTTTAAACTCCTGTTTTAAATGTGTTATACTTTTCTGTATAAAAGTTGAATTGTACACAGAAAAACATTTTTGTCGATAAAATTGATTACTAATTTAGTCGACTAAAATTGGTCTTTATTTTCGTCGACTAAAATGGACTAAAATTAAAACACAATCAGATGACTAAAATATGACTAAAATTTTAATTGATTTAGTCAACAGACTATAACTAAAACGAAATTTAAATTTCTTGTCAAAATTAACACTGGCTCACACTGTGAACTTCTGAACACATTCCCAAAAATAAATGAATCCCCATGACTTTTACATTTTTGCAATGGTAACAAATATAGCAGCCATTTGTTATATTTATGTCATTTATTTTTAACTATTGAAACATTTATAAATCTGCAGCTAATCATTAATACTATTTAAATCAATCAATCACTCAGAGCAGCGTGCCGGGTGGTGCAGAGGCCAGAGGGACCAAGCCGGGATCCAGTGCGTTTGATATAATCAAAGCTGGTTTCATTATTCACCAATTCTGCAGAACACAGCTTCCTAATCAAATCGCTACCTCAAATACAGCACTGCCGACAACAAAGTCTGTTTCATTTAATCAATAGAATTAGCCGGGTGTTTGTTTCATCCGTCCGCGGAGGAGAGGGGCTTTAATTTGTCCCATTGAAACTCTCATCTCCTGTTAAGTGTTCCTGCAGCAGAGATGAAGTATGTCCTTTCTGAAAGCAGAAAAGCTGCTTCACACGGAGGGGAGGCGACGTAGCGTGAAGGGACTTAAGAAGGATTCCGATTATCAGCAGTAGCGACGATCACGTCTTGTTTCAAGAAGAAAAGACCTGCACTTAGATGAAGTTGCTTGCTGGGGAAAATGACTGCCAGAATTTATTGGGAGCTTTTTAAGGATCTTTCTGCGTCCTTCAAGTTTGATCCCGTCGACGGAGAACACAGTTCTTACAACGAAAAATTAGCACACTTCAAAAGATTTCCTCTTAAGTCCTGTGTTGTATGACTGGTCTGTATTGATGAGGTCAGCCCTACATGAGAGTCCTACAGACTGAAGTGCTTCTTTATTTAACCTCAGTTGTAGTTTTTTGTCATTATCCCACTTCATTACACTCAGAAAACTGAATAAGTCTAAAGAAAACCTGTCTCCAAATATTCTTGCTGAACTAATTCCAGAAACAAATGCTACAGGGGCCAACGTCTTCATTTAGTTTTTTCTGTGGCAATCAGTGAGAAGCACACGAGCATTAGCCACAGTTGAAGTGTTGAAAAGTTTGAAACGTGTAAACGATGGCTTGAGGATACGTTCCGATCTGCCAGGGTGTGTTCACACTGCTGTGAAGGTAAATGCAATCTTGATTTAACTTTGCTAACTGTTTATATATCAATTATCCACCCTCAAGTTGATTTGGATTTCCATATTTATACAAAGAGGCAGAGGCAGCATCGTCTGCCTGCTCGGTCCATATGATACATTAACTGCATCGCATCTTGCTCTTTTGCTTTTATTTTTTTTCCCCCCGACTTGTTGTCACAAGCGGAGCTATGGTTCAGGCTGCTGATACGAATCTTGAAAGGCCGATAACAGATGACCATGACTGCAAATCCCTCTGCCAACACTCGCTTCAGCAGATGTGCCAGCTCAGCTTCGGAAAGGCGAGATCAAATTTACACCATGTAGCCGCGAACGTTGTGGGCGCGATTCTAAAAACTTGGCAAGGTTTTGGAATATGGAGAAGCGAATTAAAGTGGGAGAATGTTATATTCCATTATCAGACCTCTGTGCAGATGTATTTCAGATGGGACCTTTCTGATGTTGTATGTCTCGCCAGTTAAAGTCCCTCGCATGATTTGAATAGACATAAATAAAGTGTCTTGGCTCAGAACGGTCCCCCACAGCTGCTGCTAAATCAGTCATCTCAAGAACATTATCCAAGAATTTAGGAGGAATCTTAGAAAAGAATCCACACTAATTTGAAAACACGCCTGATGTAAATTTCATTAAGGCATTATCGTCAGAGCCTCATTTTAATCCCGTCCAATAAGGCTCTTTCTTTCCTCTATCTTTTCCGAGGCCCCTGCAGCTACCACGCTGATTGAATTAGCTTCTAAATGAAGTTACGGAAGGGATGGTAAATCCATCTGCTCCTTTGATTCAATTGGGCGGGTTTTAGTGTTCCCTCCCTTCCACTATAGCCTTAAATGTACAGGTCTGGGATCGGTGTAATGTAACTCCTTTGTTTTCATTATCCATGGAAGCCATCTTATCCTTCAGCACCACACCCTGATCCACCTCCTCCTTCTCTCTCTCTCTCTCTCTCTCTCTCCGTCCTCCCCTCTCACTCCCCTCCCCCTCAGCCAGCGCAGGTTGCATTTATCTGCTTTATCTCGGGGTGATTGATTCATGAGTCTGCAGCAGCGCCTGCTGTAATCGCGGGATCTGCAGGAATGTCAGAAGTGAAAGCGCTTGTATCTTAAATCAATGCAGCAGAGATTGAGTCCACTGTGTTCTGCATGTGTATCATGTGATTTTCACGGCGTCTCCTGACAAGGCCCCCTCTCGGGCCCACACGTTTTGAGTCGGGCGTCCTCGTGTTATTTACCCAGGAGAGTCAGGTCTGCACTTAGAGAGCACTATGTAGAGCACATGCTACAGTATTATGATTTATTCAGAGTCGTCCAAAGTTAAATGAAGGGTGTGCACAAGGCGGAGCACAGATTCAGGTCTAGATAAGTGTCAATGCTTCAAAATGAAAAATAGAAAATCACGTATCTCTATCAATAAAGTGTAATTCGTAATGAGATGATTGGTTTTTGTTCCTTGCGAATCACGCAATGTTAATTTCAGTGTGTATTAATAGATGAGAATCTGTTGTGAATATTTCATGCACCACGTGAGGAAGAGGAGAGAGAGGAAGGAGGCCTGATGAGCTGTAAGTGCAGCAGCCAGAGGAAGAACCGACTTTGTTTTTAACTCCATCTCTTTTGCCATTATGAGTCATGATCGTTGGAACGGAAAACCAGACTTTAGGTCATTAAATCCGTTCACATTTACACTTGCTTAATATTTGAACGGAAAGCAGTTTTCTTTGCTCCAGCTGAAATACAGATTTGATTTCAGTCAAGATCACACATGGGACTCAGACTACTTTAGATTTTATCATTGAGTAAGTGTCCATCAGATGTCTAGTCACAGTGAGCATTAAACAGAGTGTGAAATTCCCCAAGTCCCTCACCAGAGCACCGTCAGGCCCATTTTTTACGCATATGGATGCGACTCCCTCACTTCACTCATACTGACATGGGAATCTGACTGGTTCTACAGATGCTGCTCTCTTTGCTGTAATAGCTCTAAATGATCCAAACCACCATGGCTGATTTGCTTCCTGTTCCTTTCGCCATGGCCAATTCCCTTCTTCGCTTCCTGCTACCAGTTTAGACTTTAAGTTGACATGCTGGATTGAGGCTCCATCTGTTTTATGCTGTGTAGCCTATTAGAAGCCAGTTCAGGTAGTAATGTTTTTTGCTTTAATGCGCCGCCTTTGATGAAACACTCTCATTGTTTAGGATGGGATTGGAAAGTTTTACGATCTGAGCAAGTGCTTTTTCTTTTTTTTAAAGCACTTTAACTGTTGCGTTGGCTCATAGATGTAGTTAAACATGTCTGAAAAGCGAGCGAGCAATTACCCGAGTCAAAAGCTAATAAAGGAGAAGACATTAACGTTCATCATTATCCACGACGCTCACTATGTATGTAATATGTACTATGTATGTATTTATGAACGTATGTAATTTATATATGTTTATAGGCAGCTGTGTGGAAGCAAATATCTAAATACAAAATTCCAGAAGAAGTTTGGTGAATATGTAACTGTGGAATGAATATTGTGAAAGAGGCCTTATTGGATACGTAACATAATAATAGTAAAATATGTTAAGCAAGAAGAGGTAGATTAAAAAAATAAAGGTTTACTTCATCCTCCTTCTCAAACATGATGGTTTGTGTAGTTTAATTAAATGCACCATAGCTCAGGATTTGTGTACATTTAGACTTGAACTGTGTATATTGTATATAATGTACTTATGTAAATATGTAAAAGATATGATCTACATATTTCAAAATACTTTTTGAGACAGTTGGCTGTAAAGTAAATATCCTCATCCTGTTCGCTCAAGGAGGATAAATCAGAAGACTTTCATTCTGGATCCTCGGAGGATTTTGTGTTTTACATCTGGAGGTAAAGTGCTTTGCAGTGGAGCTATAAAATTGTATTTTTTAGAGAGAATAGAGAATTAAATTTCATTTCAGTTAGATGCAGAATTGCTTTATGTAAGTGTACCGCCATAAAGATGAGATTGAAAAGGAGCTGAGAGGAAAAGGAGAGGATGCTTAATGCATAGCAATGTTCATTTCATGTGTAACTCTTTCAAATCTGTGTTTTTCCCCTCTTTTGCAATCACCCAATCATGCTTTTTTCTATATTTAAATCTCCAGCTTTTTGGCTGTAAGATTTGTTTTGGCTGGCCGAGCAAACCGACGCTCCTGATGTTCTGCTCAACATCCTGATCTTTGACAAAGACATATAGGCTCATGTCAGGACTCTTTCGAAAACCTGTATTCACTTCGCAATCCACATTTAGCCTTTCCAAAAGCTCTGTATACATGTCAGATTCCAAAGAGGAAATAAGTTTGAACCGGAATGTGGTCAATGTCAGACTGACCATCCTGTGATGTTTCCTCCTCTGTGACATTGCATTTTAATGCTGAACGCTCGGAGGCAATTCAGACTGCCCGCTCACCTTCCCTTCACTGTGTGGGAGCTCAGCAGGCGTTTATAACCCTCTGACATCTCAACACCCCGACGGGGGAACACCAGTCACGAAAGGTTTGAGCGGCCAGATCTGCTCTGTCTCAGTGTGTGTGTGAGAGAGAGAGAGAGCGAGAGAGAGAGAGAGAGAATACTTCCAAACCTCAACATTACTTCTTTGGGTCTATAAACCAACAAACTCCCCCCCCCCCCCAAAAAAAAAACAAAAAAAAAAAAACCTATACCTACTGAATAAGACAATATTGTAGAAATGCAAAAATTGATAAATTGCAGAGCACTGTAGAACAACAAACAAGAAAATAAGCTGATTGAGAGTTGTGTGGGTGGATGTAAGCATGTGTGTGTGTGTGTGCGTTTATGTGTGTGTACCTTTAAGGAAAAGCAAAAGGGAATGAATCATAATTCTGTGATGAAGCATGAAACCTTCTTAGACAAAACAAACACAAGGGCGCCATTAATCAAGCACCAAATATTGTGACATTCACTGTAGAGGAATTTGCTGTTTTGGTCATGTTTGGTAAAAATGTATAATAGAATGAAAGGATGCAGGGTGAGCTGAGAACAAGGCTCTTTAATCAAGCTGTCAAGAGAGTCCCAAACACACTTACAGTATATTCCCATTCAGTGTAATTAACTGGTGTTATGAGGCATGCACAACACAGTTCGCCACAATTTGTTGCTTCAGTTCTTTATTTATTTTTATTTATTATTTATTTTTTTTTCTAATGTTTTTCTTTGTCAAGTACAATGTGTGTGCCTATTTTTAGGTGCAAATAAACACGTGTACAGTGTTGTGGTTTTGGCTGCCTGAAGCTGTGAAGGCATATTTTATGAAAATACTCAGATTTGGTTGTGGACTTATTTATTTTATTTTATTTATTTTATTTTATTTTATTTTATTAATCTTTCTGTTCATTTATTTAGCTATTTGGGCTGAAGTTTTCTAGAACCATAACTTTTCGTGTTAATAACCCATAACAGTTGAATTCTTCAGGCTGTGCTGTGTGTTTGCTACACCATCAAAGTAAATAAATTTAATTAATGAATAGCTTCAATGTTTGCTTGAGCCACCATATTGCCCCATATGTAAGTCACCACTTATTTATTTTTTACGCACATGGGCAATATGGTTTCATATGGTTGAAAACAAACTAATAAAAAAAAAAAATCAAAGTGTCAGGATATTTTGATGCTCGGAGAGATTTAAACCACTCGCTCATTTCCTGCAACAGGCTTAGCCAGCTCACCCCTGTGTGCAATGGAACGTTTTTAAACTCAGAAAAAGGTATTATGACACAAACAGGCTTTTTCTTGGCACTCGGTAGAGAAGCGCTGCACTCAGTCAGCCATCTGTCTGAAAATTATCCGCCTGCAGCTTCCTCCCTTTTTTTTTTTTTTTTTCCTCTCTGTAATTTCAGGTGTGTTTTATGTTCTGTGGCGTTTTTGGAAACGACAGGGATGCAGCAGCACTTAATAGTGCCTTGGCATGTGGCCTGAAATTCTGTGTTGGAATAGCGGGTGCATCTGACGCCTTATGGAAAAGTTTGTGTAATGGGGCAAAGAGAACAGAGATAGGAAAACCTGCAACAGCTTACAAGCCAAGAAGAGTAAAAGTACTGAGGAATGAGAGCCTGGAGGAGTTAAACAAATAAATAATTCTTTCAAATTAATGACAGTTTTCTAAATTTCATCCGCCTGTTTGCCTGTCTGCCACATGAAAACCTCAACATTTGATCGTCAGTTTGTTTGACACATGGAATCGCTCCATTTCCATACCTAATCGTGTTCCACGCTGACTTTCCTCAGACTGAACTCTGCCTGAACTTTAGACCGTTGGCCGCGATTTTATCTCACCGTGGTCCGAGTGTAGTGAGAAGATTTCACCAGTCCTTGAGCTGGTTCAGCATGGCATGACGATTAAACGACACGCAATCTGAATTTCTCACTGTGACCAATGAGAATTTGCAGAAAAAAAGAAAAAAAAAAAAAATTGCACCACGTGCATTAGCACACATGCACAGACACACATCCCCGAGGGTGTGAAGATTAAATGAACCTTCATCAAATACGGTTAAATCAGCAGCAGAGCCAAAGGGGGCGATCTGAGCAGGTTGCTATGTATGCATATTCCGTATACATGAAAAAGGTAGCTTAGCCTCTTTTAGCTGGATATCAACCTGCCTCTTGCTGCATTAATCTGGTTATCCCGCGGTTGCAAAGCCATTTCAAATTGTTACATGAGATTTACACACCGACTCTTGTCTTAATGAGCGGAGCAGATAAGAGTTCGTCTGGCAGAAGTGCACAAACATGGCCGCTTCAAAGGCGAACCGTCAGAGTAGAGTACAAATAAGTAATTGACCCTGTCTCCCCTTTGGATATGCAGCTATATTTTGGGGGAAAACTGGGAGCTCAGATTAGCACCATACAAATCTTGTTTTTAATCTCGCTCAAGCAAAGCCACATCCGGAAATTGATTCTTCTGCCACAAACGATGCACACACTACCTGTCTGTCTGGGTTCGGGTCTCCTGACGGCGGTGCGAGTGGGCTTGAGAACGTGACTGAAAAGTGAACAGGAGGTGGGGTTGCAGGCAAAGGGGCCTTGCTTTAACAAGCTTATCTTGCTCCTTAATTCAGTTCAGGCCATCAAAGTGTTGAGAAGTCGCGTCGCCAGGCGGTCGTATTTTCTGACCGCTACCTGTGACAGCAATTACAGGTTCCCCTTCAAGCGTGCCTTTGTTTTGGTGGCAGACCTGACTGCTTGGCTAGAACGAGATTAACTCAGCGTTCTGCAGCTGGAACAAAATAGAAGTCTAACAATGCAAATTGTCGTCGCCCTCTGAAGCAGTGGGCCAGCTCCTGCCATCGTGGCATTGTAGGCTCCCGGTCCAGGAGCTTTTGTTGTGACACCGCCGTTATAATAGCCAGAGAGCTCACACACATCAGTGAAACACTCTGTAAAAAGCTGCGTTTAGTAACAGCAAAGAGCTCGAGATCACACAGAAAAGTGGAAGCAAGGGCGAGTTTGTTTGAAGGTGAAACTTCATGAATAGTGTATTCCCAACAAATGAAGCGTGCATACGCTGTGTTCAGCATCTGCATAATTGCGTACCTGTAGCCGCGCGCGCCAGGAATTAGCATACGAGTACACGCAAACTTTTGTCCTACTTTTGTTTGCTTAACAGCTCACAAATGGAGAACTGGGACTCATCTGCTTTTAATACCTTTTTAAAGAATTTGCAAAAGAGGCGCTTTGTCTACACGTAGTCAGGATCCAGGTCTGCGGCTGCTCATGTGCACAGCGAGCGGCGATGTCAGCGTTTCAAGACGGTCTCTGTCACATTCAGTGTGATGCCCTCAGTTTTGGAGTAGCTGAGAGGAAACGCTCTCCGGCATCGTTGAATCCTTTAAACACTTCAGCGATCTCGTTCTCGTCGCCACTTAGAAAGAAAGAAATAAAAAAATCAGTTTTATTGTCTTGCAGCCGACAGAAGTTTTGTGCACTGCGGTGCTCTGAGAAGCAGGGACGTGAATGAAATCAGTCCCTCTTCATGCGCTACTTTGTTCCTTTATTGGTTTAATCTATGACGAGGCCCTACTTTGTTTTTTTTTTGTTTTTTTTCCATCTGAGTCTGACAGTGTATATGTTGGCCTGTGACCAACCCAATTAGCGTGATGTATGGCAGCCGAACCGTCGTGTGCCGCATATTCAGCAAAGAAATGAATCTGCTTACATTTCTCTTGTGCAAACTGTACGCCGCTATATTTTGCTGCTACTTGTGTCAAAGCAGCAAAATGCCAGTCAAGTCCTGTTTCTCTTCCTGAGTTAGTGCCGCGCTGATGTATGTGATAAGTAAGTGAGATAGCTCTGCTGCGACATTTGAGTTATGAATGCCGCCTGGAAAGACTGCCAATAATTTAGTGTTCATCTTTTTTACACTGTTATGAAACAAAAAAAAAGTCACCATTATGGATTTGCCTTGTGATTCTTCCCGTTTCTAACAGAAACAACAAATCCTGCCGTACAATGGCTGTAATGTTGCACATCTACTGCTTTATGCTCAGATTAGTGAGAGTGAATCATTTTATAATGCTGTCCTTAATCTTTCATTACAACGTTGTTAGTAGGCAGCGTCACTCGCTTTAACTTCCTCTTTGTGTTGTTCCAATATGTGCGTTATTCATTTGACATATTGAGCATGGCAGAACATTTTACATATAAAACACAACTCAATGCGTTTAAGAGATAATAACAGATTATTTCCTCATTGGCACAGAGCGAGTTATTGTTGTTGTTGTTTTCAGATTCATCTCGACGTGTACCTCAGTCTCAAATTAACAGCGTTGAGTCGTTCTCCAAATAATAAAGCGTGATTGAACACAAAAGGAAAATGTCAACAGCAGGAAAAGTTTGTCTATTTACTGCATAGAACCCTCGCGCAGTATATTGTTGCAACAAATGAGATCCTATTAAAAATTAACCCAAATGGAGCAGTGTGGGTCTCAGAAGCTGCTGCAGCGTGCGCTTTCTGTTTTGCTGAGGCGAGGTTGTGGACTAGCCTTGTTGTTCATATTCTGTGAATAATTGAAACTGACTTGACTTGCCCCTGTGTCTTTATTCAGTAAATCCTCTGATGACATCAAAAAAAAAAAAGAAAGAAAAAAAAAAACAAGCTGCCGAGTTGATTGTGAAAAAGAGCGTTTCTGACTTTGTTTTTTTTCCAGCTAACTTTCTTCAGAAGTGGAATTTATGTTTTACTCTGTTTGAGTTTCTTTCTCTCGGCCTCAGTTTCCTCATCTTTCTCTTTCCTCTTTCATCCTCAGGTGGACTTGCTCATGCCAACCAAGGTCACAGGGGTCATCACCCAGGGAGCTAAAGACTTTGGCCATGTCCAGTTTGTTGGTTCATACAAAGTTGCGTACAGCAATGATGGGGAGAGGTGGAGCGTATATCAAGACGCGAAACAGGGGAAGGACAAGGTGAGTTGTTTACCGTCGCATAATAACCCACGTGAACATATTAATGGCAAACCTGCGTGTCCCAAAACAGACTTCATTATCGCTGCCAAAGCAAACATATTAAAAATACAGTGGAATCAGGCGCTTGTGGGCACTGCGAGGGCTGAGGGTTTGAATTATATATATCGCTCTGCAGAAGAAGGGGCCACTCTGGGTAGAAAACATCAGAGAAAAGATGCACAGGGAAGATACACACCTGCAGCAAACAAAGCCGCCGATGTCAAAATGACAGACATTAAGTGTGAAATGTGCATTTTGGGAGCCGTCGTGTTCTCCTTTCTATTTCCCTTCAGCATCTTTTTACTCAGTGGCTCAAACGGAGCCTGCTCGGTCTGTCCTATTGCTCCTCTCTGGCTTGGGATCAGATAAGATCGCGCTGTCAGCCCGGCCTGGCCACTGCTATGTTGAAAATCTTGTTTACGGCCCTTCAACTGAGTACACATGTCCATTGGAATTGCCCACGACAACAGAAACACTGGCGAGCTGGCAGCAGCTCCTCCGCTGATATCAGGAGGGCTGCAGGCAGAGGGCTGCAGCGAGAGCTGAAGCCTCTTTCTTTCAGATACTGGTGGCAGGAGAGGTACTGTTTACTCTCTCTCTCGCTGTGTTATTGAAAGATAAGCCCTACTTCTTCTTCTTATTCATGAATGCTGATGTGTGACCACAGAAATCCAAACACACTGAAAGCATGGGGTGGGTGCACTTTATTTTTTTACAATTATTATATTTAAAATGCGCCGTAATTTTTTTTTTTAAAACACTAAAATCCTTGTCAAATTGCAAAAACATTTGCAAAGCTAGTTACTGAAAAGCTCAATTCATGTAACTTGGTAGGAACACTGAGTTTGAAAGCAGATAACATGCCAGCTGAGTTTTTCTCAGGATGAACTTGTATTATTTTGCTTTCAAAATGAGGTACAGCTTCAGTTGTCTTTCTTTATATGGGTTATCATGCTACTGCTGTAATGAAACAACCCAATGCAGATCAATCGGAGACCATATGTGGTTCAGAACTAAAATGTTTCACCTCTTGCTCAGAGATATACAGTATCTTAATAATATTCGAAGACATAATATTGATTTCTTTATTGATTTTCCGAACTTCAGTGTTTCTTCTTCTTTAAATGTGAGATGTTTTAAAATGGTTTACAGTCTGCTCCCTGCAGTCTGCGCCTCAGCTTTGGTTTTCTCATAAAAAAAAAACAGAGCAGAGGTTATGCGATAGGCTCCACTTTCATTTCCAAGCGAGACTTTGCTAAAGAAGGATTTTTTATATCATCAGGGTCAGTTTTGATAGATAAAGCGGCACCTTATTAAGGCAAATAACTCCCACCAACTTTTGCCCCTTTCATGTTGAAGATCTGGTGTAGCCGCCGATACCTCAAAAAAAAAAAAAAATTCAATTTCTGCCGTTAAATTTTCTTGCTTGAGGAGTTTATAGCACCCATGATGAATCTTTGGATAGAGGCCAATGCATGCTCAGCATGATTTTCTCTCAAGCAATTCCAGTACTGAGCCCTGGATGACTTCTAAAAGCCTGGAAAGAATCCTACGAGATAGCCAAAGGGGGAGAAAGCAAAGTACCGGTGACATCTCAGAAAGCTATTATGCTTATTTTCAAATCTCAGTTTCAGGAGAAAATAAAGAAGTTACTCGATGGAAACACTTTCTTCTGCAGCTCTGACATTAGGAGGAAAACTTTGCGTCGCTCCCTGTGTTGTTATTCCTGTGTAATTCAGGGCAGAGGCAGGTTAGGCAGTCGATCTGAGCGCAGCGCCATATTAGAGGGCGAGTGAGTTTAGCGCGACTTGTGAGAATGTCAATCAGTCGGTCCCAGACAGGAGCGAGTGGCTGTTCAGATGTATGATTCTCAAGGTGTTTTCCCCCTTCCAGGTCAGCTGAAGCAGCCATTAATGCTAGAGGACACATTTGGCTGTTGCACTCCCGAGGCTCCTCCTGCCACACCACAATGCTTGACTTGGCAGGAATACACTGCGAAGCGGCATGTGTGTGTGTGTGTGTGTGTGTGTGTGTGTTTTGTGTGTTTTGGTGTTTGGGTGTATGTTTGCGAGCTCGGCTGGTGGAGGCTGGTAAGTATTCTCCTCAGCTCCCCCCTCCAGCTCCTGTGTGGCAGAGGCTGCAGGCAGTTAGATCTAGATTGAGAGAGGAGGCCTGTGTCAGAATACCAGATGTTGTCAAAGCGGGGCACAGCGGCGCGCACAACAGTATCACTCCACAAAATCTATAGCGCCTTGTTTGCCTTTGCTTTACACACAAATCCCAAATACCTATGTAGTGCACTTGCTAACCGAGACAAGCTACAGCGGAGTCCATTGTTTTAAACATAATTAAAGTGGGATGCCTCCCATAATTCAGCTGCATTCCTGGACTCTCTCCACTCTGAGGTCAGCGTGCCGGCTGGTCCCGCTCCCCTGCTCCGCTACAGATGTCAATATTTACAACATTCTACTGATAGTGGCAATCAAGCACAAAAGTAATTGATTTATGTTTAATAGTGTTTTACTCAGGTGAGATGAGGTAATTAGCTATTTAGAGTCCTCAATCCCCCGCAGGTCAGAGGGCACTAAACACTAGATAGCTGTGGAAACTGTCAACTTGAAATGAAACACTAATCATCTTTTTTATGATCAACAATCCAAAGATATATTGATAGTTAATCTCAGTGCAGGTCAGGATTGAAAAAACCCAAGAATACAGCCGACCTCTGAGAGGAAGGGGTCGTGCAGCGAGCTGCAGTTTGATTGGGTGTAACCGCTGCTTCCCAGCTGGACGGCCGCTCTCGACCTCTCAGTGGCGCGGCGGAGTTTCCCCGCTGCTGCCGCGACCTGCTTCGGGCAGCAAGAGGTCAGAGGGCAAAGAGGTCCGAGTGACCCGATCCCCTGACCCGTGCTGCAAGTTTCAAAATAAGTGACGGGAAGTGTTGCAGCTCCAGGGGGTGCACAAAGTATGCGCTTGTAATGTGCACTCATGACTCCACCAGCCTGGAAAATCAATGGCTGAGCGCGGACCGGTGGCTGCTGGGGTCAGTCTGGAGCCTGTGGCAGACACATGACCTTTGACCCCATGGTGGGACTGTTGTTTTTGAACTTGAGAGCGAGCGAGTAGGAGTTAATTATCTAGATTAATGTACAGGTACATCTCCAAAATGGGAGTATACTTGAAAAGTTTCAGCATTTCAACTTTCAGAGCTGTAGGTGAAGACGAGTTGAATCCTGGAGAGGTCACCCAGACAAATACACAAAAATTCACACTGTACTGCAAATAAAACTCAGCAAATGACGCCACCTGAACATGCACAGCTCCACAGCACGGAACACACACTTCCAGCCTGCACTCCCACCAGGTACGTTTGCTCAATGAGGCGAGATTTCAACCACTACAGCAGTGGACAGCCCCACTCATAAAATGTGAGCTATAAAAACTGTAATTAAATCGTTATCTCACCTTATGAGCTATTTCAATATGTCTAAATACTGTGTATTTTATCGTCATAACTTAAAAACTGAAATCCTGAAGGATGATAAAAGCTCATTTATTTCAGTGACATGTAAACGAAAATACCACGTCTGAATTAATTGAACTTCTCCAATATATTCAAACATTATAGATCCGCCTGTTTATGAAGAAACATTGGCTTAAATGTTTTCATTTTCTCTGGATTATCAGCAGTGCTGCCTTTATTTTGACAGGAAATGAAATAAGGGAGCATCTGGGATGAAACACTGCCACATTTATTAAAGTGGTTCAGTCACCCGCAGCACCGGCAGAACCAGGTGGCTCCGGCTGCCTCACGCCAGTGGCTCCTCTCCTGTTTCCCTGATGTTGCAGACGAACCACAGGTCGGACGCAGCAGGTTCAACTTCTGCGGCAGCAACAGCTGCTTCGTTTATTCCCAGCTGGATGCATTTTTTATTTCCTCTCGGCTGCTTCGGGATGACAATAAAATCTGTCATTTGCTCTGTTAATAAAGGATAAATTCAGTTAATGGTCAGTTCTCCTACTGCAGCTAATAATACAATTTAGATGCTTGTATTTCAAAATACCCTATATACAAAATATAAGCTGATGGAATGACACATAAGAATATTTACTTGTGCTTATTCCACAATTTTATTTCACAACTGACATGAACAAGTTTATTTTTAATTTTGTAGTGTCACACGGTGAAAGTTCTGCTGATCTTGCATAATGTCATAATCACACTAACGATGCCTCTCTCCCATCGTTGTAAGGTGGACAGTATTCTACAAGCTCATTTTTCTCAAAATAGCAGAAAAAAAACTAGGTTTCTCTGCAGCCGGCTGTGCAGCCGCTGTGCAGGGACCGTCTGCAAATACCAAAACTGCTTCCACCAGCAAAAACACATCAGAAAAAAAAATAATAAAATTAACATCGCTGGTTTTCACTGCAGTGTCACCAGAGTTCCTGCAGCCTTCATTTGCCTCCTGAAAATATTACAGCTTTTACAAAAAAACTTTTTTTTCATTATAACCTGTGCACACAAGATTTTGGTACCTTTTGGAACCTTTTGGAGCTTAAGGGACTCCACACCGACAACGAATTAAGTTCTAAAAATATCCAATTGCTGTCAAATGTTTATTATTAAACTCAGTCTGCTATCAGCAGCCACACTAAATATATTTACAAAAATATACTGGTATTGAGGATGATATTATAAGGACATTTATGTGTTATTATTTTGCTTATCTTTTCATTCCTAACACCGCATTTTCTCCATTTATTGTGGTCCTTCACACGTCCGCTTCCAGAGATCGTATTTCTCGGACATTTTGCACGTCCCCAGACAGTCTGGGACAGATCCTTGTGAAACCTCGATCAGCTGCTGGTTTTGTGGCCTTGCCTTTTATGTCGCGCCGTCCTTTGCCCTGCTTGTCGTACTGCACTCACGGCGGCACTCGCTCAGGAAACACCTGTCCTGCTTCCCAATGTCAAATGTTGTAACTCGGAGAGACTGTAAAGAGCAGGGAGTCAAAACACGGCTGTTTCAAAGATGTTCCGGTCTGCGATCGCTCTCCTGAGTATGCTTTCATTATATTAATTATGAATGTGAGCGAAAAGGCAAAAAGGGGGAATATCAAAACATGCCTAAACTGGAGGGCATATTTATACTCTAAATGTAGTAAATGGTTATAAATCCCAGCTCAGTTTATGCCAACCAGCTTTTGCTTTTCTTCCAAAGAACCTTGAATTGTAATTTGACTGAAGTCTGAACAAAGCACAACCAGAAGAACCAAACGCGGGATGCAGGCTTCAAAGTGTCTGTGTTCTTGAAGATGCATCAAGGATGAATTCCTGCCACTGGTTTAATGTCTTTATACATTATATAAGCTGTTGTGAGTCGCACAGAGGCCTCGTCAATATTCCACACATCTCTGTTGTGAATGTTGTGTCACAGAATACTTTACATGACAATAACGATCCAACTTTGTTTCTTTACATTTTTTAATCCAATGCGGGAAGCGTTTTGAGCAGGAAACCAAGAAACGTGTCACAACTAATCATGAAATATCGCAAAACCTGCCAATAGAATAATAGTTTTATGTTATTTTTTAATTTTTCACAACATGTTATTGCGATATGGACTCAAAGCTTTTATTGTGTGATTGGAAAGTTACACTATTAGCTGCTATCGTGCGTCATTGTAATGTCCAAACTACTTTGCTTCATTCACTCTTCATTGTTATCTGAAATGTGAAAACACAGAAGGAATGCGAACGCCCTGCAACACTCGGTTATTTTTCATTTGAGCTGTTGAGTTGCCAGAGGGTAAAATCTAAAATGTGTTTCCATCATTGCAACGTCAAACACTTGGTACGTGATCAATTCCCAGGACTCATCAGTTTGTTATCTGATGTACATCTATCACACCGAGCCGTATTTTACCAGACCCTGTAAACACACAGAGCAGGTTCCCACTCAGAGGTGTGTATTAAGACGTTTCTTTTTCACATGACGCACCGGAGATCAGCGAGAGAGAGAGATGATTATTTCCAGATACACCCTCTCAGAAAATAACAAGATGTACTCATTAGGCAAAATGTGGGTGAGAAGCGAGGTAAGTGTGTCTACGAGGCCCCTCTCAGACACAGGAAATAACAGGATAAAGAGAGATGAAATATGATACAGCTCAGTTTTTATTAAGTACTTTGAGATATTCAATATATGGCGGAAAATATCACAATGTGTAGAAAGAAGGGGGAAAAAAAGAAAACAAAAACCATCAGAAATGACAGAGAGAACAGAGAGGTGTGTGATGAAGTGTTGCTTTCCCATCGTCACATACAAACCTCCTCCGACTACTATCTAAAACCTCAGTATAGATGAGAAGGACCGGGAGGAGAGCGGCTTCCAGTGCTGGAGTAAAATGATGAAAAAGAACGGCGGATGAAAAGGTGACCCTCCGTCGTTTGTGTTCGACATGTGAAATAAGAGCAGTAATGAAAACTACACCTGCCACATGATTTCAGCTCTGTGAGAGGAACGCGGCCGACGCTCGGGAAAATGACAGGACCTGGACGTGCTGAAGAGAGGATCACACAAACACAGCCGTCTTAAAAAGAGGAGGGGGAGGTCCGATGGACTGTCACATCACTGTATATTGATCCGGAACAATTACATCTTATATGTTCTTCGCTGCTGGATGAATAATCTCTGCTTATTACCTGTACAACACGTCATCCTATGTTAACTCTGCACTCGTCTGCTTTATTAAGGTAAAATGTATCTGAAGAGAATAGATGAGTTTCATTCTATTTATGTCCATGTGTCAGATTATCACGTACATCCAGTTAAAATGGCCCCCAAACATACAAACAGGAGAACCAGTGTACGATATTCCTGGATATTATAAAAAAACATTATTTTTTTCATTTTATTTGATCATTTTATGAGTGAGAGTTATATTTACAGACATCCCATTTGAAGTCTCTGCAAAGCTGTTAATTAAATTTCTCTGTAAAGTTTATGAAGAGGATAAACAACATAAAAAGGCAACAAATTCAGTAACAAGATTAGTCTAGCAGTGCTGTTGATTTATCAATTCCGTTTTACTGCCTAAATGTTTCATCAAATATATCTGTTCATAAAAGTAAAGTCCAACACATAATAACTAATTCTTTTAATCAAATTTCTCCAAGTAAAAGCCTTTTTTATTGTAAAATTGTCAGCTCAGTTCATTCTATACTTACAAGATAAGCTTTCTATGTAAGTGTTTCTGTGTTCTTTCATCAAACTGCACACTGGGAGATTATGCAAACTTCAGTAAAGTTCAGAAAAGCTTCTAGTCAAACATACCTTCGAGGTAATTTAGAATAGAAAGAAGAGAGACTTTATCGATTCCAAGGGAAATTCTTGAGAAACCCAAACCTGATGGACGTTGCTGCCAACATGTGTGATTGTCTCTGTGTTCACCCACTTCGCACTGAGCACTGCAGGCTGAACCGATTTGGACCTCTTTCACAAACGGGTCAAAAACAAGACACAATCATGAACACTGAAGATGTTTTCAGATGTAGTAAGTGACATTGTGTGTTGGTTCAAAGCATTCAGTGGACGTAAATTAATAACCGTGCAAAAATATTGCTCATTTGTTGTTGTCTTTCTTGAACTATTTGAAAAAAACATGTCAAAATATTTAAAAACTGAAACAAATCAGTTATGAAATGAAGATTTTCTCACATAGAACAAAACATCAACTTAATGTGCCATCTGTGGGGATTATAATAGAGTCCTCCTTCCCCCTATTGTGCTCTGAATGTGTCATTTAGATTATTTACTTTCCTCATCCAGTAGTTTCCTCATGTTTGGTGCTCAACCCACTTTCTTTCTCAGAGGACACATTTTTGTGCATCTTTTTGTGCATTCAGATTCATAGCGCATCCAAACAATCAGCTTTTTTTTTTTTTCCTCTCTGAAGTTGTTTAACCTCACAGAGAAAAGCACAAATTGTGATGAATAGAACAGAGAGAATTCCAATGCAGCTATCAAATCCTGCCACAGCTTCCATTCCTTCCTCCGACCCTTCTGCTCTAAAACTCCTCTGTTGTTTCATGTCACCACGCAAACTATTTTGGTCCAGTTTTTTTTACACCCGTATGAGCATTTGAAAGGGAATTACAGGAAAATTTACTCAAAAAAAAAAAAAAAATGTGGGTCCTCATTTCTAGCACCTGCTTGTATTTAGCCCACTGATTTCCTCTTCCACACAACACTGAATCCTATTACATCCCAATTACACAAGCATAATCATTTCTATTTAATTGAAATGATCATATCCTTCAACGAAGCACTCCCTGTAGATACATTTCCTTCCTAATATACTTCATTCTACTGTCGATTAAACACACATCTAATCAGCACTCTAATAATCAACAACAGATCTCTTGTCCCGGCATGAAAATGATGCGTGTTTGTGGTCACTGGCTGAGTGAAAGTTGCACAAACTCGACCTTTTACTGAGCGCTTGACTGCAGCAGAAGATAGAAAACGCAACATGCTCAGTGAGGAAAGATGACTCAAAGTGTTTATTAGTCTATTATTAGTTTATTATGTTTGAACACATCCGGAGTCGAGACACTGGGTTTGGTTTAGTTGTTTTTTTTGTGTTTTCAGAAGCAGCTTTTCTGGCACCCGCCGAGCTTTCTTTAATTAGATAACGACAAAAAAAAAAGGGTCATAATTGAGGTAAAAAAAAAAAAAAATCCATCTAAAAAGCCTGCAGTACATGTTATTAACACCATTCTGTGAGCATGGAGACCCAGCAGCCGAGGTTCTTTTGCTAATTGTAAAGGTGGCGCTTCCAGCTGCGCCTCTTTAACAATGCGCCGGTTTCTCGGGGAGAGCCGCCGATGTGCTCGCATGAAAGAAACACTCCCCGAATAGGGCCGAGTTCAGTGGATGGTCTCTCACTGGCAGTGTTTGAATTGGAGCTCCGATTGGCCGTGCTTCGTTTCAGTACCTGCTCAGGCAGGAGGGCTTCAAGGTAACAGTCCGGAGAAATCAAGCAATAAATGCAGCAAAAAATGTGCTGCACCTGCCTCCTCGGAAAAAAAGCAATCAGATTTATTTTTTCATGGCTTTTCCACTAAAACCCACAACATGTCATCTGTTAAGCATGTTTTACTCATTTCTGAGTCTTGAAGGGCCTTCGATATCAAATGTTCAAAAACGGTTCACAAGACGGTGCAGCAACCTCTCCGACAGGCTTTAAAGAGTTTCTTTCAGTAAATTTGCCATTCCTAACTTATCCACATTTTTAATTTATTTATTTTTTTCAGTTTCAGTCAGTTCCTAATGTGCCACATTGACGCCAAAATAGCGTCAAAACTTGAATGTAAGTTTGTGAAAAACATCTTTTCTTTCTTTCTTTTTTGCCCCCCAGGTGTTTCAGGGGAACTTCGACAACGACACACACAGAAAGAACGTGATAGATCCCCCCATCTACGCCCGGCTGGTTCGGATCCTGCCCTGGTCATGGTACGGCAGGATCACTTTGCGTGTAGAGATACTGGGATGCACAGAGGAAGAGTGAAGCCCTTTTCTCCGTCTTTCCCGTCATCGTCCCCCCCCCACCCCCCCGTCCCTTCGGCATACTGGAGTATCTCCCCCGATACTGCAGAAATAAACTGTGCAACCTGTAAAAAGTAATTGATTTCCAATGGATTTTTTCAAGAATAAGTGTTTGGTTGTGGTGGGTTGCTGTTTGTTCTTTTGTACAATGATTTCAAACCTGCCCCCCGGTTCACTTTCAGTTTCCTATTTAAAAAGCGTGTTCTTCGTCTTTTTATTCTTCTTGAAGTTTGCCATCCTGTTTGGAATGAACTTCTATAATATATATGGGAAGGTGCGGGGGGGGGGGGGGGGGGTTTTGGGGGTGGAGTATGAAGGTGGAGGGGGAGGGTCTCACTGTGGTTTTAACTTGTCGCCATGAAAAGCTATTGTACAGTGTCACTTTTTAACAAGGATGTGAAATCTGTCCGTCGTGCTTCATTGGACACGATTAACCGACTTCATCCCATAACTGAAGTGTCGATGTAGAGAAAACATGTTATCGCTTTATCGGATCTATTTTTACTTTGATTACTTCACCTCCTCGAGCCATGCTCTTACCTGAATGGACACTGGCATTACGACATCAATCAGAACACTATTAATGCTCCTGTATTATATGTAAAAGACTTAAGAAATTGCATGGTGCGTGAATTATAAATGTATATTATGACAAATCATTTAAAACCTGCAGCCCTGAGAGCAAGCGGCTTTGATTTAGGGACCTATTTTTCTCTGCATTTTTAAATAGTTCTGAAACATTGCGACTCACCGCGAAAGCTTAACGGAGGTGACTGATGTGTGTAACAATAAACAAGCACTGCAGTTCACGGTGGAGCTGCAGCACCGACGCCGAGGCTTTTAGGTTCTACGTAGTTCAAACGTTTTAATGCTCTCATAAAGGTTCTTCTTTTCTGTCTTTTTTTTTTATTTGTAACTATCTGAAGATCGCAAGACTTTTTCTAGGAAATTTGGTATAATTGTTTGTGTGTATTTCTTTTTTTTTTCTTTTATTTATTTAGTTTTTTTGGGGGGATCTCAGCTGTCAGGTTCATAAAATCTGCATTAAATGTCCTCGTGTCGTCTCGGAGATCTAAGTTAAATCAATTAAAAGCTCAGGATAGATGTTATTCATCGTAACCCACAATGTATCATTTTTTGGCCAATGATTTAATGATTTTGTGTGGTATTTCGAGGGGAAAAAAAATAAATGTGTAAAAGAAATGCTTTAAAACATCCATATATTCATAGTTGAAATCTTCAAATTAAATTTCATTTTCTTTAGTCCCTTTTCTTATGGAAGATAAAACCCTTTAATTCCTTCTTTAAAAAAAAAGAGACAGTCCAAGTTTAATAATATATGATTACATGTTATTATCTAAAATCTGCAATGGGTACAGTGTTATGAGGTTATAATGAAAATATGTAAAGGATTCTTATTTGATTTTTGATTTTATCGTATTATGATGTATCTGGATGACAATGGTACAGTGGGGAAAAAAAAATCTAGAAATGCTTTTTGGGGTTTTCCACTCAACGTGACAGCTGCTCTCTGCATGCTCAGATGGTTTCAGGGTGCTGACAGTATTTAGAAATATTGAGGGGATAAAGTTGCTGTTATGCCAATCACGTCAAATGTTTTGTTTACGCGGTTCCCGCCGTACGGCTTCTGCTGTCGGCTGCATTCTGCAGTAAATGAACGGCGACGCTCGGCTGGTTAAATAAATGGAGGTAAACAAGTCCCTGAGATATCGCGGCAGCGTCAAACCTCACAGGCCATTCTAAAAATAGACCCGATAACTCGAGTGGTCTCCACTCTCGACTAGTTCTCCGAGTGGTCTTGAGTGCGATCGGAAGTCCGAAAGGAGCCGCGTCGACTTTCCTGCTTCATGTTTTAGTTGTCAGATTTCAGTCCCTCAACAATCCAGTCATTTCATGTTACTGGGATAGAATTTATTTGCTCTGTGATTGCTCAGCACAGCCTGGAAGACAAAGTAAGATATTTACTGGAAAAAAAAAGAAAAGTTTAATTTACTGCATCAGTTTTTCCATGATTGCCAGGCAAGATTGAAAATATTACAGTTCAGCTGTTATTTTCATCTCTTTATGTTAATGGACAAAAAAAATAAATAAAAAATCAAACATTTGTGTACTTAATTTTCTATCTGAAGTGACGAAAAGCACAGAAAGAAAACAAATAAATGTGCCACCGTTCAGTTCTATTGGAGATGTTTCTAGATGAGAATAAGAACCTTTAACTGTTGTGCACCGGGACATTTCCTGCTGCCACGCCGTCATCACACATGTTGTTGTTGCTCATAAAGTAGTGGAATGAAGTTTGAAGGGAAGACAGGAGGCTTTGGATCAATCTGATGTAACTGATCGCAGCATCGGCTCTGATGGGTCTGAAGATTGATGCATCTTGAAAAGCTTGTGTGTGTTGCACTGAAAAACTTCGCTGTGGGTTATCTCAATGTGAAACTTGTTATTAGTAGAAACCAGTGAGTGTCACTCTGTAAGTCTGCAGACACAAGATCAAAAACAAAGTCACAGGTTGTTTTGGTGTTTTTTTTTTTTACATTTCGCATTGGAACATTGATTGAAATCGCTCCCATCTGATCTTTTTTTGAGCGTCCATCACAGAGCGGGCCTGCTACAAACCTCTTGACCAAGTCTGCATGTTGTATGAGTTTGAAAAGGTGCAGTGTAACAAAGATGCCCACAGGCACAATTGTGTTCTCGCACATCGTGAGGATCTGACGTTTGCTTTGTTCTCACCAACCGTCGTCTCGTCCGTCGTAAAGCTTCAGCTCCGACCGGAGCGCCGAGTGGAAACTCCTCCCATGTCTTTGTAGTTCTGCGTCAAACTCTTCACTTATAATTTCTTACCTCCTCAGTGTGATTATCAAACCACTATGTATAGAGAAGAAGAAAAAAATACATACGTATAATAATAATTAGGTTCAAGCCTGCGGAGGAGAGTGGGGAAACTGTGTACAGTCAAAAAAAGACGATGCTTCAAACAAAAGCTCTTTCAGTTTGACAAATAAAAACATATCTGTGAAACCTGCTTTCTCCCTGTTTTCATTCATCTTATGATAAAACATCTCATATTACTCATTCCTAACTCCCAGTCTGAGTTAGTAGATAAGTATCAACATTTTACAGATGGTATCATGGGATTTTGGTATCAATGTGAACCTGTGTTGAAGTTTCATGTTGAATATCTGTGCGTTCAGTTTAGTTATTTGTAAACCTGTTATAGTGATGAGGTAATAACTGCACGGTAATAATCACATTTTCTGCTCACTTTTGTAGGAGCAATTGATGTACATTTGTCTACAGCTTCACGAAAAGACGAACAAACTCCAGCTTTGTTGGAGATTTAAACTGCAGCTGGGTTTGATTCCAGACTTCAGTTAAAGTGATGAATGTGTCAGTATTCAAATAATGAACACACCTGTTCCTTCACAAGTGCACAATAAACGATGTGAGTTGCTGTTTTTCAACATTAACTTGATGAGATAAAACAGCCCACAAGATGCTAAAAAGCAAGAAAAGCTTCTTTCAGTGCTGGATGCTACTCCATCTTGTTCAGGTTTGACCTAAAAATAAAAAAACTACAATGAAGTTTTCATTGATTATCTGGAGCTTTCTCATTACTTGAACAATTTAGCATCTGGAGAAATGTGCCCCTTTGTTTTTAATGTTGCGTTTTAACATTTTGTTCAAAATGAAATTAGAAAAGC